>NC_134643.1:131166387-131474499 GCF_030463565.1 Pelecanus crispus | reverse complement strand
CACCAGTCCTCCCTGCACCAAATTTTGTGCCATACTGTTGAAAAGGCTTCTCCAAGAGAGACATTAAAGGTATAAGCCCCTTTCCCAGACTCCTGTTTCAGGGGCAAGACATATGCAAAATGCCTTCCCAGGCAGCTGAGTAGCACTACACCCCACACCAAAATACTCACTTCCCTCTGGCCTGCACTTTCCCAGCAGCTCTTCTGTGCCAGGGCTTGCAAAGGACAGAGATCCACGGAGTTCATTTGGCTGTCAGACACGGGTTTTCAGAGTCAGGTACAGCCGGTGGACCTTTCATCTGGCATCTCCTCTGTGCTACTAACAGTAACAAATGATTGGCTTGCTGATAGTCAACATCATTTCTTTTAAAGAGATTGCTGCTGTTAGTTGTGAACAAATGTTCCTCTTCCACAAGATTTCACAGGTGAGATGCTGCAAGATGCTACCCTGCTATCCATCTTCTCCTCATGGCATTCCCCTCTGCTCTCTCAGATAGCCTCATCAGGCTGCGATGACACTGTATGTCACCAACACAACCACTCTGTATGTCACCATCACGACCACTATCTATGTTGATCTGAGGCTGGCTAACATTCAGCATAGACGTGATGGAGATGTTGCTGGGGGATGGTAGAGATGCTGTCCTTTCCCCCTCCTGAAGAAGGGTGTCCAGCACTGATGGGGAGCTCATCGACGGGACGTGGTCCTGGGGCGCAGGCTGCTGTGGTGCGTGCCCTATGGTAGCAGCCACTCTGCCTGGCCTGCTAAGGGCATTGGACCATGAAGTAATGCCTCCGAGACGCAGATGCTGCCACTGTTCAGAGGCCTTTTTTGCTTCAGCACCAGCCTATGGCAACGTGCTCTGCATGACCAAAGCTAGTGCGGAAAACGTCTCAGCAACGAGTGAGACGCATAACCGCAGGGCTGTGAGACCTGTGCCGGCTGCCCATCAGCCTGAGGTAGCCATTCTGCTTGACAAACCCCTACACTGCCATGGACCTCTCTACTTGAGAGATCAGTTCTCTCCTTGCGCCATTCCCCTGCAACTGCAGGTAGCAACATCTTAGCTGGGTTTGTGCTGCAAAGGAGGTTGGGTGAGCATCAAGTTTTCCAGGTCCACAGAGTTGCCTCTCTTACTTGTGTGGCCTTAACTTTAATTTCTTGGGGGCATGTTGTAAAAGCTGCATTATTTTACACGGCTTTGAAGGGAGTATAAAGGAACTATGTGAGGGTGCTTTGGGAATGTTCCTGCCATCACTGTCCAGTGCCTGTTTTCACTGTGTGAAACAAAGTGTTCTCTTCACTTTGTTATTTAAACTGCTGGCAGGTGAGTTAATTAATTTTAATAGAATGCTACAGGGTGGGTTTTGCAAGTCTAATTAGTGGAAGGGCACTCAGAAATGTTAAAAGGTCTCTTTTAATGCCAAATCTAAAGAAAGTGATACAATTAAATAATTGTCTAGTTGTCTTCTTAATATAAAAAAAAAAAAAGAGAAAAAGAAAAGGAAGAGGCCAGGTCAACTGAAGCAATTACATTAGTATAGTACAGGAGTGTTAGAGGTCCTCCAGACCCCTTGTTTTTGTTCATGTACACATCTCTGGTATCTTTATAACTTCATTGTCTATATTTGGATCAAGTTAACGCACACTTCTCTGCTGTCACTTGGCCTGCCTTTGTGCTGCAGTTGATATCAAGATACTCAGCAAATCCACAGTGGGGAGGTCATCAAAATGGGGATATTGGACCAGTCACACAGCACCAACTACCCTTAAGGGCAACCAGAGATACTGGTCCGCTAAACTGGATAGGCCAGTGCAGGCACTTTGTGGTATCTGTGTGAAAGAGTCAGTCTCCAGAGAAGGTTAATCGGAGGCTTGTTGGTGTGCAGCGAGGCAGCGGGGAGGGAGGCATGCAGGAATGCTGAGGTTATCCCAGCAAAGGTGTAGGGATTGTCTAACCTGATAGGTGTTTTCATTCCTTAGGACTTTTGAAATCACTTCTCTCCTTCAGTGGTGTGTATAAGGCTATCTCTACAGGGCAAGTAGATAAAGTGTCCCCTAAAGCCAAGCAAATTGCAATGGTTTTCTTGTAGAAGAAAATTTCTGTCATCAGCACATCTCCTTGTCATTTGCCTTTTAAGGCTCTGTCTGTAACAACAATACAGTTTGGCCTACCGTATTTCACCTTAAGAAATCAACAGAGTGGTTGAAGTTGGATTTCTACAGATGTTTATGCATTCAGGTGTCAACTCTGCACTGCCCTGGGTATGAGAATACCTCTGAGGTTGGAGTAGCAAGTTCCTGTACCTGCCTCTGGCCTTAAATGATTAAATGTGTTGAATGGTTGGCTCTCGCTGTGGTTGAAAAGAATTGATAAAGAACTGAGGAGAGTGAAATCTTGCTTTATTTCAGGTATTTTCCCTTTAGTCATGTTCCTCTTGAACTGAACACTCTTCAGAACATCTCTCCACAGATTAGGCTTTCTTTTTTTATTGTAACCTATGCCAAGGTAAATTTATAATAAAAGTTTTCTTTCACTTGTGTATAACCTTGAGAAAGATTCTTTCAGCTGGTAGTTCGACTAACCTAACAAAGAACAGAGTTGAGCAGTTTTGTCTAATCTCATCATGTCGGAAAAGATGTGTTAAGCTTATATTAAGAAATGAAAAGATTAAAAATGCAGTGGTTGTGCACAAGTCCATTCTCATTACATCTTTCCAAGTAACTATTTCAAGCTTTTATCTGTTGTTGAGCTTTGTTTCTATTGCTGATAAAACCAATATGAGACAAATAATGAAATATTGATTTAGCAACTTGGAACTTTTTAAACTGCCATTTTATTCAATGCATCCATAGGCAGCGCAGCAGAATGGAAGTTTTATTGTAGACTGAATGCACCTATTGGTTTGAGCACGACACGATGAAATTGTAACATAGCAATAAAATTGCAGGGCACATTTATGCCATCTGTTTCATAGTGGAAAAGCAACGAACATTTTGGTGATGGCCCCAAACAATAAATCTGGTTTTAGAAAAGAAAAACAATTGGAGCTTGTAATGTTAGGAACAGCCTGGAATGTTACACATCCTCCTTCCCCCACTGTTTCTCCACTACAAAGTTCTCCCAAGTGTTTCTTGGTTTAGGCAACCTCAGCTGTTACAGTCTGCTGCATTAAGGGCTCTAAAAAACATCTTGAAGTCATAGAACACTGATTCAACCAATGTTTGCCTCTTCCTATCTTGTCAATTGTTTCTCGCACCTTTTTATTTTGGGAGTGGGCAGGAAGGAAGGCAGTCAAGTTGCATTGCTCCACAATCAGTCAGTGACAGGAAACAGAGTTAAAAGGTCACAATCTGTTAGCAGAAGGCAGGCATGAAACAAAGGTTTTTTTCAATCTTCCATCAAAACAATGTAAATCTAGTAGCCAAGCCCTGTGTTATCAGAAAATGAGGCAACTAGATTACTGTAAATCATATATGCAGGAAAGGTGTTTTCCTTGAGAAATCAGTTATGTAAGATAAGAGAGATCTCTTATTCTGACCACTCTTCAAACATTCAATATTGTGGCCTTTGTATTTTCAAATATCCTGTGACCTTAAAAGAAGGGACCATAAAATACGGTCCTTGTAGCTACTGAAATCTGTAGATACAGAATGTGATTAAAAGGGGTAATAAATCTTTATTTTCATTATTTTTGTTGCAAGGTTATAAATGTTATGGTATATCCACCTACTAAGAAATAAAAAAAATCTTTCTTCTTTGGTGGGTGGGATCTCTTGCAGGGAGTTTCTGCACAGTTTCTTACTGGTTTCTGTGTGTGCCCTTTCATACAAGAGTCCTCTGTAATGCACCTGGATGACCTTCTGTAATGGTATCTGTTCAAAGTCTGTGTATTGACCTTCTGGGGGAAGAAAGAAGATGACAAAAGATGTCAGGATTGTTGAAGCCTCTAGTTTCTGGTCCAGCTACAACACTTATGGTCACCTCGGGGCATCCATGCACTCTCCCAGTGGCAACACCTCTCTCTGGCATGTCCTCCTCAGTTCAACTACATGTCCCCCTTTCTTTGTCCTGGTTCCTCGGCCCGCCAACACGTGGTGAGCACACACTTTCCTACAGCCTCCCCCACAGTTCGCTGCTTTACGGAGTCAGACCTTCATAGATAATTCCTGTGAGTGTACCCTCAACTTCTGTGAAGGAGGTTTTCATCCTTACCTAGCTGTCTCCATTAGGCACCTAGTTACCTGCCTGGCACAGATTGGTGCCCGTTGGATTTTAAACGAGAGGGGTGGAGGAAACTGGGCTTGTTTGTGTTTAAGCCACAGAAGGCACAGTTTTCATTTTTTATAGTGTTGGCCAGTTTTAAGATGAGAGCTTGAAAAATGCCATTAAAATGAAGAATGGTCGCAAGGTAATAAAGAAACAAGGACTTGAGCTAAAAGCTAAATGACTGTAGTGGCTCAGATTGTAAAAGCAGTGGGAAATTTAATGAACAGTGACCCCACAGGAAAGTCAATCTGGCTGTTAATGTTTAGTTTTGTCATTTCTTCTGAAAAGTAATAAACTTCTATTCACTAATCTATTGGTTACGGAACCTGGGGTCATGCTCCCATTGAGCTTAACTCTGCCAATCTGCCTCAGCTGAAATTACTGACCTTCCTGGTGTAACAGGTAAACGTCCCAAGCAAGAAATAACTGCAGGTGCTCAGGGAAACAGTTACGGTTGTGGGGAAAGGAAATAATTGTGAACTTGACTGCAAGAGCTCCAAATAGTCTGCAAATTCCCCTAATATTGAGCCAATTCAGCCAGCAAAATATAAAGAATGAAACTGTGATTAATTAGTAGTGTCTGATGCCCCAGTTCTGTAACAAGCCATTCATCTGGATGCTGTAGAATAGTTATTGCAAATCTCATAGCAAAGGTGGTAATCAAATAAGAGAGAAAAATATGAACCTCTTTGCTTATGTTTAGCTATTAAGAACATGTATTTACTTAACTAGGTAGCGGGAAGAGCATATGTAAAGAGGCACCTTGAAAGCTAGCTAATTTAAAGAAGTGTATTTTACCTACAGGCTAAAATAATTCAGCTAAGAGTAGTATATCTGTGCCCTTTGTGGTGCAACAAACCTTTGTAAAGCAGGAAAGCTGCAAACTTTTAGGTAGCACCATCCACACAGGCTGCTGCTGTGAGCACTGGCCTGGGAGAGGCCGGAGAAGTCGTCTGCTCCTGTCCCCTGCCACCAGGCAGCACCAGCCTTGTCCTATAAATTTCTTTATGTGGGTTGAAGTTCCAGGTTGGCTTCATTTTAATCTTATCTGCTTCTTAAATCAGAAGCCGATGCTGTTTGGTTATGCTTTGTGACCGGCATGTTTGAGTGGTCTTGCACAGCATTTTGTCCTGTGAGAATGGGACTGTGCATGGGTGGGATGTGACTTTGGAAGTGGCTGAGCTGACAAAACTCTTCAGGCTTCACCACTCTTCTGGCATTTTTTCTCCAATTAAATAGTGGGGATTATCCAGAGTCCAACCTCTCTCTACACATGCACATTCCTCACAGTGTACAAATTTAAGTGGCGATTTATGAATTGGTTACATACTGCAATGTCACACTAAATTGGTATTTTCTTCTTTATGATGCTTTAATAAAAAAAAAAGTGTAGCTCTGTTTAAATATGTGTCTCACAGATAAAATTTCCTTAAAGTCTACTCAAGTTTATTTTGGCTTAAAAGCTGATTGCAATTTATGGTCAAATATATAACACAAATAAAACTTTACATTTAAAAAGTTATGAAGCTTTTTATAGTTTCCATCTTTTTTTCCCCCTTTTCTCTTTTTTTTTGTTGCTGGCTGGCATTTGGTTCTGTGGGCTGGAAAAATAGCTTTCCCTGATAGTAACGTCCTTTTCCATTAACCAAATCTTGTTGATGTAAAGGAAATTTTCCAGCCAGCAGTTTGCTATTGCCAAAGTACATTGAAAAGCTGGTAAAAAATAGTCTGGAGAAGGCCACTATTTTCATGAAAAGGAATCAACCCATAAAGGGTCGTACTGGTCTTCAGGCTGTCCTGGCACAGCAAGGGCCAGCAGCGGGGCAGAGACCTCCCCCAGCAGCCCCGGGGCAGAGCCGCGATGGGGACGGTGACCAGGGACCACCGCAGACCCCAGGGACCACCAGGCACGGACGGGGATATGGGGCAGCTCCGAGGCCGAGCCAGGGACCTCAGCAGGGGTGGTGGGGTCCGCTCCAAGCCCAGGGCAGAGGCTCCCCATGCTCTTCCTCATCAGCTTTCCCCACTGGAGCTGGCCCTGGGCAGGGGCTGCAGAGCCCCGGGGTGCCCTGGCCCAGGCAATGGCCCGAGCCCCATAACCCGCAGGACCCTTTCGGTGCCGCCTGTTGCCTTCCGCCTGCTCCGCACGGGTGCGACAGGGCAGACAGGAGGATGGCAGCCCGCCAGCCCAGCCCCGGTGTGCCCTTTGCTTCTGTGGCATGCATGGGCACAGTCCTGATGCTATTTTTACTCATGCTTTAATCTGCCGAGCACTCTTATCAGAAATATTTTCTCTTTCATTGCCCTGGCAGTATCATGCGTGTTCACTGTGCGCGGCCAGCAGCAGCCGCTCGGTGCCCCCCGGGTTCGTGCTGCACCGCTCTCACTGCACCTTTTTCTGAGCAGAGTTTCCTGGTGGCTTTTCTGAAGCAAATTTAGAAACTACAGACATACTAAAGTTCTCTTTCAAATAGAAAGATACCACGTCAGACTTCTCTGTGAGCGTACAGTGCTTCTCTGGGCCCGCAGAAAAGCCATGGGCAGCAGAAGTGCAGAGGCAGCAGTGCTCCCTGCCTGTCCGCGGTGTCCAAAGGAAAGACAAAACAAAAATGAGAGTAAATTAATTTTTAATTTGTCATGACGGCAGCACAGCCACTTCTCGCAGCTGGGCACAGGATCATTAGAGACTGACCTGTCCGCATCTGTACAGAAGCACTTGCTTCATCCAGGCAGTTCTCCAAGCGCAGAGTTTCTCTCTGACCTGCTGAGACTCGCCCTCAGTGCTGCCACAGTTCCTGTGGCATAAATGACTCTTTGCTTGCCACCATCTTCTCTCTTGCCTTCGGAGTGCGGCAGCGCACCCTCACGAATAATGGTGGCTTGGTGCGTGTGTCTAACGCGGTGTGTGCAGGGGACCACGTACGTGAGCAACGATTTCACAAACAGTGACTAATCAAACTAGTTACTTCCTCCATTCCACAGAGCTGCCCAATGGTTTGCAGCAATTAAATAGCATGATATGTGGGAGAAGCACGCATAGTAATGTCCGTGCCATGCAAAAAATGTTGACCCTTTTGTGGCCGTGGGCCTGGCACAATCCGCACCCTGGTCCCTGTTGCCACCTGCCCACGCCGGCACGCTCGGCCGCAGGCTGATCGGCTGGTTTGCTCTGGAGGAGTCGGTCCTGCCAGGCGTCTCTGTGTCCCTGTAATGTTCTCCCTGCCTTCCTGTCCTCATCCGCTGCTGCTCATCTTGCTGCAAATAGTGCAGTCATAGCCTGTGTGGTCCTTTATCTCGCCTTACTTATTTATTCATTTTAAGCATTTTGTTGTAAGAAAGTGTTTCCTCCTTCCAACAGCGTTAGTCATAGCATTTCTGATGTGTTTTGTCTCCCATTTATCTGTCAAGATCTGGCTAACGACTCTGTGTTCTCCTTTCTAATAGCTGGTGACACTGCAAATCACTACCAGAGCCTGGAGCTGGCAAGTAACTTCTGTGTAACACAAAGCGAAGACAAATCACTCATCTAGAACTGAACCACTCAGAAGAAAAATATTTCAGCTGCATCTGATAAGACAGCTGCAAACTACGCATGGCCTTTTGGAATATAAGACAGAATATGAAATATGTGGAAAAAAAACATTTCTGGATGGCATTATCAAAAATGTTTAGCATATGGTTAGCAGTTTGGAAGATAAACCTTTTCTACATGGCAGTAGGAGCAATGATTTGCTACCAGTGGCACTTTCGAAAAGCACATTTGGATCAGTCAGGTTAGGAAGTGATACAGAAATTTGTCAGCTAAACAAGGGAGGTTACAGACCTGAGGGCGAGATACAAAATAAGGTATTTATTTGCATAAGGGTCAATGAAAGTAAGGACATGAAACTACGGAACTTTAATCATAATGTTAGTCCTATTAAAACGAATGATAAACGGGCCACCCCCTGAGGATGAGTCGTAGCACTGAGCCTCCAGTTTAGTTGTCTTATAGAGTGCCTGAGATACGAAAAAAACCCAAAGTTTTCTCCCGATGTTTAGCTGTCCTAGATTGGATAGCAGCAGAGGGTCATATTAGCTTCTGTGAGATGAAAGAAATTTAATGCATACTGATTATATGTTACTGCTATAAGCCAAATAGCAACACTTTAAAAGAGTAAATGCTCTTTCTATAAATACTACGCGTATACTGTCGAATGAAATTCTCCGTTGAAGAGCCTTTTTTCGGCGAGGCAGGGACGTGCAATGGCTGTTGCTATATTGCCCTCTCGTGGGGCCAGCCTGGAAACAGCAGCTGAAGGGGCCGAGCTGCCAGCTCCCCTCCCTCGCTGCCACGGGTGTTCGCCGGCCCGAGCTGGCAGCCCGGTGATGCCCTGCCTGACAGAAAGTGTTGAGACACCTACGCGTGGTAGCGTTTTAGTCAGGTAAATCCATTTTCCCCTAAATCTTCTGTTGCTGCCTTTCGGTAGAAAACAGCTCCGAGGCTACGTCCCTACTGGAGTTGCAAAGATTGGCCCAAAACACCAAAACAATAAGCAGTCCAAATACAGCGCAACTCCTCTTCCCGATTCTCTTTCTGTGGGACTTCACGTCGCAAACAGTAATTAAAAAGCAGGAGGATAAAGAACATTATTTCGTGGCATAGCGCATGGATGACGTACATGCCAGGAGTGAAGAGAGCATACGAGGGATGAAAGTCTACACACAGCCATTTTGCCTTCCTGTGAATGATGCCATCTATCACACAGATTGCCGCAATTGCCTCCCACGTTGTTATATCTCATCTCTATTCTGTGCTCTTCTTCTTGGAATTTTAAAGCAGTGTTTTCCTGTCTAGCCAAGGTGCTTTTGTCACCCGCACTGAGCGAGCTGTCTGAGTACCTCATGGTCTCTGAAATATTTATCCTCTCACTTTTCTTGTCAGGTAAGGAAATTCTCCATTTTGCAGATGACAAAGTGAGGCACACAGATTAATTCTCAGATCCAAAAGGAGATTTATGCATGCAAAGTGGTGCTTAGGCAGAATTTAAGAGTCTCTATCCAAAATGTACATTGAGAAAAGCCCCGTTCAACGGCTGGAGGTGTCTGCTGGCATGCAGGAAGCTGGCAGGGAGTTCTCTTCTCTGCCTGAGGGAGAGGAAAAGTGACAGCGGTTCAACTCCTTGTTACGAGCCATTTATTTCTGTATATGAAATAGAAGTTCCTAAATAAAACTGCATTCAGCTAGGACTTCACATACAGCCTGTGCTACTAGCAATCATGTTGGGTTGGAGGGGGAGGCACAGCCTGAAAAGCTCCCAGAAGGGAAGGAATCTAGATAAGATCCTGGCCTGCCCTGCTGTGATTAGCTGTGTGTGCTGGTGAGGCCGCACCTGGAATACTGTGTCCAGTTTTGGGCCCCTCACTACAAGAAAGACATTGAGGTGCTGGAGCGTGTCCAGAGAAGGGCAACAAGGCTGGTGAAGGGTCTGGAGCACAGGCCTTATGAGGAGCGGCTGAGGGAACTGGGGTTGTTTAGCTGGGAGAGGAGGAGGCTGAGGGGAGACCTTATCGCTCTGTACAACTACCTGAAAGGAGGTTGTAGTGAGGTGGGTGTTGGGCTCTTCTCCCAAGTAGTTAGCAATAGGACGAGAGGAAATGGGCTCAAGCTGCGCCAGGGGAGGTTTAGGTTGGAAATTAGGAAAAATTTCTATACGGAAAGGGTGGTGAAGAATTGGAAGAGGCTGCCCAGAGAGGTGGTGGAGTCCCCATCCCTGGAAGTGTTCAAAAAACGGGTAGATGTGGCACTTCGGGACATGGTGTAGTCTAGTCTACCCTTAATTGGTTTAGTGGTGGACTTGGTAGTGTAGGTTAATGGTTGGACTGGATGATCTTAAAGGTCTTTTCCAACCTAAATGATTCTATGATTCGATTCTATGAAACACTGCGTCCCTTGTTCTATGCCCATGGGACACCTACATCCCCAGAGAAAATCTGCCCTGAGAGCCTACTGCAGTGTCAACAGGCATGCTGTACATGGTCTTGGCTTCGCTGAGGTGACCAGCTAGGAGTATGCTTAATTTGTGAGGCTGTTTGGAGCCTGACCTGCTGTTCAGAATTCATATCACATGCCTGAACTATCCTGGAGTTCAATTAAAATTACTTTATCACAAAACTTGATGCCCTACTTCTGTCCAATAACCTAGAGCCCTGCTCCAGGAAACATAAAACCTGCATCCTAGGCTCTTCTAATCCCATGAAAGTTTGAGCCTCCACTTCCCTGAGCTTACAAAAATGTCCTAAACATCAGGCACTGCGTATTTGGGGCGGGAATACTCCCCGATACTCTTGGGCCATTGTACATCTGAGAATGGAAGGACCATGGCACCAGCAGAGAGCAGCCATGACCTGGAGCGCAGCAGGCTGCTCGTTTCCTGAGGGCAGGACTCTGGCTCGTACTCCAGAGCATTTTCTCTGTTTTGAGAGCACTATGTTTCAATTTTCTTAGTAGCCTGAGGAACCGCAGAGCACCCCTCCCCGAGCTAAGTGCTTACACCCAAAGCTACTGATCGAGTCCCCTGTGGGGACCCCTGCCTTCTGCTGTCACAAATTCAGCACTTTTGACTACAGAGCAGTCTGAGTTCGCTAAGAAAGGTGCGGATCGCCTTGTACAAAATGCCCCATAAACTGGCAGCTAACATCTTTTCCTGTAATGCAGAGCCATTACTTCAAATGTCTGCAAGGGTGGTGCTGGTTTGGGATTTAGCTCTTGCCTTCTGGGCATGTTTCGTAATCTCTGGCTGCGGAAGAGAGCCGACAAGAGTGCTTTCAGGGCTCTGCATCCCTGTTTCTCTGGGGAAACATCAAAGATAAGGTTTCAGACACACAGCTATCTCGGTGTTTCTGATTGACTAGTTTACAACTCCCCTGTGCTCAGTGATTTGGCTTTTCAGCATTCCCACTTGGATGCCTGATTTTCCTGTCTTTGATGGAGAGTGACTGTCACCCCGCTATGTCACCCTTGCAGAAGGCAGTGGCAGGATGGGTGCTGACAACAGAGATGCCACCTCCTATACATCACAACTCCTACAGCCCTTTGCTGAACTCCTGCTAAAGTGCTCTTGACTGTTGGAAGCAAACAGCTGCACTGGACAGACTGCTTTATTTTCTTTCTTGCATTTATGACAAAGAGTGATTTTAGAACCCATCTCCCCTAAAATATTCTGTGTGAAAAGGGATATGTACGTTGCTTGCTAACAGCACTTAAATTTAGGCAAGAAATTTAGACATCTAAATTAGGAGACTAGCCTGCCTCATTTCCCTTGTACAGTGTGTGGAGAAAGAAAGCTCACCCAGAAGCTTTTCAAAGCTGGAATTAAAGGTCAGGGGCTGTTTTAAAGCCATCAGGAGTGAGTTACGTTAAAATGCAGTACAATATCTGGATTTTCTGATCTGTCATCTGAAGGACTCTCTCCCGTGTAAGACTAGGCACATATAAGACTAGGCACCTCCTTCCATTAAGTAGTGTATCTCCTAAATGTGATTGTGTGAGGAGGAATAGCATTAGCACTTTTCTACTTGATAATGCAGCTCAGCAGTTAAAGGAAAATGTTACATGAGAAAACAGATCCTGTTTTTCTGTAGACTGCAGATATCTTCTTTTGAATCCTTATTCAGCAAATCACTTGGGAGGTGATTCAAAGCCCACCCAAAGAAGATCACGTCTTAGTATGTACGTGTCTTTAAGCAGATGTTTAAGGACATCTTTATTCAGCAAAGCACACAAATGTGTGTTTAAATCCCACTTGAAGGCCATTTTCCCCCATAAGTGCATTATTGAACTGGGATTTTGAAATACATCATCACCTCTGTCTGTAATCTTTCCTCACTTTGGAGCTCTACTGTTTCAGAAAGAAAAGCCATATGGAACTAATTATGCACATTTTGTCTAGCAGATAGGCATTATAGCAGATTGTGTTTTCCCTTCAAGTGATTGTCCATATGAGCATGCAAACTGTGGTGTGCATATATCCAAACATGCAAGACAAGATTTTTAGCCCTAACAACATCCATACTGATGTACCTCCTGCTTAGCTGCATAATAATAAATGAACACACTCATCACTGCCTATCTACCTTTTTTTTGTGTCTCTGTATGTGTGTGTCCTGCCCTTACACAGACCTCACTCGTTTTTGGAACTTGTTTTCATCCTTACATTCTTTCATTTAACAAATGGACTTTGTTCCTTGTCTGTGGGCTCCTCAAAAACGTACAATAGAGTTCAGATTACAGGACGGAGATTTACCTTTCTGGCAGATATGCTATATACGACTATATTGCCTCAGAGAAAAGTATGTTCCTGGGAAGTATATTATTTCCTGAAACAGCTACACTGGCTTTCAGAGAAACAAGAGGGGCCCAAAACTGCAGAATTTCTACCAGCCACTTTCTACCAACTCCAGGGCTAGAAAGGAGGCATCAATCACTGGCAAAGCAGCCCAGGAAAGTGGCTTCTCCATCACTATTGACACTTTCATGACATGAGATCCCTCTTCATCTTTGGAGCATATAAAGAGGTTTGAGTGAGCTCCCTTTCCTTATCAGTGCCTCCAAACTGGCATGGCTGGTCTCCAGCGTATGATGAAAATGAAAGAGAAGAGAAAATACATGGCTTCTCTTTCACCCACCAAAGCATCTCCTTCTCTGGATTTCAGGGCACTTCTCAGGCACTTCCTCAGCCCTGAGACTTATCAGCAAGCACTGAATGAGGACTCTATATCTCTCAAGAAAATCTAGATTATTCTTTTTAAAGTTTTTTTCAAAACCACCAGTTTCATTCTCAACTTCTCCTGCCTGCCAGAACAAGACCTCGCTGTCAGACAGCTGAAAGGGATTTTTACCAAAGGGTTTCTTTCATAGCCCCACATGTGGCTCTGAGGCACCACCAGTCAAGTAGGCAAACTTGGGAGCTTCCCTTAGACCAGGCTCTTTCCCAGAGCCTCTCCAGCCCCTGAAAGACTGTACAGACTGCTCCTCATGCCCATGCTATCTCCCTCCAGCTCCCTCCAAATCTTGCACCAATGGTCAAAAAACCCCCCTAAACGTACTGGGATGAGTCTCAAGTTCCTTTGAGATGGTTTATGGCGTGGTGGCTGTGTGATATATACCTTCCTCTTCTCCACGCTCGTTCTTCTAGCAGTATCTCCTTTTGCAGCCTGCTTGGTAGATAGTGTGGGCAGACTGCTGAGGTCACAGTTCACATTTTCTCAGCATCCAAGCCAGAACAGACCCTGCAAGTGCACATTCTCACTTAGGGACATCTTCCTACAACATACCTTATTATTTCTCTGCCTTGGTAGGAATGGGTTTCTTTGCAGCTTCATCCAAGGTACACAGTTATAGAGGTTCCTTGGCTCTTACAAGATGAAATAGTAAGTCCCCCTCAGATTGCCCTGTGCTAGGACTCAAGTATGACATAACATTCATTTTATATCCACATGCACTACTTCAAGTGGATCAATCAGTCAGTGCAAACATGGTGGGAACAGTCTGGAGGACCTTGTGCAGCACCTAAGTCAAGAAGTGAGCCAGTGATAGCAGCATTCTGCATCTGAAATTGGTTTTCTTTTAAATTCACTTTATCCTAGACTTGTAAGTGACAGCATGAGCCTTGGGAAAAACTCAAATGTCAAATAATTCTTACTTGAGAAGTCTGGAGAGAGAGGATACAGCAAATAAAAGGTTGTACATAGCAAGCATTTTTATTTAGAATCACCAAGTATGGAGTTCTTTTCACCGTTTATAAACACCTCTTCATCTAAATGGCAGCAGTTGTTGACGATCTGTCTCAAGGTAGAGCTCTTAGTCTTTTTCTTATTCAAGCTGTTGCCTTCATGAGCATTTTACAAGTGAAACTTGATGCCGTGGTCACAGCCATTCAATGCTTTGCTTCTTCATTTTTGGTAAAATGTATAGGCATCACCAAGAGAAACACAGCACGCAGTGGAGGATCTTCTTGAGAGCTTGGAGAACTTCAGTCCCAGAAAAGATGGGACTCTGAGTGGTGCAAGAAGTCAAAGGATACCGTTTGATCTCTAGAAATATCTAGAACCATGTCGTGGTTTAGCCCCAGCCAGCAACTAAGCACCACGCAGCCGCTCACTCACTCCCCCTACCCCGATGGGATGGGGGAGAGAATTGGAGGAGTAAGAGTGAGAAACACTCCTGGGTTGAGATAAGAACAGTTTAAGAATTGAAATAAAGTAAAATGGTAATGATAATAATAACAATATAATTAATAATAACAATATACAAAGCAAGTGATGCACAATGCAATTGCTCACCACCTGCCGACCGATACCCAGACAGCTCCCGAGCAGCGATCGCTGCTCCCCGGCCAACCCCCCCACAGTTTCTATACTGAGCATGACGTCATATGGTATGGAATAGCCCTTTGGGCAGTTTGGATCAACTATTCTGGCTGTGCCCCCTCCCAGTTTCTTGTGCGCCTGGCAGAGCATGGGAAGCTGAAAAGTCCTTGACTAGCATGAGCAGTACTTATCAACAACTAAAAACATCAGTGTGTTATCAACATTCTTCTCCTACTAAATCCAAAACACAGCACTGTGCCTGCTACTAGGAAGAAAATTAACTCTATCCCAGCCGAAACCAGGACAAACCACTAAGCATAAGCAACAGTGCACACTATGTTTATCTTTTAGTGTGGTCAGTTCAGAAGCCAGTCATCCTCCATGACACCATATCAATACAGTCTTGTATTGTATATTATCAATACCAAGATTCAGCTAGACATGACTGCTGCTGCAGGCCACTTGTTTGTACCTGCCAGACTCTTGTACCTTCATATTCTACATAACAGCTTTGGAGGCAGATTGAAGGATACAGTCTTCTCTCTCCCCACACTATCAATCTTCATTATCAATCCCTTTCAACAACTAATTAGCCAGGTATCTTTCTACATTGGAGTCTACCATTTCAGAGGCTGAGGTGTTGAACAATGCAACTGACGGAGACAGACTGCAGTCTGGTTTCTTTGGTGCTGCTTATCCTTCCCCATCACTTTTCTGGACACTATTCTCACCAGTTTCAACTTCTGCAGCAACTGGCTTCTCTTTTAGCACACGGGCTAGACAACCAGCCCTCCTCATCTCAGAAAGAAGGAAATTCACATCAATGACTCTTTTCTCTCAGAAAATGGATCCCCTTTGGATTACCTACCAGCAGACTCTCAGTGTCAACCACTTTTGACAGTCCCCTACCTGACTGTATTCTCTCTTGTAGTAGCATGAACTTTAAGTAGCTGGAGGAAGTATGCTTTCAAAACAAAACTCTGACTAAGGCAATCTGTAATAGATACTGCAAGGCTTGAATATAGTGTACAGATTTGTTCACTCTTATGAGTTTGAGTTTCCTGTCCACCAAAGAGCCACTACCAGTTCTCTAGGGACGTGGGCTGTCTGGAACGTGTGCCAGCCCTTCCTTTCATATCCAGGCAATGATGGCCAATGCTAATTCTACAAGCAAGAACAGAAGTAGCAGGACCAGTTCCCTTTGTTGAGAAGCAGCAAAGCTCTGTATCTGGGGCATGATATTCCTGTCCAGTTTTCTGCAGTCTACCTCTCTACCACTCAAATTACAGGTCATGTTACCATTCTCACACACAGTCCACGTCAGTACAAACAATTCAAGACAGTATCTTCACAAAATTTTCTGTGATCAGGGATGCCTTGTGATCAATTTTCTTATGACTTGGAAAGGGAGAAAGTCCCAGACTTTCAGTAAAGGGATTTTGGGAAGAGTGGCTTCATCTAAACCTCAAGTGCCTGCATCTCACCGCACTGTGGCTGGAAGACGCTTGGGGTGAGAGCATGACTGATCTTGCCTAGAATGAAACCTCTTTATAAAGATCACAAAAAGAGTCTATGAGATCTGAATGAAGGCCAGTGGACTGGGTTTTTGACGTTGTATAAAAATGTGCCTGTGACCATAGAGGGATTTTTTAAGCATGATCCTACAGTACTTACTGAAGCTTAAGAACATAGAGCTCTTCATCAGTTCATTGAAAGTGCATCTGACAGCTGCAGCCACCTTGTCCTTTCCCATAGAAAAGTGCTTTATTTTTCCAACTGTTACATCTCTTCAGAGTTTCTCTGCCAGTCAGGCATCTGCTCTCTCACTGGGACCTAAATTTTGTTCTTGCAGTGATAGCGGGCCATATATTTGAACTCAGCATTTTGAATATCCACCCTTACCTTTCTCTCTCATCACTTTAGATAGAAAAGTTGGAGAGATTCAGACTCTCGTGACTGCTATGACTGTTACTCCTAGTATAAGCTTTTCCATGGCATGACACTTCATTTCAGATATATCCAAAGTTCTTAATCAAACTGATTCTCAGTCCTACCCAATTCAAAAAATCATCCTGCTGTGGTTGTGACTAAAATAGCCTTTATCAGCAGCAGAGGCAACACAACACAGACTAGTTGTAAGACGTGATTTTTTGTTTTATTCAAACAGGATAGAGCCCTTCCTCAGTTCTTTATCTCCAATACAGAGACATTGTACAATAATTGCAGTAGCAAGCAGCTTGTGTTTGAGATGATCCAAATGTAACACCAGCAGAATATATAACACATTTTTTAAAGTACCATGTAAGTATGCCTGTTAACACTCATGTGGTAAGTATAGGGTTCATCTAGAGTGGGACTTCATTCTGATTTAAAGACAAATGGCAGGTTGTCGAATTGTGTAAATCAGATGCCAATAAAGACAAAATAGTAGAGTTTAGCACCTTACAAAGCACACTACGTTCATTCTCTTTTAAAGTGATGGGTATAGGTCTAACTCAAATTGCAGTGTCTGTCATTGTGTCATTCTTGTTCATGTCACACCACTGGGGCTACAAGGCAAACTCATCCCAGCTCTTCTCTCTTAAGGCTTCTTAGCATGAGGCATTCTTAGCATTTTATCAGCAGTTGTTTGGACTCTGTAAAGCCAACACAGTGATCCCAAATCTTGCAAACAGACCTATGCATTATGTCATGACACTATCTAATTTACACACATATAAACACACCTAGTACAGAGAGAGAGAGATAATTTCCTACTGTAAAGTTATGTTTTAAATACTTTCCACAATGTTAACAGTGTTTTGGGAGGAGAATATTTTAATCTCTGTACATGTAAAGATTTGCATTAATCCTTGTCTGTAAATCAAAAGGAGAGAGAAAACCCAAGAGTAATACAGGCAAAAATTCTCAAATATGTCCTAAAATACTCTTTTATGCATTAAGCTTCTCTGTATTTAAAGTTGTATATCTCAGCACTTTCCAGTTCTCTATACTAGTATAGTGGATATATATTCTGGGAGACTGCAAATCTCTTTGTTCCATTAGCATTTTAGCTCTGAATTTCATTGCATTGATCCTACCACAAACACTTGTCCAATATGGAATATCAAATGCCAGGAGAAGGTAATGCTGAGGAATTTAAATTTCCCACATGGGAGATGGATATGAAGGGAGAGGGTAGGAATTTATGGCAGGGTGAATTTTTGAAACATTTTTGTAATGGCTATCATTTGGACTAGACAGATGATTGTAGTGTCAAATGGGCTTCCAGCAGAGTGAGACGGAGAAGTTAAATTTTTTTTTAGATCTATAGTTTATCATATAGCTGCACTTGTGAGTGGGCCTATGACTATTTCCTTAATACATATGTAAGAGAATGAAAAGGGTGTGTTATCAACATTACAAGCGAACATTCATGTCCTGGTTTCGGCTGGGATAGAGTTAATTTTCTTCCTAGCAGCAGGCATAGTGCTGTGTTTTGGATTTAGTAGGAGAAGAATGTTGATAACATGCTGATGTTTTTAGTTGTTGCTGAGTACTGCTTATGCTAGTCAAGGACTTTTTCAGCTTCCCGTGCTCTGCCAGGCGCACAAGAAACTGGGAGGGGGCACAGCCAGAATAGTTGATCCAAACTGCCGAAAGGGCTATTCCATACCATATGACGTCATGCTCAGTATATAAACTGGCGGGGGGGGGTGGCCAGGGAGCAGCGATCGCTGCTCGGGAGCTGTCTGGGTATCGGTCGGCGGGTGGTGAGCAATTGCATTGTGCATCACTTGCTTTGTGTATCATTATTATTATTATCATTATTATACTGTTACTATTAGCATTACTATTTTACTTTATTTCAATTCTTAAACTGTTCTTATCTCAACCCAGGAGTGTTTCTCACTCTTACTCCTCCGATTCTCTCCCCCATCCCATCGGGGTAGGGGGAGTGAGCGAGCGGCTGCGTGGTGCTTAGTTGCTGGCTGGGGCTAAACCACGACAGTCCTTTTTGGCGCCCAACGTGGGGCACGAAGGGTTTGAGATAACAACAGATTAACCAGAGTGTATTAAGGAGTCTGTTAACAGTTGCCAGTCACGATATTAGTTCTTCTGATCTGCACCATGTTCTTTTTTTTGCAGCACGCGTTAAAGCTTGCTGTCAGTTTGTGTAGTGTGCTATGCTCTGCAGTGATTCATGATCTTTTGCTTGGGAGGCTCCTTATCAAAACCCTGACCTTGAGCATTCTTTGGTATTTGGGTTTCATACAGAAGTCACTACTGTACTTCGGGTACTACCTCATAGAGAGAGTTAGCAATTATACTTCTTACTCTGAGAGGCTTGTTGTGGAGGAAATACAGAATGGCACCTTTGCTGCTTTCTTCTATGATGTTTCCTCCTTCATTACAACAACTTTCCTGTATCTTGAACACCCCTGGGCAGTTAAGATACTTCTATTGATAATTCTTGGGAATGTTGTTTCTGTTTTGATAAAGGTCAGTAAGCAGTTTAAAAATACCATCCAGAGATCTACCCCAAGGCTGGATAGTTATGAGTGGCAGGGTGTGTGGGATCGTATGCGCAAGTACCTAGGGCAGTGGGGACCTCCAGTGTTTTGGAACTTCACCCCTGAACAAGTGCAGAATCCTGAAGAATTAGTAAAGTATTTGGAAGAAGTATGTTGTCACCCTGGTAGCTCCAGAGAGACACAAATCATTGCAACATGCTGGGGACTGGCCCATGCCTATCGAGCCGTGGTCAACACTAATCAGTACCCTCAAAAGAAAGAGAAGGTCTCTGGATCTGATGACAAAACAACAAGCACTGTGGCTACTCAAACCCCCATTACAGGCCTTGCAGCTACTCAAACCCCTGCCCCAGGCACTGTGGCTACTCCAGCCACAGCCATGAGCACTGTGGCTACTCCAGCCACAGCCATGGGCACTGCGGCTACTCAAACCCCAGTGACAGACACTGCGGCTAAACCAGAGAACCAACCTGCGCCGGTATCTGTTGCCCCTATACAGAAGAAAAAATACACGAGGAAATCAGTTCATTTAGTAAGGGATGAAGATGAACCAGGGCCATCACGAGAACCAGAGGAGGAAGAAGCCATAAATGAGATGGTGACCACCCGATCCCTATCCCTGAGTGAGCTGCGAGATATGCGAAAAGATTTCGGTCGTCATCCAGGCGAGCACATCATCACCTGGCTGCTCCGATGCTGGGATAACGGGGCCAGTAGCCTGGATTTAGAGGGTAGGGAAGCCAAGCAGCTGGGATCCCTTTCCAGGGAAGGGGGCATTGACAAAGCAATTGGAAAAGGGGCAAAACCGCTCAGCCTCTGGAGGCGACTTCTGTCAAGCGTGAAGGAAAGGTATCCCTTCAAGGAGGATGTTTTATACCGCCCAAGCAAATGGACCACCGTAGAGAAAGGTATCCAGTACCTGAGAGAATTAGGCGTGCTGGAGGTGATTTACAGTGACCTGAATGATGAGCGGTTAACCAAAGACCCAGATGAAGTCAGGTGCACACAATCCATGTGGCGGAAGGTGGTACGGAGCGCACCAGCATCGTATTCCAACTCGTTGGCAATACTAGCCTGGAAAGACGACGAGGCACCAACGGTGGATGAAGTGGCTAGACAACTCCGGGACTACGAAGAAAAGCTCTCTTCCTCCCTACGGGCCTGTGTCTCGGCTGTGGAAAAACTGTCTGAAAAAATATGCCAAGAGTTCCAACAACTCGGAGAGGATCTGTCCTACTCCCCACCTGCACGGACCAGTGTCTCAGCCATTAGGAGTCAACGTCCCTATGCTCAAGAGAGAGGATATAGAGGATACACACCACGGGGCACCCTGTGGTTTTACCTGCGTGATTATGGAGAGGACATGAGAAAGTGGGATGGAAAACCCACCTCAACCTTAGAGGCACGGGTGCGTGAGTTGCAAGGAAAAACTATTAGAAAAGGCGGTTCTCCCAGGAAAATTGCAGCTCCAGTTTCCAGTGAGCAGTTCCCGAGACAGAGTAAGAGGGCTAATTTTACTTCCGACCTTGATCAGGGGACTTTTGATTCACATTTACAGGAAGTGAACAGCGAATACTGTGACCAGTGTTAGAGGGGCCCTGCCTCCAGCCAGGTGGAGGAAAGGGACAACCGGGTTTACTGGACTGTGTGGATTCGATGGCCTGGAACGTCAGACCCACAGGAGTATAAGGCTCTAGTGGACACTGGTGCACAGTGCACGCTAATGCCATCAAACTATAGAGGGGCAGAACCCATTTGTATTTCTGGAGTGACAGGGGGATCCCAACAGCTAACTGTACTGGAAGCTGAAGTGAGCCTAACTGGGAATGAGCGGCAAAAGCACCCCATTGTGACTGGCCCAGATGCTCCGTGCATCCTTGGCATAGACTACCTCAGGAGAGGGTATTTCAAGGACCCAAAAGGGTACCGGTGGGCTTTTGGTATAGCTGCTTTGGAGACAGAGGAAATTAAACAGTTGTCCACCTTGCCCGGTCTCTCAGAGGACCCTTCGATTGTAGGGTTGCTGAAGGTTGAGGAACAACAGGTGCCGATTGCTACCACAACTGTGCACAGGCGGCAATATCGCACCAACCGAGACTCCCTGATTCCCATCCATAACCTGATTCGTCGACTGGAGAGCCAGGGAGTGATCAGCAAGACTCGCTCACCCTTTAACAGTCCCATATGGCCAGTGCGAAAGTCTAATGGGGAGTGGAGACTAACAGTGGACTATCGTGGCCTGAACGAAGTTACACCGCCGCTGAGTGCTGCCGTGCCAGACATGCTAGAACTTCAATATGAACTGGAGTCAAAGGCAGCTAAGTGGTATGCCACAATTGATATTGCTAATGCATTTTTCTCCATCCCTTTGGCAGCAGAGTGCAGACCCCAGTTTGCTTTTACCTGGAGGGGTGTTCAGTACACCTGGAACCGACTGCCCCAGGGGTGGAAGCACAGCCCCACCATTTGCCATGGACTGATCCAGACAGCACTGGAACAGGGTGAAGCTCCAGAACATCTGCAGTACATTGATGACATCATTGTGTGGGGCAACACAGCAGAAGAAGTTTTTGAGAAGGGAAAGAAAATAGTCCAAATCCTTCTGAAGGCTGGTTTTGCCATAAAACAGAGTAAGGTCAAGGGGCCTGCACAGGAGATCCAGTTTTTAGGAATAAAATGGCAAGATGGACGTCGTCAGATCCCAATGGATGTGATCAACAAAATAACAGCTATGTCCCCACCAACTAGCAAAAAGGAAACACAAGCTTTTTTAGGCGTTGTGGGGTTTTGGAGAATGCATATTCCAAATTACAGCCAGATCGTAAGCCCTCTCTATCAAGTGACCCGGAAGAAGAACGAATTCAAATGGGGCCCTGAGCAACAACAAGCCTTTGAACAAATTAAACGTGAGATAGTTCATGCAGTAGCCCTTGGGCCAGTCCGGGCAGGGCAGGATATTAAAAATGTGCTCTACACTGCAGCCGGGGAGAATGGCCCTACCTGGAGCCTCTGGCAGAAAGCACCAGGGGAGACTCGAGGTCGACCCCTAGGGTTTTGGAGTCGGGGATAGAGAGGATCCGAAGCCCGCTATACTCCAACTGAGAAGGAGATACTGGCAGCATATGAAGGGGTTCGAGCTGCTTCAGAAGTGGCTGGTACTGAAGCACAGCTCCTGCTGGCACCCCGACTGCCGGTGTTGGGCTGGATGTTCAAAGGGAGGGTCCCCTCTACACATCATGCAACTGATGCTACATGGAGTAAGTGGGTTGCATTGATCACACAACGGGCTCGAATAGGAAACCCCAGTCGCCCAGGAATCTTGGAAGTGATCATGGACTGGCCAGAAGGAAAAAACCTTAGAATATCACCAGAGAAGGAGGTGACACGTGCTGAAGAGGCCCCACTGTATAATAAATTGCCAGAAAATGAAAAGCAATATGCCCTGTTCACTGATGGGTCCTGTCGTCTTGTGGGAAAGCATCGGAGGTGGAAAGCTGCTGTATGGAGTCCTATACGACAAGTCGCAGAAACTGCTGAAGGAGAAGGGGAGTCGAGTCAGTTTGCAGAGGTGAAAGCCATCCAGCTGGCTTTAGATATTGCTGAAAGAGAAAAGTGGCCAGTCCTTTATCTCTATACTGACTCATGGATGGTGGCAAATGCCCTGTGGGGGTGGCTGCAGCAATGGAAGCAGAGCAACTGGCAGCGCAGAGGCAAACCAATCTGGGCTGCCGCATTGTGGCAAGATATTGCTGCCCGGGTAGAGAACCTGGTTGTAAAAGTTCGTCACGTAGATGCTCATGTACCTAAGAGTCGGGCCACTGAAGAACATCAAAACAACCAGCAAGTAGATCAGGCTGCTAAGATTGAAGTGGCTCAGGTGGATTTGGACTGGCAACATAAGGGTGAATTATTTATAGCTCGGTGGGCCCATGACGCCTCAGGCCATCAAGGAAGGGATGCAACGTATAAATGGGCTCGTGATCGAGGGGTGGACTTGATCATGGACAGTATTGCACAGGTTATTCATGAGTGTGAAACATGCGCTGCAATCAAGCAAGCCAAGCAGTTCAAGCCCCTTGGGTATAGTGAACGATGGCTGAAATATAAATATGGGGAGGCCTGGCAGATTGATTACATCACGCTCCCACAGACCCGCCAAGGCAAGCGCTATGTGCTCACCATGGTGGAAGCAACCACTGGATGGTTGGAAACATATCCTGTGCCCCATGCCACCGCCCGGAACACCATCCTGGGCCTTGAAAAGCAAGTCCTGTGGCGACATGGCACCCCAGAAAGAATTGAGTCAGACAACGGGACTCATTTCCGAAACAACCTCATGGACACCTGGGCCAAAGAGCACGGCATTGAGTGGGTGTATCACATCCCTTACCATGCACCAGCCTCCGGGAAAATTGAGTGATACAATGGATTGTTAAAGACTACCCTGAGAGCAATGGGTGCTGGGACGTTTAAACATTGGGATACGCATTTAGCAAAAGCCACCTGGTTAGTCAACACCAGGGGATCTGCCAATCGAGCTGGGCCTGCCCAATCAAAACTTTTACGTACTGTAGAAGGAGATAAAGTTCCTGTAGCGCACATGAAAAATATGCTGGGGAAGACAGTCTGGGTTACTTCCCCCTCTGGCAAAGGCAAACCCATTCGTGGGATTGCTTTTGCTCAAGGACCTGGGTGCACTTGGTGGGTGATGCGAAAGGATGGGGAAGCCCAATGTGTACCTCAAGGGAATTTGATTTTGGGTGAAAATAGCCAATGAACTGAATTGTATAATATTAATTGCTTTATAATACTGTATGTTATCTCTTAACTATATGTTATCTCTTAACTGCATGTTAATATAATAATATAGTAGGTTAATATTAAGTATATAATACTATATATTATGATTGCTATATGCCGCATCAATGGTATCGCAGTAAGAATTGCCCAGCTTAATGAAAATGAACTTTGATGAAACCATGTTGGAATGAGAACTGACTTCAGCATGCAACAGTCCAACACTGCACACCACCTCTCCTGCTCTGAAAGACTGTGATGACAGATGGAACCCAAAGTCATGGGCTAAATGAACTCAATGGACATTTTAGAGGGATGGGCCATAGACGAAGGGAATGATATCTGTGTGTATATCAAGATAGGGAAAGCGGTGGTGATTAATTGGAACACATTGGAAAGGGGAGGGCCTGTGCATGACGTAGATGGTATAGAATAAGGGGTGGATACTGTCCTGGTTTCGGCTGGGATAGAGTTAATTTTCTTCCTAGCAGCAGGCATAGTGCTGTGTTTTGGATTTAGTAGGAGAAGAATGTTGATAACATGCTGATGTTTTTAGTTGTTGCTGAGTACTGCTTATGCTAGTCAAGGACTTTTTCAGCTTCCCATGCTCTGCCAGGCGCACAAGAAACTGGGAGGGGGCACAGCCAGAATAGTTGATCCAAACTGCCGAAAGGGCTATTCCATACCATATGACGTCATGCTCAGTATATAAACTGGGGGGGGGGTGGCCAGGGAGCAGCGATCGCTGCTTGGGAACTGTCTGGGTATCGGTCGGCGGGTGGTGAGCAATTGCATTGTGCATCACTTGCTTTGTGTATCATTATTATTATTATCATTATTATACTGTTACTATTAGCATTACTATTTTACTTTATTTCAATTCTTAAACTGTTCTTATCTCAACCCAGGAGTGTTTCTCACTCTTACTCCTCCGATTCTCTCCCCCATCCCATCGGGGTAGGGGGAGTGAGCGAGCGGCTGCGTGGTGCTTAGTTGCTGGCTGGGGCTAAACCACAACAACAGGCCCCTCTGGGACCAAATGAATACTTTATGGACTGAAAAGGCAGTTTGGGTTCACTTGGCACAATTCACACAGCAGATAATTTGGAGCTGGCCTCAATTTGAGCTGTAGGGGTTAGCGGCCAGTGAGAAAGGAATTGAAGGAGGTAGGTGTGTGTGCTTCCTCGTATGCTGCAATACTTGGCCTTGAAAACTCATTGAAGCTGCCAATTTTATATAAAATACTTAACGGACACAATGACTCAGACTCATTTGTCCTGTCAGCAGGTTAGTGCTGCAATGACCATGCTATAGGTGTGTTTAGTCCTTAATTCTGGCCAGTGATAAAGGTGAGTAGATTTGCTTCACCAGGAACAGGCAGCAATGATGATGCTTGCCCTTGCTTCAAAAGGCCGTAGAATCAAAGGTGGGGAGTAAACAGTCCTTTGAGAGAGAGCAACTGTATTGATCCAAATCTGACTCAGCTCTATTAATCAAGTTATGAAAACTGTCTGAAAACAAATCACATTCCATTTTTCAGTGGCATAAAATACTGAGGGGGTTGGGTTGATTTGCAGTATTTTCAATATTTGGCCACTTCAGTGAGAAATCAATCATTTGAAAAACATGAGTGGTTAGAAACTCTCAACTAGATCTCAATTAAAAGAAAATAGGAATATAGCAAAAATTTTCTTTTCTATTTTTCAGGTGGGTTATGTTATATATTTCATACTGCTGTTCGATTTGATCATTCTTGACAACTTTCCACATATGATGCAGAATTCTCCATCTGGAATAAACATTAACTCATCTCCCTCATACAGAATAAGAAGACCAACGACAGTTGGCCTTATGCCTGTGAGCAGAAAAACTGTGTTGCACTCTCTGAGGATGTGAAGAGAACAATGTCTAAAGAAATTATTCTGGAGTGGTTAAATAATTATAAATGATGTGATAATTATGATTTTATCTTGGCTCTTATGTTTACCTTTTTCTGATTTTCCAAACTGTTTGTTGCTTGTGGTTATTCAGAACAGAATTAATTCAGAAATTAAAAAGTGTGTATATAAATATATAAAAAAAAAAGTGCGTATATGTGTGTGTGACAAACATGATAAATAAAATTTTATTTACAGTTCTAATTCTCAATCTTTGCATT
Organism: Pelecanus crispus; assembly: GCF_030463565.1. Classification (NCBI taxonomy): domain Eukaryota; kingdom Metazoa; phylum Chordata; class Aves; order Pelecaniformes; family Pelecanidae; genus Pelecanus; species Pelecanus crispus. The sequence continues at coordinate 131,448,410 of NC_134643.1, read as the reverse complement.
CTTTGCAATAAACAAATAAAAGATAGTTTGCAAATAAGTATGACATATCATTCTTCGGTTGCTTCAGTCATTACTCAATGAGGTTATGAAGGTTAAATATGCAACTGGAAGTGGTAGATTTATCTTATTTGAAAAAGCTCAATACCAAAGTCCAGAGACATTCAAATAAGTCCTAGTTTGACCAGTAAAAATAAAATTTCACTTTTATATGTCTCAATAATATTTCACTTTTAATTTAGAGATATTATTGTTCTTTATCATGGGAAATTAAAATATAATTAAATCACAGTAAGATTGCAGAATATTTTTCACTGAGCAGCTCTTCTCTTTATAACAAAAAATACATCCTACTCTCGCTACTCTATATGTGAGAAATTGCCACAGCCACTGAAGGCACACAGTAGATCATTAGCTAAGGCAAGAACTGAGATGAGTTTCTCTGATTTGTGAATCTGTATCCTAGCCACCTGATTAAGTAACTTTTATTCCAGTAGCAAATATTCAATCTTTATTATGTGCACTGCAGTACAATCTGGGAAGCTACAAGCAGGGGTCTGAAACCTACTGTTTTAGCTACTCTGAAAACAAATGAAAAATATAGTATAGGAGGGAAAAATGGTAGATGAAAGAGCAGTGCAGAGCAGCATATTTTTTTCTGAGGGCATTTTTCTTTGTCCTTCTGCACATTCTGGCCAATAAATACTACAGCCTTAAGATGACTTTGACACCATACAGTCTTCTTTCCATTCTTAGGACAACTGATGATGAAATACGATTTCTGAAGTAAACAGTGTCCACGCAGAAGTTGCCATTCAGTACCCAATATGCAGCAGAGCCACAAGCGGCACTTCCCCCTTGCCTAAACAAAATCAGTAATGACTGGAAGGATAAACATTATTCAGTTATAGTATGAAGCTAAAGTCTTTTTCTGATGTCACATTTAAAGGGAATGGTCTCAAACATCACTTCTGAGACTCAGGAAATATTAAGTAGCAGTGCTCTGCAGGCTCTGTTCAGCAGGGGCTATCAGACACTTACAATGAAAAGAGTGCACACAGGTCTGATAATTTTTTGCAAGTTTTTGTTGTGTCTATGATAGGTAACAGAGTATTAATGTCATGGCCAGCCTTATCTGCCAGGACCAGCACCTTTCAACATGGAAATTAAATTTAAGTTATTCTTAGTGTATGACATGATAAGCATTGTGGGGACCTTTGGTAGTGCATGTCCCTACACTTTATGAATTCTCACAGCTCTGAAGAGCAGAAGAGCCAGGTGAAGCAGCAGTGCAAGTGATGAGGCTCCAAGGAAAGGAAAGCGAAGGTTGGGCAGCATCTCAGATGCCTGGGAGAACTGAAATCTTGTGGGCAGAAGGGCAGCCAAACTGAGCATGACCCCAGCCAGAGCCTGACAGCACTATAAATAGACACGATAAGGGTCATGTAAAATAATTTTTTTCTTGGCTTGAGATTTATACATAGGAAGAAATCTGGAAGACGACTGGACTTGTCAAATGAGCCTCAGGTGAGGATTCACCTTGAGCCTAATTATTATATTAGACTGCTGCAACAGAACCATAGAACCATAGAATCATTTAGGTTGGAAAAGACCTTTAAGATCATCGAGTCCAACCGTAAACCTAACACTGTCAAGTCCACCACTAACCCATGTACCTAAGAAGTGCCACATCTACACATCTTTTAAATACCTCTGGGGATGGAGACTCAACCACTTCCCTGGGCAGCCTGTTCCAATGCTTGGTAACTCTTTTGGTGAAGAATTTTCCTAATATCCAATATAAACCTCCCCTGGCGCAGCTTGAGCCCATTTCCTGTTGTTCTATTGCTTGTTACATGGGAGAAGAGACCAACACCCACGTTGCTACAACCTCCTTTCAGGTAGTTGTTGAGAGCAGTAAGATATCCCCTCAGCCTCCTCTTCTCCAGGCTAAACAACCCCAGCTCCCTCAGCTGCTACTCATAAGCTTTGTTCTCTAGACCCTTCACCAGCTTTGTTGCCCTTCTTTGGACATGCTCCAGCACCTCAATGTCTTTCTTGTAGTGAGGGGCCCAAAACTGAACACAGTACTCGAGGTGCAGCCTCACCAGTGCTGAGTACAGGGGGACAATCACCTCCCTGCTCCTGCTGGCCATGCTATTTTTGATACAAGCCAGGATGCTGTTGGCCTTCTTGGCCACCTGGGCACACTGCTGGCTCATGTTCAGCCAGCTGTTGACCAACACCCCCAGGTCCTTCTCCGCCAGGCAGCTTTCCAGCCACTCTTCCCCAAGCCTGTAGTGTTGCATGGGGTTGCGACTCGAGTGCAGGAGCAGGATCTGGTACTTGGCCTTGTTGAACCTCACACAAATGGCATCGGTCCGTCTATCCAGCCTGTCCAGATCCCTCTGTAGAGCCTTCCTTCCCTCAAGTAGATCAACATTCCTGCCCAACTTGGCGTTGTCTGCAAACTTACCAAGGGTGCACTTGATCCCCTCATCCAGATCATTGATAAAGATATTAAACAGAACTGGCCCTAATACTGAGACCTGGGGAATGCCACTGGTGATCCACCACCAACTGGATTTAACTCCATTCACCACAACTCTTTGGGCCCAGCCATCCAGCCAGTTTTTTACTCAGTGAAGCATGTGCACATCCAAGGCATGAGCAGTCAGTTTCTCCAGGAGAATGCTGTGGGAAACAGTGTCAAAGGCTTTACTAAAGTCTAAGTAGGCAACATCCACAGCCTTTCCCTCATCCACTAAGCGGGTCACCCTTCCATAGAAGGAGATCAGGTTAGTCAAGGAGGACCTACCTTTCATAAACCCTTGCTGGCTGGGCCTGATCACCTGGTTGTCCTGTATGCACCACGTGATAGCACTCAAGGTGATCTGCTCCATAACCTTCCCCGGCAGCGAGGTCAGACTGACAGGGCCTGTCGTTCCCTGGATCCTCCTTCTGGCCCTTCTTGTAGATGGGTGTCACATTTGTTAACTTCCAGCCAAGTGGTACCTCCGTGGTTAGCCAGGACTGCTGATAAATGCTAGAATATGGACATCAGATCTCACAACAGATATGTCTGCAGCACAGGGTAAGTCGTTCTCATGGATTTCCATTGAGTTGCTCAATTTCTAATTGTGGGTGCAAAAAAATACAGTGCCTGCAGTATTTCTTAAGCGTGGTTACCAGAAATGTTTCCAGCAATTCAAAAGTCAAAAATGCAACAAAATGGAAACCAGTTATCTAAGTCTCTCACACAGATGTCACAGTAAATTCAGGACTGGCTTTATTTTTTTCACTCTACATTTGTGTTTGTTTAGAGGCATACAGCCAAAGATGTGCATTCAAAAATATGTGTTAAAACAGGCAGAGTTTTACAATAGTGAAAATGTCACTTCCAAATAAATGCTTATATGACTAAAATGCCATGGTAATCAAGTATTATTAGCTTTTTATATCTTTAATAAAGTTTTACACTTTTATAGTCTCATGTATCAAGAGACCCGAGTATGGTCTCATGGTAAACTTCATGGATGTCAGCTCTGAAAATAGGTGTACCCATTCTCTGTGCTTTATGCAACAGGTAAGCTACTCTCCCGCAGAGGATCAATTCATCTCTCTGTTCATTCAGCAAATGAAAAGAAGGGCTGGAAGTGGGACCAAGACACTTTGGAGTCACATTCAGTGATTTCACCAGCATGAGCACTCTTTCCAAAAGCAGGGTGCACCAAAGGACAGGCCTGAGAGGCAGTCTATGTTCCTGGCTCTTCTCAGTTATAGGATTAGCCCAGCATTAACTTAGAGTAAAAAAGCATTAGTGTAGAATAAATGAAATGCATTTTCATTTCTGTCCCCATTAAACACAGCAAATTTCAAGACAACCGGAGTCTGTATGTAGAATCGAGAGCACTTGACATGTCAGCCTTTAAACAAAACATAATATGCATCTTTAATTCTGGGACAGCATCACTACCCTATAACATCATTGGCATTTTAATTAAAATGCCTCAAAGAAAAGAATAACAGGGAACTTGTAAAAATTGTAAGAAATTGCTTGTGTGTGCAGGTGTCAAAGAGGAGCATAAAATACAACACACGGAAATCCTTTATTTTTCTCGTTGTTGCTTTCTTTTTCTTTCTTTTCTTCTTTCTCCTTTCCCTTCCCTTCCCTTCCCTTCCCTTCCCTTCCCTTCCCTTCCCTTCCCTTCCCTTCCCTTCCCTATTCCCTTCCCAGTTCTATAAGTCCCCGAGGCCGATGTTATAAATACTGCAACTAACAATTTATAACAGAGAAGTTGGGTTTTTTGCCAGGACACAAGAATTTTCAGTGTGTCTCATATACAGGTACGGTTGAGGCCCACTGAGGAATTCTGTACTGAGTGAGCTAAGCCCAGCTCCACTTGCTGTGCATCTGACAGTGCGGAGGCATGGCATTACGGGGATGTCTCACCAGATGTCTCCCTTGTATCAAATTCTTAGGTGCAAAGTTTTTGGTGAGGTCCAATTAGAAAATCTTCATGAATTCCATTTAAAAGATGTTATATACGACTATGTAAATATTGCTGCATAGTCATTTGTTCACTAGAGAAGACAGTTTTAAAGTAGTTTCTCCATTTTAAATTATAATGTTCCTTAAAAGAACATCGTTTGCTGATTAGAGATATCAGTTTGTTTAGCTGCAGTGCCTGAAGCTTCAAATTTGATTGCATTCATTTTAATCACATTACTGATCTTATTTTCAGTAACATGGAGTTGTTTGTTCCAAATGCATTTATGAATTCTTAACTCATCTCAGTTATGCCACAAGCTGGAAATGATACTACTAACATCAGAAAAACCCAACCTACACAGAGGAGAAAGTGCTGGAAGAAGGAAGCACCTTTTTAATTTATTTAAAGTAAACTGATTTAATGTCACATCTTCAATCCTGCTGATGCTATCCTAAAGGGGCAGGCTCCAAAAACACACATGACCTTTGTGCCTCAGATATGAAAGACCTGTGAACTCCCAGACACTGAGAGTGACACTAATACACTTGGCTCTTCTCACACTTCCCCTGGCTATGGCTACATCTCACTTATTTGCAATGGTTTACCATGTCCTCTTTCTTACTAGATGAAACCTACCTCCCAGAAACAGCCAGCTGCTCCAGCTGCAACCCCTTATTCCTCCGGCCTACAGGACAAGGGAGGAGAAAATACATTAAGGAAGGAGAAAACAGACTAACGGAGGGAGCGTTATTTCACAACACACCTTCCTGGCTCCTGTACCACCTCCTCTGCCCCATGATCAGAGTGTCTCCTCACCCTGGGCGTGGGGATCTTATTCTTTGGGAGAAGACAAACCTGAACTTTCTGGGCCTGCAAGGCAAGCACCAAAGAGGGTAAACTTTTAACAAAGCACGGCAGAGAGAGTTTTTGGTGATGGAAGAAATTGCAGCACCTGGACCTGGCAAGGCACCTTCTACAGAACTTGTCTTCTCTCTGCAGTATGCTGGAGGCAAAGATGCCTTTTCAGAAATCTTTGTTTTCAGCCAAGGGTTAGAGTGGGACCTGCAATGAATTAACTAATAATTTTACTGCCAACACATGTAAACCTCTGTTCCTAACCTCATATCCCAGCCGAAACCAGGACAAACAGTCACGCCTGTGGGCCATAAGGTGAAGAACAGGGATCCAAGGACATAATGTGTTGGCAGCAAAATGTTGCTCAAGTGCCACAGAGCTCCTTTCACACTCCACTTGCTGCCTGTCAGTGAGCAGGGAGCACCCACGCTCCCCAGGATGTGTGTGCCAGGGATATGTGGGTGGGAGAGTAGGAGGTTCATTACCTTGTTCCAGAAGTTAATGGTCTTTAGGTGCTATTTTAGGAAGAGGTCATCACTGGGCCACAAAAGGCTTGGAACATGTCCTCTCTCACCCAGAAACCCCCTCCGTGGCAATGGTGGGGAGGATGCCAGTGGAAAATTCCTGTGCATAACAAGGTCAGATATACTGGTTTTCCATCTTTTTTAACTGCCCAAGCAGTGAAAAGCAACTGGAGTGACAGCCAAGGCTGATCCAGATGCAGCTCCAGGAAACATTATGCAAGAATAGGACCTTGGTGTAAATGGGAGTCCAGGACCTTAATGCAAATGAGAGTTGAGCCCATTGAAAACATCAGCCAGATCTCCTGCTGAGATAGGGTTGTTCTAATCAGAAGAAATATTTGAAACTTAAATCCATCTTTTGAACATGATACCTAAATCTGAAGGTGGATACAGGAAAATGTGACCAAGTACCCCAGTGTGTGCCTCTGAGCCTTCCTACGCTGGAAGGCAAAGTGGCATTAAAAAGAGGGAACAGTTTGTACATTGGCTAACATGCAGAGGTTTAACTTCTCCACAGTAGGTAACAAGAATCAACGTCTGCGAAAGTCACTGTGCATTGGAGAACAAGCATCCAAATGTGGGGCATCCAGAAAGCCAGCCCAGTCCAGCCCTGCCAGCATCAGCAGCTGCACTTCCAAGCACAAAGACAAATTATTATTGCCGTGATTAAGCCCAGCACCTTTTTCAAAGGAGAGGCTTCTCATGAAACTGTGTATTAATGCCCAATTCCTGAGAGCTGATGGCTTCATCTCATGATTTGACTCTGACAGAGGGGACCAGGGAATGAGAGGCAGCAAGAGAAGGCAGCAAATGCAGGCAAATTCTTCTAGAACAGCTGTGATTCTGAACAGTACTGTTGAGGTTCTCCTTTGCACAAGTGCTGAAAGCAACGAGGTGACACAAAAAAGGCAGACTACCAGCAGCAGTGTGGAAACCAGCAAATAAACCAAGCAGTAAATGAGTAGGTATAAATGTCTGCATTTGTTTGGTTTTGATGAGGTGTAACAGTAAAGGTAATAATCAGAGAAAGGAATGGTTCCATTTCAGAATGATTTGCAGACTCACCAGAGTGACTTTTATTTTCAAATTTGAAACATGAGCTTATACATACATATACATATAATTTATGTTTGTGCATAAATATTACATATATGTAATTTCCTTTATCTACATCGCCTTTTTCATTAAAGAACTTGAATCATCTGACTCACATAGAGAACTTATTATAACCATGTTTGTGTGGAAAGGCAGTGGGTTTTTTTCTGTCATTCACTAGTGTCACTTTGTGAAGTCTTAAGAGGTTTAAAACGCCCTCCAAACAGCCTCAATTCTGCCTACTTCAGAGAAATCTCAACTTACAGAAAGTTAGAAAGGGCAAATGTGCTATATCCTCTGCCAGAGCATACAGATCTGATCTACTTGAGCATGTGCTTTACATCAAGTATGTGAGCAATACTTCTGACCCATATGGTTTACTGAATCAGAGCCTAATTTTGTAACATCCCATCCAAATTTACATCTCAGTACCTGAACATTTTGCCTGTCAACAGGGAACTAGAATGTCTCCCTGCATAATTCATGAAGCTGTGAATTATTTTTATATATCCTCTAGCTTTTTTTAAAAAGGCATTTGCAAACTGAAGACTAGAAAACCAAAAATGATTAATGGCATTCTGGAACAATCTTAGAGCATGATCTTGCAAACAATATTTACTGAGAGCAGTGAGGGACTATTCACACATGTAAGATAAATCCCAGGTGTAAACATTTTCTGGATTGTAGCTTACACATTTGGGGGTGCAAAAATAAAGCAACATATTTTTGTTCAGAGTCCAATAACAATACTTCATATTATTTTAATATGTAACTTAGAACCATTATTAAAGCTTGGTCCTACTGAAAAAAAACCCCACAGGTCGAGTATAATATATTTCACATTTCTGTTACCTCCCCCGTGGATGCTGAACAAGCAAAATAACATAAACTGCTACAGATGAATCTTCATCTAGCACAGTCTAGCACAGCTTCTATGCATCCCATCCGACTAACATATAGCAATGAAATGAAGACAGACGGTGTACTAAGTGCAACAGCTGTAAATGAATGTGAACAGAAATTGATTTTGAAATGTTCTTGGCACCTTCCCAAGAAAACATTATCACTGTATTTAAAAAAAAGTGCTCCATGCATTGTTTCAAGATTCCTAAGAATTAAAAACTCTGGCCTCCTTAGTTATTTTCTCTTCTGAGACCTATTTTCAGTTCACTTGCAACATCTACATAAAAAAACCCCAACCTTTTATGAACTCTTAAAATTTAGCAGACCAAGAACAGTGTTGTCCAAAAAGTGGGTTTGTTGCTCGGTGTGCAATAAGCCAACTTCCACACACACAGGTGAAATATTGTTTTATTTCATTTCTGTGCAGAGATGGGTGCTAGGTGGTAATTCCACAAAGCTAGCACACCAACATCTGCCCTTAATCCTATTTATACAATAGATTCTGCATGCCCTTCCCCTCTCATACATACAGGCATTTTAATTTACATACATTACCTAATTACATAGTTGCGTAATGCTCAGTCTAACTGCACATGCTCCATAGGGGTCTCTAGTGGTCTTCGGTGGTCGCTTCAGCTTGTATCCCCTGTAGGCTTGCTGCCAAAGTTCAAGTTGTGGTCATCCAAACCTCTTCTATTGTCCTTCTTCATTCATCCATTGTTTGCCCAAGTTCCCGCAGTGTTCCATTACACTACACTCAGTTCCTTTGATCAGTGCATCTCCAATAAATCTGCTATATTCTGGCATGGTCAGGACTATACAGGGACCAAAAGCAGCTTAATTACTGGTATCGATAGTACTGGAGTACTGTGTCTAGTTCTGGGCTCCCCAGTACAGGACAGATATGGAGGTGCTGGAGAGAGTCCAGGGAAGGGTCGCTAAGATTATAAAGGGACTGGAGCATCTCTCACATGAAGAAAGGCCTGGAGAAGAGAAGGCTGAGGGGGTATCTCATCAGTGTATAGAAACACCTAAAGAGAGGGTGCAAAGAGGATGGAGCCAGGATCTCCCCAGTGGGGCCCAGTGACAGGACAAGAGGCCAAGGGCACAAACTGAAACACAGGAGGTTCCCTCTGAACATCAGGAAACTCTTTTTTACTGTGAGGGTGACTGAGCACTGGCACAAGCTGCCCCAGGAGGTTGTGGACTCTCCATGCTCAGATATTCAAAAGTCTTCTGGACATGGTCCTGGGCACCTGGCTCCAGGTGACCCTGCCTGAGCAGGTTGGACCAGATGACCTCCGGAGGTCCCTTCCAACCTCAGCCATTCTGTCATCCTGTGAATATATCGAGAATTGTGCTTTAAAATGTGTCAGTCCAAAAAATTCCTGAGGTGACTGCAGTTTTCTGAAGTATCAACCTCATTTATTTTCTATGTCTTACATTAAGCCATCTGTTTCATTCTTTGAGCGGACAAAAACTATACATGCAAAGTCAGGTTATTTTATGTTTTCCTAGGTCTGCAGGTGTAAGGGATAATTCATCAGGATCCCATAGAGACAAGTCAGTAGTGCAGATTCATGAAAGCATCTAGACCAGGCTGCTCTCACCTGCACAAAGCTGGACCCGGGCAATTTTGCATGACTCCATGTTCCCTAACCTAGGCTACTTTACTCCTTAGATTACACTGAGAATAGCTGGGATAAAAAGTTCTGAGAAAAAGTCTCATATGAAAGTTTTCATTTCTGTAAACCCAGCTTTGTCTTATGGTTTTGTTAGTTTGAACAACAACAACAAAAAAAAACCCATCCCACCTGGAAGAGGTTTTGTTTCTGGACAATATTTTATTTCTATGTGTGTGGCCATGCATGTGTACGTATATTATAACACACAGCGTATCACCTGGCACTAGGAACGTCTCAAATATGTCAAGCTAGGAAATTTAGACCTGGTCAATATGCATGGCCAAGATGGAAATTTTAAAAAAGGCCAAATGCCGCACTAGTTTTGCTGATTCAGAACTTGGAAATCTTCCATCCACATTAGCATGTATCCAACTTCCTAGCATATCATTAAAGGCTAACTTGTTTCTGGAGGCGCCATCTTTCCCCAAGGACACAAAACCATTGTCATCACTATCATCATTAGTTGTATTTAAGACCCCAGGACATTTTCTTATCAGACTTAGTCTTACAGCCTGAAATTCCAACAACATGTATTATTACTGAGTGTCTGCGGCTGTGTGGTCCCAGGGCTGCAATGGGCCCAGTCACTGTCCCCAACCTGCAAGTGCTGTGGGATGAGACCCGCTGGGTGAGGTCCCTGCCCTGGCAAGGGGAAGCATGATTGGTTAATAAAAGTCTAACATTTCCATCACAGCAATTACAGAGAAGAAAATTCAAGTAAAACATTATGGACAAAAATGTTAGTTGCTTTCAGGTAAAAACACTACTTGATTTCAGATATTGATTTTTGTTCCTGTACTTTGAAATGCTTCCAAATTCCGGCTCTGACAAAAATGTTACAATAAAAAGCTTGGATCTCATACTGACATCAATGGTAGAATAGATGCACTTAAGGAAATTTAGAATTGACAATGTATGTTGTACTGACAGACTAATTAGTAAGACAAAAATAACTTTTGTTTTAATATTAACAGTGGAGTGCACAGTGGGATTTTTTGCTTCCTTATTCTGTTAGCCAATGTCAAAACCATGCAGAGAACTGCAGATTAACTTCTGCTCTCTAAGCATATAAGAGTACTTGTGATTCATCAGAAATCACCTTGAACATAAAAAATTGGACGTAACCTGCTGGACAAAAAAACTATGGATTGTGACCGACCTGTCTGCAGAAAAGAGCTCCACCATCCTGCTAGTTTGAGTAGGTTCAAGCCAAGGGAAGGAATGCTAGCAATAACAATGCCGATGGAAAAAGGTCAGGATATGGTCAAGGTAATGCTATTTTGAAGTTAGATTTTTGCTAATTAAGACAAAACTCAGAATTTCAAACCTCCTGCTCTGCAGAAGGCCCTGGCATTTTTCAACAGCTGAACGGCAATTCACCAGTCGCAAATAAGTCTACATAAAGATACTGAAAAATGTAATACTCTCTTCAGAGACTTCGTAACAGCTGCAATGTTTTTACCTATGCTGAAACCCTTACCAAAATTAGCCCACCTCTCTGGAAAATGTGATATTCTGTAAGCAGAATCAATTCTGTAAGCAATGCGTACCTCTGCCCATGTTTTCAGTATCTTGTAAGAACCTTTAAGCCGTTCACTGTATATTCTCACAACAACAACAACAAAAAAACCCCGAAAACTGTCTAGCCTTGTTTCTTAAGGAAGCATGACTGTCCACCTACCTATTCAGCACTTCCCACTATCCTGATAATTTTGCATCTGTTGGCCAATTTTATCCAAATTTGGTAATGAAGACAGAGTCTCAAAGAAATTAAACCTCTGTGCAATTCCTAAGTTTAATGAAACTGAGCAGTGCACAGAAATTCAGTACCCCATTGGAGCAAAAAGTAATTCAGTGCAGCCCCTTACCATGGGCCAATGGCAAGTCAACTCCCCTCACCAGCTGCAGACACCCGCCAAGTCCCCCAAGCCATCCACAGCACATGCTTCACACCAAATGGCAAGAGCATGGCCAGGACTGCAGAGATCAAGGTGAGAAATGCTGATACAGGACCAGGCATGGGAGTAAGATGGTGATAATGGAAAGCAGAAAACAAATCAGTCAGACACCAGACCTTCCGAGTTCCACTGCTCATGGACCAACTTGATTAAGAGCAAACACATGCAAGTCTCAGAGTGTAGGTCTGCTGCATAAAAGCACAACAGCAGTCACTGTATACCCATTGGAATTCAAATGAGGTGGGATAATTTAAAAATCTGACATAATATTTATCATAATCTCTGTGAAATAACATGCTTTGTCTTCTGATGTGTAATTTTCCTTGCGATGAAATAGCAATACATACACTAAAACTTACCTCACTTAGAAATTGTGTTTGTATTATCAACTATACACAAGTAACAGAAACAAAAGGTTGACATAGGAAAAGAGATTCCACTGTGCAATGCCAAGAAGCACTTGATTTTCAAAAGAGGTTCTTCATATCACTGTCAATTGATCGTCATGGAACAAAAAACACAACAGCTTTTGTGTAGCTTTGTAAGTGGAGTCCATACAGAACACGATAGCCTAACCTGAGAAATGAAAAAAAATACTTATCGTAAGAAACCAGAACATACTCGGCAACCAGAGACTGACAGGGCAATGTGGCTGTGGAATGACAATGGTATGAAATCCTTGGGGCTGCCTCTGCTGCATGACTCCTGGTCAGGCTCCTCCACATTTTGGCTACTAGCATGGTCTCTGCAGTGCACAGTAATAGTTCCCTCTTCAAGAACCCATGGCAGGGAAGGTAGAGGAAGGGCACACGGCAATACAAGTACTTCTTTCCTAGTGCAGACGTGAAACAGCTCTGCCCAATTCATTCCCTTCTGCCAAATGCCCAAGAGCCAGCTGCCTACCAAACACGAACTGGTTACAGGGCAGGGATAGAGGTGACCCTATAAACCTCAGAGCCACTCGTTTAGGAGTGTGGATTCCCAGGACAAAGCCCAAACAGGCAGGGACAGGAGCTAGCTGCAAAGCTGACCTGCAGTGGCAAAGCTCTCCACAGAGGAAACAGCAGTACGGGGCAGTAAGGGGTACTGATGGCTGCTTTTAATAGGTAGAGTGGGAACTAATTTTGAATTTAACAGCCGGTGTGCTCAAACCAGCCTGAAGACCCTCTAGCACAGCCCTGCTAATGTGTTCACACCACTAAATAGACTTCTGTTACTGAAGCTCAGCCCGTGTATGGGAGCCCAGTGTTTCACCTTCGGCTCAGGAGAGATGTGAAATACTGGGTAGGAATGAAGCTGGCAACCATGTGGGTATCCAAAAATCCTGAAGGCATGCTAAACTGTTAGATCAGTAAAAAGTATACAAGACAAATGTAAAAAAAGACTAACCCATAAGACATTTGTTAGGAGATGCCTCCAGTCCCAACACTACAATTTGGGACAGACTACTGTGCTCTGTTGGAAACATCAGATGGCATGGATTCCCTGAAGGAGTATGTAAATAAACAAATAGAAGTGAACAAGCATACATGAACAAGTACACCGGTAAGTAGTTAGCCCTACTTTGAGCATGGGTTGGACTACATGGTCCCTCCCAATCTGAATTATTCCACGATTCTACTTTTTATCAATATGCAACAAGCAGATCTCCAGAATGTGTTCTATAATGATGGATTTACCAGAACAGAAGAAACAGCTTTGAGGCTTCAGCTCCCTCCTCCACAGTTACCTCCACCCACCACACCAGTATTATATCCTTTCCTTGTACAATCCATAATTTGTTTCCCTCTCCTTGGCTTGCTGCTTCAGATTCACAGAGCCAAAGAGGAGGCATGGTCTGCCCAGGGAGCACAAACCAGGGAGCTGCAGCAGTGCAGAGGGGCAAGAAGAGGGAATTCACATTTTTCTCAAGCTGAAGCCATACACTGGAGGCCCACGCTTACTCTGGGACCCAAGAGGAGGGCAAACCTCAAAGGATGATCTGATGAGAGACACATGATCTACATCTGAGAATCACTCCTACTTCTCTTCCATTCCTATCAGGACTGCATCTATGCTTGGTTGTGTGAAAAAGATACAGAGCACATCCTGCCTAAAAGCATGAAACTTTCGCACATGAAAACACGAGCGGTTTAAGACTTAATTTTTTTACAGCTATAAGAAGCATATGTGCAATTTTAATTTAGCTCTCCTTTTGGCTTTGCTGGTTTAATACTCTTACACAAAAGCAGCACAGCAGAAACTGTCATCTGCATTTCTTCTTGACTGCTGCATGACAACTGCTAACCCTACAGTGGCTAAGTACTCTTTACTTTGTCAAAAGACTCTCCAGAGCACGGAAGATGTTCCTTTTCAGCATGTCATTACTGACTCCTTTTTGAAAAATACTGTAGCAGTCTTATTTGACCCTCATATAGAAAAGTGTTGCTAACCCAACCAATTTTCTTATAAAGTCTGTGTTTTTCTTAAATCCTTTGCTGCTGAAACTGGCAGAGATCCATTTCCCCTTGCTGAGGTTCTCAAAAAGAGGTGTCTGCACCAAGGTTACTCACTTGGTTACTCTGAGTGCAGGGAGACAAGCACCTCCAGTGAGAGGATTCCTTCACATCAATGGGAAGACCGTGTCTGAGACACCTCCCACCCGAAAAGATTGCAGGAAAATACCAGCCCTTTTAATCTGAAAAAAAAAAAAACTGAAAAGATGAAGCAGGCATCCCCAAAATGTGGAATAAATGGTGTCAGAATGAAAAATAAGACTCCCAAATTTTCACATGAAAGAGCACTTAGGGAATACACTTCTCTACAACCAACAGAAACTATGCTGGAAAATCCTTAGCTACACCCTGAACCCTATCAACAGGCCAACAGAAGCCAGTTTATAGAATCATAGAATCATAGAATCATTTAGGTTGGAAAAGACTTCTAAGATCATCCAGTCCAACCATTAACCTAACATTACCAAGTCTACCACTAAACAAGTTAAGGATAGAGTAGTAATTCCGTGTTTCCTGGCTTGGTGGCTGGATTATTTTTTAATGAAAGTAAAAACTAGCAATCATTAAGGTTGGAAAGGACCTCTAAGATCATCAGTCCAATGTGAATGAGATGTCTTACCCGTTGGTAGGGCATTTTCACATTTTCAGTGCTCTAGATTGCCCAGATCTGCATGGTAGAAACCACATATGCAGTTGTGAATAAGCCAAAACATAGGGCTTTAAGGAACACTGTACAAGCATGGACTAGTAGGTGGTACCTGGAATGTACATAAACGTGGCAAAAAAACACTGAAGGAAAGCGTAGAAACCAAAATCAGAGGGTGGAAGCAAGTGTCTCTGAGGAGATCATAAACCCCCCAAAAAAAGAAGGAAAGAAAAAGGACAGGTGAGTTGAAACAGAAAGTCGGTGTGAGATCAAGTGAGGAGCTGCAGAGAGCTGAAGATACTTTGAGGGGGAGGCAGGATGAGGGCTGAAACAAGCAGCCGGCATGAAGCAGAGGGAAGCCAGCCACAACTCTAGAAAGGTCTTTCAGCGCCCAAAGGACAGTGCTTTGGCTCTTGCTACTGCTGTTCCAGCTGCTGGCTACTGGCTGGAGCTTTCAGCAAGCTGCTCCTTCCACCCTCCTTTGGGGACACCCTCAATTACGGAGGCTGCATCTCCAGAGAAAGTACCAGAGACCACCAGGTGACCATAAGCCATGGATCCTTGGTGACAGATTCACTTACGCTGCTCAAGTTCACATCGTCAGGGGAAGATGTGACAACTGCGTATTTGTGTCATGTTAGAGTTGCCCTTAGCATCTGCTTCAAGATTTTCCTTTTTTTTTTTTTTTTCCCTTTCTTTTAACGAGGAATCTATTCAGTGGCCTAAATTTTCTGTTCCTCATAAGCTCTGCTTGGCTCACGCATGAAGGAAAGGGGCCAAAGACGGCCTTGCGCCATTGCTGCTCTGCTGGGGACTTGCTGAGCTTTCCCCGTAAATTGGCCTCAGGCTGCCCTCGTTTGGATTTGGCTACATCCTTCAGCTTTGGCTGCAGCAGCCCCCGAGGGGCAGTTCCACGGCCAGGAATAACTCGGCAGCCCTCTGGCCACCCTTCCCGCGCCTGGCTCTCTCCTGCAGGCCCGGCACTCATCCCAAATCTTCCGGCAGCGGCGGGGCGGGAGAGGACGAAAAGCCCAACAGACCCCTTTTCCTCGGGGATCTGCGGGCGGCTCGGGCGAAGGGGACAGCAGGGCCTCGGGTGTGGGGAGGTGGGAGCGCCCGGGCACCAGAACCCGGCCGGCTTTTCCCCGCGGCTGGGCTCAGCGCTCTGCAAACCCGCGTCGGCCGCAGCCCTCTCTTCGACAGCTCAGCGGCCGAGCGCAGGGGGGGCAGCGGCCTCCGGCCCCGGGCCGAGGAGCGCTGCGGGGGGCAGCGGCGGCGGCCGCTCCGCCCCGGGCGGGGGGAGGAGGCGGCCGGCCGGTGGCAGACCCCTCCCCGGCACTGGCGGGGCGAGCGGGCGGCCTCGCCCCCGCCCCCCGCTCTCGGCGGTCCGGTAGCGGCCGCCTCGCCCGCCGCCCCTCAGGGCCACCGCCGCGCACCCCCCGCAAGGGCCGGCGGGCGCCTGCGGGAGCGCCCCCCTCCCGCCTCCGCCGCTCCCTCCCGCCTCCGCCGCCCGCCCTCCTCCCCGCTCCCCCCCCCCCGCAGCTCCCCGCTCGCTCCCTGCCGCCGCTCCCCGCTGCGCAGAGCGCCGCGCCGCGCCGCGCCGGCGGGGGCATGGAGAGCCAGCGCTGCTTCGCCAACCGCTTCGATGACTACCCGGGCAGCCCGGCGGCCGCGCCGGACAGGGAGGCGGCGGTGCCGCTGGTGACGGCCACCATCGAGCGCATCCTGCGGGAGCTGCCGCCCCTGGGCGGCCCCCGCGGCTGCCAGGGCGGGCTGTACGGCGGCGCGGCCGGCGTGGCCTACATGCTCTACCACGTCGCGCAGTGCCCGCTCTTCGCGCCCTCGCGGGAGGCCTACCTGCGAGCCGCCCGCCGCGTCGTGGACGCCTGCCTGCGCTACCAGGAGGGCGGCGGCGAGGCCGACGCCGACACCCGCGCCGCCTTCCTGCTGGGCGGCGCCGGGGTGTACGCGGTGGCGGCGCTGGTCTACCGCGCCCTGGGGCTGCCCGACTTCGCCCGGCCGCTGGGCAAGTTCCGGGAGCTGAGCGAGGTCTGCGCCCCGCTCTCCTTCCTCGAGTGCGGCTCCGACGAGCTCTTCGTCGGCCGCGCCGGCTACCTCTGCGCCGCCCTGGTGCTGAAGCAGCGGCTGGGCATGGAGGTAAGGGCGCGGGCGGCGGGTCCCCCCACGGGGGGGCACCGGCCCCGACGGGCGGGGCCCCCGGGGGCTGGCGGCCGCGCCTGGGGCTGGCACCCCGCCGTCCCGCCCGGCGCTGCCGCCGCGGCAAGGCAGCGGCCTCGCCTCTGCTCCGCGCTGGAGGAGGCTGCGCCGGTACCGGGGCTCCCAACGAAAGGGCCAAAAGGGGGGAGAAGGGGCCTTTTCCAGCTTGCGCGTTGGGGGCACGCTTGAGGAAGAGCCCCCCCCGGGGGGGCAGCGCGCTCTGGCAGCTGTTTCTCCGCAGCGCTCCTGCCCTGACCGAAAAGCCGCGTCTTTTGCAAGAGGGAGCGGGGGGGCACAGGGCGTGCGGGGAGCGGCCCCGCGGCCGGGGCAGGGCTGGGGGCGCAGGGCGCTGCACCCCGCTGCCCGCGCCCAGGGCATCAGCTGGTGGTTGCCGGCTGGTGGATTATTTGGCAGGAGCAACCCCCGGGCTTTTCAAGAGTCTCTCCGTCAAATGAAGTGGAGAAGAAAAGGAATAGCGTTGGGGAAAACGGGCTGAGGAGCCTTGCAATAATAAGTAGTGCTGTGCTCCAATTTGCAAGCAAGGAACCAGATTTTCAGAGGCACTTGGTTTTACTAACCCCAGCGTGCAGAAGCTGGTAGTCTTTTGGAAACCTGGCCACGTATTGTGGTGCTTTTCATGAATGAGGGCTGTTTTTTTCTGGAAGCGTGAGGTGTGATTATGGTTCAGCGTGCTGTTGGTTTCAGTCGCTGGGACTTCACCCTAGGATATTGTCATTGTCAGTGCTGAAATTCCGAGCTTCCACTGACTACACTGTAATAATTAATGCAACTGTTTCTGTTTGCTGTGGTGTTTGTTACTGAGTGGTCAGCGCGGTACCTGAGCAGGCATTTGTTAGATTTTTGTTCCTGTCAGGTCCAATCTGTGTTTCCTCTGTTAATCACTGATTTGCAAGTTCATATGCTTCTGGCTTTCTTTCCTCTTGGGAGAGGAAGCAACTATTACAAGTAAATAACTGATGTAAAAACAAGTGGCTCTGCCCCATCCAATACCAGTCACTGTGATCAGAGTCCAAGGAAATTCATTTAATGGGGGAGTCAGGAGACTCCAGGGTATCCAGAGACGGCAAGAACAATGTTAAGTCAGTTGAATGTTTTGATTGCCTTGAACAAAAATTCTTACAGCACTGAGCAATTAAAGTAGCATATCGTACGCGCTAGCTGTTTCTTTGTACAGGATTCTGTCTGAAGAACCATAACCATAAAAATGATTATGTTATTCGTAACCGTAACGTAACCAAACTTTTTATTCTGACGGCATCGTCTCTGTGAGGAACGTTTTGAGATGCATCACAATCCTACGTGCAGTGTGCAGCAATGCTAGCCTGAGGGGATGGTTCCTCACGGAGGAATAAGCCATCCCTGTTAGTTCAGGTTGCACTGGGGGAACGTGTCTGGTACCCATGTCAGTGCTTATGATGGTGTCGTGACATACCAGCTGAATGAGGTAGCACCCTGGACTCTACCACTTTATTTAATTCCTTCATCCATTTGTCTTACGTCCTTGAGAGCAATTGCTGAACAGTTTGGAGAGTAGGTGCAATCACATCTGACAAGCAGTGCGAAGAAGGGGAGAGCTCTCCTCTCTTTTTGCTTGCTTGCTGAAAAATTGTACTTTATGCAGCTGTAAAGAGTTAAACATCCCCACAGATGAGCACAAGTATGCACTTATTGTGGAATCCATTTAGCAGGTGGGTTAGGTACAATCATAGAGGGGTTTATTTTGCCAATAAAACATATTCTGTGTCTCCTTGCTGATGTTTTAATTGGTAAGCTAACATCCTTCTGTAGTATTATTTATTCTGTCACCACATTGTAATTTTAAATGTATAGTGCACAAAATAAAATAATCTAAACTGTTAAGCATTAATAAAACCAACTTGAATTTTTAATTATAATAGAAATTAAAACTTTTAATTAAAATATTTTGCTCCTTAATGAGGAAAATTGTAATGATTTCTAGTCTATGTGTACTCATGCTTGAGCAAAATTTGGGTCCTTTGATAAATGTTCCCATCCTAATGCAGAATTATTTCAATTAGTACATTGCCAGACCAGACCCTGCATCTTTTCTCAAATGAAGAAAGGGATGCCCAGAGAGAGTGCATGCCATTTATTACTCAAGGTCAAACGGTAAGCCAGGTACATCCCAGAATAGAAGCAACATCTTGTGATTCGAACCACTGGAAAATGCTACCTCCTGTAATTTGATTGTGCACAGTCTCACATGGCTCATTGCAGCATGTTTTCTTGTTTCCCACGTTCTTTTTTTTTTTTTGAGGACGCTGTGCAAACATTTCCAGCACAAAGTGAAATCCATTCCTTAAATTGAAATACAGCCGCTGCTGCCCATATGGTTGATTTTTCCCTCTGAAGAAGTCGAATAGTGACCTATATACAAGAAATTGCTTGCCCTTGAAGAAAGGCTTTTTGAGCAAATTTTACAATTTATGTTGTGGGTTTGGTTTTTGCTTTTTTTTGTGGGCAGGGAAGGAAGGAGACTTTTATTTCAGTAAACGCCAGTTTAGCTCAGCTGCTGTGCCCTGATGCTTCAGTTTCTTGCTAAAGAGTCTTGGTGTTTTAAAGCTTCACATGTTCTTCAGAAAGTTAATGGACTGTCCTGAAGGATCAAGTCTGTTGAATAACATTGACCTCATGTGAAGAAAGCATTTGCATTCAGCTGGTTTTCAGAGTTTTAGGCTAATACAGCATTTTTCCCTGATGAATTAATTGGGAGTTTTTGCATGGGTAAGGATTACTTCAACAGTCAAGGCTTAAAAGGATCTGACTTTCATGATGCACTATGCATTAGGAAAGATGTTTGGTTTCTTCCTTTCTTTAATTTCCATTACACTGTAGTCCGTGCTTCCCAGGTAGCAATGGATAAAATATTCTTTTGGCAGAAACAATGTGTCGTTTGTATAAGATACTTATAAATAAGGGGCATGTACTTAACTGCTGTGTTTTCACTGTTCAGGGGAAATTTTGTTTCTGCTCCGTCTTCTTCAGGTACCTCTTTTTCTGATGGTTTGTTCATTATGTGTTCTTGGGGAAATCTGTCAGTCCTGCTTTTAATTCTCTTCACTCAGCCTCTATTTGCTTGTGCAAACAGTAGTAAGACACCATTAAAACAGTGGTCCCATCCCCCTGTTTGGATGGTATTTTCTCCTCTCCTCATCTTTTCTCAGTGATGTTTCTGTCCCATTTCGTGGTTGATGGAGCATGGTGTGTCTCAGTAGTTGCACTTCCTTCTGGCAATGTAACTGTCAGATGACAGAGGAAAAGGTACAGAAGTTCAAGTGGCTTCTTGCATCACCATCTGCTAAGATGTTACAGCCCTTCAGCACAGCTCAGGTTTTCTTTTAATAACTGACTGAAGCGATGGGCTTGACTTGACTTCCACTAGCTCTGGGTTGCCGCAGAAAAGACAGCGTTGGATAGCAGTGTGCCACGTAGGAGGCAGGGTAGCATTTTGCATGACTGCCCTGATGCTATGGTTTCATTAGAGACTGTAGTTTTGAAAGACATTGGGGACACTGGAAAAGACCCTTGCCTGCAGTTGCAGTGGTGACAAGCTGAACCAGCACACTCTGCCAGCAACATGGCCAAACCAGTTCCCTCAGGGGCTGAGCCACGGGGGTGAGTCTTGAGTGCCTGCAGGGATCCTGGGCTCTTTCATGCCATTACGGGGTTAAGCTTTCTGTCTCTATGGCAGAGGGGCATCTCAGTTTCCTTTTCCGACAAATGTGATGTCATGATTTGGTGTGTGTTTCTCAGGTTGTTGTCCTGTCACAGGGAGGGCATAATTCTGATGTTATTCCATTATGGGATGCCCAGAAAGGGCAGTGGTCTTTCTAGCAGGACCCTGTTGAGTGTAGGGCCCTGCTAAAATGCATACTTACCCTGGCTGCTGTCTATCACCAGAGGCTCTTTCTCTTGGACCTCACAAGATTGCAAATCAAGCTGACCAACTTCACCTGGTATGTAGAAAACAGAAATAGCGCTGTAGTGTGATGTCTGGGATCTGGGTGCCACAGCAAGGGAGGTGTGAGGCCGGACTGGCTTTGAAAAGCACTGGAACAGACTGATGTGCAGTGCATGGGACCTGACAGGTCCAGCCAGTGTATTTCATAGTGTTCTGGGAGAGAAGATAGAAATAAATGAAATGGTTTTCTTTCAAGTCCTCAGACGTCTTTAGATGATATTACTTGTTTCTCAGAGTCTTCCCTCCATCCAGAGTTTGAGGACTGTTGTATGTTACTTCACATTTTTTGTCTGGTTTTTTCAATCTCAGAAAAAAATTCAGGAAGTGTGAGATGAAGGAGTTTCCTGAATCCTGCCTAGAACATGTTCATTTGTGACTCTTTAAAGTGGGATGTAAATGTATTCATGCTGAACATCTTGTTTATTGAAGATACTTGATGGACTAATCTTAGAAAGGCAGATCTGCAAAATACCCCCAGAAGAGGTGCACCTCCGAGTGCTGTAGCACAGGGTTCCTATGTCAGGCTTTTAATCTCACCTATGCCTGAAAGGGAAGGTTGCCCTTTGAGGTGAGATTTCATTCCTTCTTTATGCCCATTAATGCCCTTTCTCTCTGTGGAAGAATTTGCCAGTTTATCTGAAACGTTGTGGGTCTTGAAATGTCAAATATTGTGGGGCTAGCCGGGGCTGTACTGATTTCATTATTTCATTTTACACAGGCCACTATGCAGCCAGGATGTCATTTTTTGCCACAGAGGATTTACTTGAGATACCAGTAAAGATAAAAAGCTTTTGATCCTAGCCTGCCTCTTTTAAATGTTCATTCTTCTAGCCATGGTTTCTCAAACCACAGAGGGGCTAGATTTTGCATTAATTTGCTTAAATTGATGAATTTAAATTGGGAGTTGAAAATGGGAGTTTTCTAAAGTAAACAGTGAAACAAAGGGAATTATTTACATCTGGATTTTTTTTAGAAAGCATTCTGAAATAGTTTGGGTTTGCATTTCAGAATTTCTCTGTTTCTCTTCAGCAGGGCAACACGAATCTTTTTTTATTTTAAACAGCCTTCAAATTCAAATGGGGGTGCCTTGATAATGGCCACCTGGATTCAGTTCAACACAGTGGACACTGAATATCCAGTTATAAAGTAGAAAATTTGGGTCTGAAAATGTTGAATTTCAAGTGTATTGTTTAACTGCCAGTAAAAAGCACTGTAGTACAGAGGTTTTGGTGTGGATCCTGCCAGGATTGGAGGTTTGACACAAGTTTAGCTATAAACATTATATATTCTGTTGCAGAAATAGGGATTTCAACAGCTTATAGCTGAAGAGTGGCCATCATCTTCTTAAAAAGACAGTTTTGTACAAAAGCAGCATGATAATCTCTGTACGACTTTGTGCTGTTGGAAGAACGTTTGTCTATGCAGCAGTATCTTTTTGCCAAAAAAGCAGCCCAAGCAGTAATACTGATGTTATAATACAATTGTTTAACAAAAAAAGAAATATATTTATCCAGAGGCGTCTCTTGTATCCAAAATAGATCTCTACTTTCCCATCCTTCTTCTAACTCGTTTAAATTTCACATACTGGAAGTTAACTCTTAAACTTTGTCAGTTCAGTCATCTTCCTCATCACCACCACAGAGAACTTTTACATCACCTTTTGGAGTTTGTCTGTACCGCTCCTTTGCCTGCTAGAAGCAGAGGGGTTGAACACAAAGTGTCTTTGCTCTCTGCAGAGCAGAGCGTGCTGCCTCTGTGGCCTTCCTGGCTCGAAGGTGGGATCTGCGGAACAAAACGCAGGAATCGGAACGAGGGGGGTTTTGTGGAAAAGGTGCTGAGAGGTTCTTTGGACCTGTGGAGTGTATCTGGTGACTGAATCTCTGGAAGCCGGAGCCATCAGAGCATTTGAAGCAGAGAAGCAGGAGATCTCTCCAGCAGAGAGGTGCAGGGCTTGGGTGGAAGCTACTGTTCTTCACAGCACTAGTTACTTGTCGTCAGTTTGATGGCACAGTGCAGGAAGTTTCTTGAATCTATTGCCTTAGGTTTTCAGATTTTTGCATGTTGTGTTTTATACATATGTCAAAGAGCTTTATTACAATAGTGTGTTTCTACAGATAGCTATATTTGACATTTATGGTTTCCTCCATGACAAAGGCTTAACACTGATTTTTTGGCATGGTTCTCACAAAGGACCAAAAGCCACAGTTAAATGTGTTATCTTACAGTTAACACCGGATGACATAGCAGAAAGAAAGAGTGGGTGTGTAGAACATGCATATATGGTGGAATGTGTGAAGGCAGAGAAACAGGCAGGCATGGGGAAAAAAGGCATTTGACAGAGGCTCAACAGGGAGGAGGAAAAAAGAGCCAATAAAAAATGATAAAAAAATGATAAAAAAAGGCAAAAGAATAAGTTACCGGCAAGAATATAAAAATGGAAGGCTGCAAGAGGGGTAGCAGAATTCAAAGATGAAGGGAGAAAGGCAAGAAATAGCATAGACTGTGGAGCCGGGGAGATTTAAAACTAAAATCAGATTATTTGCCAAAGTGATGTGGATCTGATGGCTAATGTACTCGATTTAGAAGAAGATAAAAGTTCAACAGAAGAGTAGAGACAGGGAAAAATGGGTTAGGGAGCAGACAGAGGAGTAAACTACATTTCGTTGAGGAAAACTATGATTTTGTTCTGCTTGGTTTTGTTTGTCACTCTTCTGTCACCATATTCTCTTTCCATAGGCTCATACACTTACAAAAATAGCTGTCATCACATTCAGTGCTTGCAAATTCAGAGCACAACATTACAATTTAGATTCCATATTTTCTTTCTCTAAGGAATAACTGAGATAACTACTTGATGTCTGGAAGCAAATATGGGCATTTTCATGAAGATTGCGGTACTTCTTCTGATGCTGACATTTTCTTATTACACGTGAATAATACTATAAATTAGTATGTAACCTAAATGGTAATGCTGTTAGTAAACCTTACTTTGGTACTAGGCTAAAGAAGCAGAAATATGAAAGACTGAGCTGCTCCTGAGAGGAAGGAAAGAGCATGAGGCTAGCAACAATTACCAGTGAAAGCGTAACATCTTCAGCACTTTACAGCACTGAAATGGAGGGATAAAATTAAGTCTTAAGTTTCTCTGTAGTCATTTGATACACATCATTAGAACATTAGACTTGTACATAAATCCTAGCACAGCTATGCACCACAACTAGCAGGGCCCAAATACAGAAACCGTCCTCTTCTTTCCTTTCTCCTCCATTAAATCAATAGACCCTACTTCTGTTAATTCAGCCACACCGTCTTAAAATAAGCCACCACCCTATTGACAGGTTGTATGATGACTGCAGAGCAGTTGACTCAGCCAGTAAGCTACTGCCTTCAGCCTTACCTCCAAGAAGTAGAGAAGCTCTGTAGAGATCTAGGAGGCAATTAAAATGGGTAAGTCCCATGGTCCTGCTCTGCTGCTGCAGCATTCCAGCACAGCATGGTGTAAGGCATTTGCTATAAATGGGGGTTTTGTTTGTCAGCCAACTTCTCTATTCCACCCCCTTTTTAAAAAATCAGAATTCAATATATGCAATTGGGTCACCATTTTTGATAAGGCAGGCTGTCAAAATGCCTCTGTGTCTGTCATGGAGTTCTTTGACCATTGACAAGCATGAGATTAAGCACCCAGTGATGTTGCGTAACCTTCTGTCCACTCCATTACAACAAAGCTCAATGAAAATGCCCTGTCAAAAACAATTATTTCTTATCTATGTTGTAGGATTATTTTCAAGTGATAGTTAGTGAGCTGATTAATTTTTCTAGGAGTAGCAAGGCAAAATAATTGAAATAGCTATTTCATTTCAGGCAAACATGATCAAGAAGTATCTTAATAGCAGTCCAAGCTGTTGCTGAGTCATTTGGTGTTTCTCAGCTTGGTATATTTTGATGTTTGAGAGCAGACCCATAAATCTACTTTTGCAGCAGATCAGCATTCCTGAATTCCTCATTTTAATGGCTTAATATGTCTTGTTGAAGAACAGTGGATCATGAGCAAGATGGAATGGATGTCAGATAGCACTGAATGACCCATGAAAAAAAAATGTGGCAGCTAAATACACCTTTTAGCTGTCCAAGAAATTTAGTTATTTTGTGTGGCTCATCTTTTTCTTCACAGAATACTTCTATTCCCTCATTAGTACAATGTTAACCTAATTGAGGATGGTAAGTTGGGGATGTGCTGGTCAAATTTAGGTTTCAGTGTCAAGGAAATGGGAGCTGCTCTTAAAAGTGTGTGGGCCTGGGGCTAGAAGCAGCACAGGACAAAGCAGGGCTCTGCTGGTGGGTCAGTGCAGAATTGGAAAATGGTGGGTATTGCATGTTCCATACTGGCAGTGTTCTGCAGTTTGTCTACTCAGTCCTGACAACCAAATGATATCCCTACCAGAATTAAAGAACTGGTAGGGACCTTGAGAGGTAATTCAGGCTGCCATCTAGCCCCCAAACAGGTGTACCTGTGCCTGTGTCATCCCTGACAGCCTCTCTAACCTGCTCTTCATAAGCCCCCGGCGACGCAGGATCTGCAGTCTGCCTTGGCTGGCTGAGACACTGTTTTGTAAGGTTCCCTATTAGAAAGTCTAGCCTAATGACTAATCTGAATCTTGCTGTAATTTAAGCCTGACATTCCTTGTCCTGTCCATTGAGAAATAGTGAGAAGTTCTGTTCCTCTTTACAGAAGCTGTCCATATGTTTCAAGACTGTTGTGATTTCTACCCTTAATCTTCTCTAAACAAACAATCCTAATCCTTCCAATCTTCCCATGTGTGTCATGTTTTCTACACCTCTAGTCATTTCCATCGCACTCCGCCAGACTCCCTCCAGCCTTTCCTGAAGAGTGCCAGAAGTTGGACGCATGGTTCTGGCACAGGCCTTTCTAATTGAGCAGAGAGATAACTTTGTGTTTCTTCCAGGTCTTGTTTCTATTTATATGGCTCAGTAAGGTGTTAGTATCTCACAATAGCGTGACACTGACTCACATCCAGCTTGTGATCTGCTATAATCCAGCAGCCTTTTAATGGGCTGCTGCTATGTGGGCAGGTATTCGTTAGAAAAGGCCTCTAAACAAGTGAGTAGGTAGGGGTCGCGTAAAGCCAGGGAATCATTGAACCGCAGAAGCTGTGCTGTGACACACAAAATAAGAAGCTTCTTCAACTGGAGGAGCTTTGTTTCATTAATGCCAACTAGACAATCTCCTTTCCATTGTTCCCTGAGTAAAACTGGGAATATGTTATTCTATGTTGTAGTGCCAGATGTGCCATTATGTATTCAGGGGACACCCGTGAAGTGATAGGATTCCTTTGTGGAAGCATAGTTGGAACAATGTATTTGAGAGGCCCGTATTAAGTCAATTATTTTGTCCACATTAGAAATCAAGGAATAAGTGAAATCTGAAGAAGTGTCTGGAGGTTAAACTTAGTCTGTTCTTGTGATTTACTTTTGTTGCTAATGTAAAGATAAAGTTCAGTATTGTCTCTCTCCCTAGTTTGTCATCTTCAGTGAGGGCCATTTTATACTTGGATTCACCATCAGCACGAGTCAATGGAAATCTCTCCTTTTATTTTTATAAAAGTTTCTTATAGCTTAATCCAACATCACCAGAGGTGGTTTTTTGGCTTAATGGGACTATCCTAACAAAAGCAAAGTCTGTCTTGTAGTAAAGTAATACTATAGGCAGGGGTTGGAAGTGTCACCCATGCCATAGATGTTCATAGGACTTTGAGCATGCCATTTTCACTAAGGTTCTTCATCCCTTTGTAAAGTTAACTCCTGATCTCTAGATATTTCTACTTGCCATCTGTGAATTGGCTAATGTTACACTTGAATTGTTTTAGTTTTCTAAGGCTAAGTCAGTGATTAATTAGCCATAATTAGAGTTATAATAGCAATGGACCCCCAGATAACGCATTCTACCTGTAGCTGTTTAAATTTGATCAGACATAAGTTGGTCAAATATGAACTCAGGGAAGATTCTTTGTAATAGAACAGCAAAGCATACTTCTTCAGGCTCTTTAAATAAATATTGGTTTGTTTGGTTTTGGTCTTACAGAGCTGAATCAGTCATGAGTTTTCTTATGCTTTTTTGTACACACACATTTTTTATTATGCCAGCAAAAATAGCTGGGAATAATGCTTATACAACTGCTACATATCCAGAAGGCAAAATGTAAACAGAGTTATAGTAGGAATGCATTTGTCCTATTTTGATTTTGTTCTTTAAGAACTGTGGGACTGCTAGCTTCTTTTGGTAAAACAAATATTGTGAGGTAGATTTTTAAAAACCCACACAGGTAAGCTGAGTCAAACTCGGAGCTGAATCTAACGATCTCTAGAGGAGTAAAATCCACACCGTCTGGCTGAACAGTGTATTGACATAAGTACATTTGGATTTGGCTCAGTCGTATAGTCACAGAATGGCCAAGGCACCTCTGGAGATCTTCTGGTCCAGACCCCAGCTCAGAGCAGGGCTGTCAAAAGCAGATTGCTCAAGGCTGTGTCCACTTGGTTTTGAGTATCTCCACTCCACAACCTCCCTGGGCAACCTGTTCCCATGTTTGGCCACCCTCATAGTAAAAAAGCATTCTTTTTATATTTAAGTATAATTTTCTGTGACTGGGCACTGCTGAGAAGACCTGGATCCGTCTTCTCTACTCCCTCCCAACAAGTGTTTATACACGTTGATAAAATCTCCCCTGAGCCTTCTCTTCTCCAGGCTGAAAAATCCCTGACTTAGTACATGGAAGGCACCCATGGAGAACCAGAAAAATTAAATGTGACTCCCATAAGTTGCAGTCATTCCCACTCCATTTGCCTCTTTCCACAAAAGCAGGCTCACAATGCTATTCCACCTTCTCTGACTGCCCCTACTACCTTGGACAGGCAAAGGATTGCATTTTTTTCCCCTGCAGCTGCAAACAGGGAAGAGCCTGAATTCCAGAAGGGTCAAAAGGAGCCATTCAGCACGACACTCTGCCGCAGCACCTTGAACGCCGGCTGCATCCCTCCTTGTCAATCTTTATCAAGGAAGGGCAAAATCTTCCCCCAGTGGCAAAGTATTAAGGTTGACAAAATTATTCCTGGTTCTTGCAGGTAACTGGGAAAGTTCTGGATCTGAAGAGCTTTAGTGTAAAGAATGTTTTTTAAAAAAACTAAACAATCTTGGAGTGTACTGCAGCCCAAGGGCTTCTTCAGTGCCTTGCACCCCTGCAGCACTGAACATCTGTTAGTGAAACTGTCTGGATCATCATAAGAGGTGGACTGTGCCCCACAGTAAAAGGAAGACAAGAAATACCCTACAAGTACCTGTCCCCCTGAGCTATGGAAAGATTATTTCCTAAGCCCCCATATTAGTCAAACAGCTGTTTGCCAGTGGAGGAGGGGAGTTCCCTGTCCCATGTTATGTGTGAGGAGCCAAGGATGCATCAGGGGAAGAAGGCGAAACATTTTTCTGAAAGCTGAGTTATAGAGGGAGGTTCTTTTCCGTTGTTTTTTTATGGGATCTTTTTCAAATTTTGCAAGACAGACATCAGAGCACTTCCATGTCCTTCTGGGCCCTTGAAATGAAGCTGCTTTACTCCAAGGGCATCAGAATATTAAGCACACAGAATAGGTAGGGAAGGTATCTGGCAAAGAATTTTAAATACATGTAGTTTGACTTAACAGGCTTGACTTGGAAAACACATTTTGTCATCTGTAGGTCCAGTAGTAACTGGCCGGGCCCTCCTGTCCCACTTTGCACAGTTTCTTCTGTAGGGCTGCAGAGAGTAGTCATGTAAAATGACAAATCCAGCAAAAGAGAAGCATGGTATTGAGTGCTCCCAGGGTAGCGACAACACAATGTAATCTGTAGCATGAGGTAATAGTAATTCCCGTTAATTAATTATACAGCACTTTGAGATCTTCAAATGCAAGGTAATGGCTAAGTGCAGTGAATGTTTGTTTATTATTGTTGATGGTGGTGGTATGATTTGTCTCATGGCTCTTACTCCTCCTTTCTGTGTGAGGCTTGAACTCTCTTAGAGTAATCTGAACTGCACCTTCTGGCACAGCAGTCTCTTTTTCCCAAAGCATGCTTGGTTTATACACAGTCACAACTGAGAATAAGTTGCGCAAAGGCAAGATTGATAACACTTTCCAAATTTTATTATAGTACCAGGTGGCAATCTTTTAACCAGGAGAAAAGTACAGATGGTGATCCCATACTTAGCAAGTAAGCTACATTTTAAAGAGCACAGTATCCCACACTTCCTCAAATGAATACCATGACTCTTACTCTGCCCTTGAAATGTGGCAGTATTGAATTATAAGTGACTGGCTGTATCTGAAGTATGACTTGAATTGTATTTGGAGTTGTGGGCATGTTTGCAGGCAATGTTAATGGCACTATATGCCACTGGAAACTCTTTTGTTACCGTTCTTTTGCTTCAGAACTGTCTTTGTCAATGTGCCTGGGAGGATCTAGGAGCCACATACAGATCATCAGGATTTTTACTACATCAGAGTGCTACCACAGTCTAAGAGTAGGGTAAAATTCAGATGACTCAGAGGACTCGGATCACCTTCATCTGGTTTTCCTGCATTACATTGTCAGCATTCTTCTTGTAGGTTAAGTTGATATTTCATTCAGCAGCTTATTAGTATGGCACAAATTGCAGATCATCACGCAAAGTAAAAGTGGCATGATGCCAGCATGGAGTTCTCTAGAATTATCTTTGCTTGAAAGCAACGCTGGTGCTACTTTAAAGTGACTAATTTATGCTTCTGTTAGCCTGTGAATGATGCTGTTTTGTCGTTTACCTCATTTAACTAATTTTGCGGGCAGCCACATTCTTCCTCAACAGCAAATATTTAGACATACTTCTAGGTGTCACATGCCTCATAAATATCTGCATAATAGAACGATACATACAAAGCAGCATGACTTAGAAGAAAAAGGAGTCTTGTGAGACAAAACAAGATCACTTGTTGTAAATAACAGAATTATAAAATTAATGGCTGATGAAAGAGCAGTAGCCAATACCCTGTTTACATTTGAATAGCGCTTTTGATGCAGTGTCAAAGATAATCTTCCTTGAAAACTTAATTCATGCTGGCTTGGATGGGGACATTGTGGATTTGGAATTGGCTGAAAGACCACAAGCAAAGCTAATCTTAACTACTAATAAAGGACTGATGTAGGAACCAACCTTATTTATTATCTTCATTAATGATCCAGAAGAGGCAGCTCACTGGATATGAATTGCTTTGGCTTTTAAACTGAGGCAAGTGCCAAATACCATACACAGGCAGAAGGAAAGTATGAAGACAGCTCAAGAGATTAAAAAATGAGCTAAAACAAGGTTTATTTTTAGCAGTGCAAGCAAATGTATCTGGGGAAAATTGTCTATAATACTTATCCTCTATGCTAGGAAGAAACTGAGATTCAAGTAAGCTGAACATGACAGGGCCTGAGTTACTCATATACTCAGTTCACATGAGTGTTAGAATATTGTCTGCATGTGTGCTGCATTGTTGCTTGTACATCTGGATGTAACATGATAGCACATCAGTTCTACACTTACTTTAATGTAAATTAACATTATGTTTCTTTGCATTTATTCTGTGCGGGAATTAACAGCTAATATAAATGAAAAGTCATAACCAGTCCTGATAACACGACATGGCATCCAGAAGGTCAATGAAATTTTGGACTGCCTACGCAGCTGTACCACCCAACAGAGATATTATGGATTCACTCTCTCCGATTCTTCAGGCCTTTCCATGGCCTCAAACCCACTCTAGATGCCAACACCCGAAAGTTTTGTAGTCAAAACTTTCCCCTGCTGGTGAGTAAGGTTGGATATGCCTGAATGTCCAAGGCACCTAGTTTATGCCCTTGAAGTCTTCTGGGCATCTTTGATAGGCATGCAAATCTCGAGAGTGCTGCGTTGTGGAGCACATAAGCCACACCAAAATTCATAAGCCAATGGCTGCATCACTCACCATCCATATAGTGCTCTCTTTTCTCTGTGATGTTTATGCAATTCCTTCCAGTTCTCTTCCCACAGTAGTAACAGTTTGCACTCCATCTCACATGCTGTAACTTATCTCTACCTCGTCCAAAAGAGGCTGTAAAGCTGCAGCTGGGGAGCACGTCCCACCTATCTCATCTCTCCCTCTCGCAGTCTCTCCCAGTTTGCTGGAGGTGCTCTTCTCACAGAGCCTCAGGCAGGGTCTGGCCCGCTCTGGGGTACAAGTGAACGAAGCATCCTGTCTTTTCGCATTAGCAAGGGCAGATCGTGTTCACCTCTTGTCACCCTTACAGGTTTTAAGACCAAATTGGGCTCTGAGCAAATTACAGTCCAAGTGGGGGTCACAGTCTCATCCTTTTTATATGCAATAACCTTGAGATTTCATCACTAACCTGGTAATTCAAATTCACATCCCTTCTTTTTCTGACACTGCAAGAATTTAAGCTGCTGCCTCTAAGCCGAGCGTGCTGTTGGCTAGAGCAAATCTCTCTTATTGCAGCTCTGATTGAAATTACTTACATAAAATACTCAAAAGTTCTTCAGAGCAGGGCCCTCAGGGAAGTGCCCCAAACTCCAGGCTTCAAAGTCACTCTGTTTCTTTGTCACCCAAAGTGTAAGCATGGAAAGAAACTGTTCCTGCATGGCAGAGACGCACTGATTGCAGGACAGCTTTGAGTAACAGTTTTCAAACTGTGTTACGTACAGTGCAACATGGACATTGTCCAAACAGTTGAATGTTTCCACTTGCTTGCAGTGAGGAGCACAGTAGTGTACAAACAAATTTTTCTTCTTCAGGATTTGTTTCCAATGCGCCATCTGGTTTAATATCTTGTACCAGTACTAGATGACTCAGAGTAGCTGCACAAATGTCTGTGGAAGGTAATTTTGAAATCTGTTGTCTGTAACATGCCTAACCTGCATTTTTTAAGGACTGGCTTTACGCTGTGAAGCACAAGGGTTTGCCTTTCTTCCAGAACTGTTGGGCTGAGTTCTGTGAGTTGATTGTATGACTTGGCCTTGCAACATCTGTCAGGAGTAAATGTTCATCCGTTGTAATAGTTGATGAGTTGAAAGGCGATAAAATATTTATTTAAACAACACAGGCTATAAATTGTAATTTAATTCAGTTGGAGTGGTGGGGCACTTCTGTCAGTTAACCCAAAAATCTTTTTAAAAAATTCTCTCCTTAATTATAGAGAGGTTCAGTTGACTTGTTAAAATTCCACACTGTGAGTGTGCTCAGATAAATTTGCAGAAATAAATTCCCTAGCTTGAATCTTGGGTGAGCAGAGAGCTACTTTGTCTTTAAACTTGCTGCTTTTCCCAAGCTGTCATTTTGTTCATATATTACAATATAAAATGACTTCTTTTGTTCTTTATCACATTAATTACCTCTCGTCCAGAAAATAAATGTTGCGGTCTTTTTAGCTTCACTTCTTAGGAGAATCTTTTACTTGTCTCCAAAATATCTGTTTCTGCTTGATTTTTTTATTTAATTTTATTTTGATGGTGGGAGAACAGACCTGGAGAAATGTCAGTAGAAAGAACAAAGCAATGACTGCAGAAGTAGCTTTTTAATAACCATTTCAGTGTTATTCTTATCCTAACACTTTTTGTTTGCTTTCTACAGTGCTGCAATACACTAAGCAGAGATTTTCACTGAGCTGTTCACAGAACTACGCAAATTGTCACATATAGTTTAGGTCCTTCTCTTCCATGAGTGTAAGATTTTGAGAAGGTCAAGGACTCCTCTAAGGTACTGAACTGTAACAACTGTGCACGTATTATACAGCCACTCTCAGGGCATTCCATGCATCACTGTGTAGCATCTTACTGCGTAAACCCAAGCTTTTATTGGTTGTAAATGGGAAGAAAAAAATGCAATATTGAAAGCATTGCAATTGGGAGCCTCTAACTTGCAGCAACTGTCTTCTCTTTCTTGAAACTTAATTTGAAACAGATGAAGAAATATTATTTTGATTTTCTCTTTTAGAGTTCATCTCTGCACGTATAGCACAGTAACAAGCTATAAAGTCTTCTATGGATAGTTTTCCAAATGTTAATTTCTGTAGCAGAATTCATTAGCAATCAGTATGATTGATTCTGAGTAGGGAACAAAATAGTTTGGGTTTGGATTTTGGTAGAATAGCACAAAATGGATGCTCTGCCTTGGCCTCTCCTCTCAGCTACTCTCTTCCCCTATCTTTTTTTTGTTGTTGTTCTGACACTTCTGCCATGAGGCTTTCAGGAGGCATATCTGTTTTCTTATTTAGTTCACTAGGCCTGTGAATGAAGCATGCTCACGTATAGAGGGAGAAGGTCTGAACACTTGGAAAACAAGCCTAAAGGCGTTAGAGGTAGATAATAGGACTAGATGATGATGGGAGATGAGGAATTCAGTATCTTTAACATGAAGAGGAAAAAAACATAAGGCTGCTTAATAATTTATAGAATGAAGTCTCTGTCTGCCTGTGTTTCAAATGTACCCGGCATATTTTGTGAGTTGCAGCCATGTGACCAATGCTGAACAAAACTCTGAGGAAACTAAAAAAAGGAGGAACAAGTAAGTTATGATACCCAGCAACCCACTGGCTTGTATGTAAAAGTAAGTGGGTGTGCAATTGCTTACATTGTAATATTTGATTAGTTGAAAAGTGATAAAATGTTTTTGACAGGTGCACTCCAGGCCCAAATCTGTAGTCCTTACAGAAAAACTTTCCCCCTGGAAAACAGTGGAAATTTGACCTGTGTCCTGCAATCACAGCTGCATTTTTGAACCATGACCTAGCATAACAGCTTGAAAGGCAAATGAATTCCTGTTAAACTGAATATCGTGTGAGTTCAGGTAGTTCTGTCCAGTGCATTTTGATGCTGGGTGTATAACCTGCAATCTTTCGTTCTATTACTAGGTTTTTAATTCCTCAAACAATGTATTTCCAGTAGCCAAGCTTTACAGCAAGAGTGTAAAGCTCTGTCTCAACACAAAATATAAACCATTATTTGGAATTCTAGCTGCAGGGGAGTGATGACTCATACCTCAGCTGAAATTTTTAATCCTCTTTCATTTAGATATGGAAGACAGTATATTGCCCAGCTTGTCACAGGAAACAATCTCCTTGAGAATATTTGTTGACATGAAGCAAAATTCTTCAAGAAGTTCCAGGGAGAACTACTGCTTATAAATGGCAGCTTTATTCAATAGAGGCATAGAGTGTACACAGCCTCGAATTGAAGAAAAAATTATGCAAAAACACAAATATTTTTATTGCGTATAAGTCATGCACTCCACATTGGTGTAAAGCAATGAACAAGAATGCATCTGCTAGTCACTTCCCTCCAAACTGACTAAAATGAGAGTAGGATCAATCCTTGAAGGGTTAGGTGTTTGCTCAGCTGTGTCTGTTAGGTTTCTCTGCTCAGCTTCTGCAAGCAAGGTCAGCATTTTACTCTGTCAAGTAAGCCATATTCCTGTAGTCTCTTTAAAGGCTACTACCTCAGACAAAATTATTATTGGTCTGAACAGACTGTGAGCTAGCCCCATGGTGTTATTGGCAAGACATGGAATAACAAGGATTTACAAGAATAATTACAAGGCATAGAAACCCTAGCTTATCGACCTGGTTACTACGTGAATTATTGGACTCCATTCCTGGGGGTCATGAAATTATTCCATTTTTATATCTGTGTTAGATATTATGCCAACTTGTAAAACTGCCAGCATTTCTTACCGAATACTTGCCAGGAGTAACACACCCCAAGTCAAAACCCGTTCAGGTCAATGAGGACTTTGATATTAAAAGCCATATGAATGATCTGATAGGTGAAATGACTTTGACAAATTGAAAAAAATAAATACTGCAAGAGACTGAAAAGGCTCTTTTCCCTTTCCATCACTCTAAGTGATTAAGATGATGGTATTACTTAGGATGAATTGAACTATGAACATCCTTAGAGATATTGTCAAGGAACTAGCAATCGATCTTTCTCTGTCCCCATCCTATACTTTTTATTTATTGTATTACATAGTTGCTTTCAGTGTCATATTTTAGTTTTGTTTGTGTTTTTTTATGATCTCACATGAACAACATAATTACTGTTGTTGAAACAAGTGAAGCTTTAACATTATATACAGTTGCAGCATGAAAATGGTACTTAGGGTAAGCTGGAAAATGATAAAAGGTTGTGCAACCGTACAGGTTCTGTGCAGTGATTTGGTCAGAGAGATGCCTCAGCAAAGGGTGCAGAAGAACATTTAATCATCCAATTATGCTATATGCAAACTGCTGACTGTTTTCTCCAGGCCAGTACCACACTGAATTTGGATGTAGACCATTATCAGACACAGCTAGTTAACATAGCCTATGGGGCCCACCAGCTCTGTCAGTCTTTTATTTCTCTTTCTCCCTCTCTCTTTACCCTTTTCCCTCTCTCCCAGGGTCAGCTGTGCCAACCCTTCTGTGTTTTGTAGCACCTTTTGCAATCTAGCACCCAGCTGGCCCTTCCCAGCCCAGGCGAATACGAGAGCTAGCCAGCCACCAAGCACATAGCCTGTACTGGGAGAGATCACTACAACAGTAAGGTTTCGTTAAGTCAGGCGTATGAAGCGATGCACAGTGCTCTTGTCCCTTTATCTTAACCAAACATCAGTTTGAAGGCCCTTTACAGGTATTATCGGTTTTCCATAGAAAATGAGACTAAGTTTCTCAGAGCTTAAATTTTGGAGATGAACCAGACGTCTTTGTTTCCTTTTACCCCTTGCAACAGTGTTTCCAGTGCCTGATTTCACTTCTATGTTTAGTGGCACCTTCAAAATTAACTGTGTCTTCATGAACTTGGCAGCAGGGCAATTCATAATCTTTAGAGGTCCTAGCATGAACATTTCTCTTCGCACATTTGTACTCCTCAGAAGTAAACACGTTATTAGATCAGTGCCCTGTCAGATGCTGAGTGCTCTCCTTTCCAGATGAAGTAATGGAAGTGTCCAGTTCTTTCTGGAGACCTGTCCTGGTTTCGGCTGGGATAGAGTTAATTTTCTTCCTAGTAGCAGGCATAGTGCAGGCATAGTTTTCGATTTAGTAGGAGAAGAATGTTGATAACATGCTGATGTTTTTAGTTGTTGCTAAGTACTGCTTATGCTAGTCAAGGACTTTTCAGCTTCCCATGCTCTGCCAGGTGCACAAGAAACTGGGAGGGGGCACAGCCAGAATAGTTGATCCAAGCTGACCCAAGGGCTATTCCATACCATATGACGTCATGCTCAGTATAGAAACTGTGGGGGGTTGGCCGGGGAGCAGCGATCGCTGCTTGGGAACTGTCTGGGTATCGGTTGGTGGGTGGTGAGCAATTGCATTGTGCATCACTTGCTTTGTATATCATTATTATTATTATCATTATTATACTGTTATTATTATCATTACCATTTTACTTTATTTCAATTCTTAAACTGTTCTTATCTCAACCCAGGAGTGTTTCTCACTCTTACTCCTCCGATTCTCTCCCCCATCCCATCGGGGTAGGGGGAGTGAGCGAGCGGCTGTGTGGTGCTTAGTTGCTGGCTGGGGCTAAACCACGACAAGACCTTAAGGACATCTTAAAATATGGCTTACCAACCTTCTTTGGTTTCTAGATACAGTTGCCATTCTCATTTGTAGAACCCTAAGCGTAGGTCAGCTTCCCTGAGAAAAATACTAGTCTTTAATGACTGACTCGAGATCAAGTTCTGCCCATCTCATGTTGACCTGCAGATGTGTACAAACACTAACACGTTCATTTTTCCAAGGACCAGTCTGCCTAAGTTCCTGGTAGCAAATGGTGGTGCCCAATTAAACTGAACTTGCATCATTTCTGAGTTCAAACTAAAGGCACTGCCACGGTTACTGTAATGCTTGGGGATGCTCTCTCCTACGTGTTACAAAGCTTTTATCTTTTGCAAAGGCTGTTTCATGAATCCCGTTTCCTGCTGTTCTGGAACTGGATGAATGGATAGTACTTCTTATGCCTTTGCATAGGTTGCATGCATCAACCAGTTCAAGCACCGTGGCAGCTTTGCTACAACAAGAAATGTCTGTGGAACAGATGAAGGCATGGATTCACTTCCAATGAACCAGCAGACCCGCTGTTAAGGGGAAGTAAGCTGATCCAAAATGCATGGGCAGAGCAGATGTTCCTTGCTTACTAGTGTAAAAAATGGGATGGGATCCTGGGGCAGCACAGCTACAACACACTGGGCTGCCTGTTACTCAAACCAGAGTGCAAGGTGCCCAGCTTGGAAGATGTTTATCATCATAACACAGAATTGTCAGGGACACGCATCTAGAGTGCAGAAGGATAGATCTCCCATCAGGAAATGACAGCTCTGCACTGCAGTTTTGGCATAAGCTAACTGCAGGACTTGTGTACTGATGTACTTTCTGGCTGAGACTAAACAGAGTCAAAGGATTTCCCACAGATGAAATGGTTTTTAAATGAATAATCTTCCTTCTACCTGTGCAGGAAGCATAGATGGAAGGAAAGCAATATCCATGCAGCACTAATCTCTGACTCATTTGCAGCTGTCATAAACTGCTCCGATGTCTGGTGCAGGAGTGGTTGACACACAGGAGCTCCAAACAAGGATTTGGAATGCAGAAAGGTCATCACTGATACATCCATTTTGGCCAGTTCCCAGGGTCTGTGCCCCCAGAGTGGCTCAGCCATGCATTATGAGGCTGGTGAATAATAAAGGAAAACAGAAGAATTTTGTTTGTTGAAAAAAGTTGGGGTGGAATTCTGTAATGTAGAAAAAAGCCTCTCTAGCAGTGCTGGGTTTGTTTCTCAGTTAATTTGCAAATCTTATGTTTTTACTGGCTTTGAACATACTTTTCAATTCATGCTCTTGAATTTGGGTGCAATTCTAGGGAGAGACGCTTGAAATTAAATTGTTGGCTCTCTCTGCTCTGTGGTAACTCTAACCCTCTACTAGGCAGGAGAGAACATGCAGCTGGGGTACAGACAGCTGCCATTTGAAAGCTGTAGCACAGGAGTGCATCATGGGGTGCCTCACTTCTGGGATGGGACTTGTCTTCCTGAGCAATTCCCTGCTGTCTTTGCTGTTGACCAGCCACCTTCAGCTGCACAGCACCTAAGCTCTCAATAGGCAGACTGATACCTCCTCAGTCATGTTGGTTATCTGAACTGCTCTGCTCTTAGATCTTTTCCTTGACATCCTTCCTGCTTCGGTTCTCCAGCAGCAGAGAGCGGGGGGGTTGTGCTTCCCTACTTTCTTCACGTAAAGAGGGTGACCTCTTGTTTCCTTTCCAAGAACTAGGAGAGCCGCTATATTGGAAATAGGTAGCTGTATCCAGCCAGACCTTGGTGAAGCTGCGTGAGAGATGTTGGGGCCTGTCACTGACTGGGAGGGAGATAGATAGGAAAGAGGAACAGAGCGTAACTGGAGAAACTCATGTTTTCCCTTTCTCTTCATTGACCAGGATAGGGCGAGCTTGAAGAAAAGCCGATTGCTGTTTTTTCCTTGAAACTCGCTGGTGTTTAAGTTGAGACATAACGAATAGATATGCTCATTGCATTTGACCGACTGCGTAGCAGCACCAGCTGCTCTCAGCCAGCCTCCTAGCTACAGTAACAGTCGTGCTCCATCCTTTTCTGCAACACTTCATTTGCAGCCATGTCTGAAATTTGCCCCTTCTGAAGGACAGGTTTAACAGCAGAATTTGATGGGTTTAGTGCTACACAATCCTGGCAGGTGAGACCGATGGAAATTTTGTACTCTGTTAGAAACAACAAAAGTGCTGTATTGTCTTCTTTACCAGTAATCTGATTCACCAGGAATAAATGCAGCCTTCGGTTTCTGATTGGACTCGTGATTAGTGACCCATGAGACAGGACAGGACTGACATTGCTGTTTCCATGCTGCTGAGGGAAAGAGCAAGCCTCAAAAACCCCCAAATTTACATGCTAAAAACAAGCAATACCAATGGGATCTATAGTGGTCTGTTTTACTCAAGATTGCAGTCAAGTAGCATTTTCCAATGAACTGACACAATCATATTAGTAGTTGTGCTGAGTCTACACACCCTGTCATGTAGTTGTGTTAATATGAGATATTTGAGAAAGTGTGCTCTCTAGAAAGTACTATTCGTGGTGCTGTTACAGCATGAAACATGCTGTATTAGCAACAGTATCAGTAGTACTTCGGGAACTAATCCAATTCCTAGAACTAATTTTTTTTTTTTTTTTTTTAAAGAAGGGGGTACTTGACACTGCTCATAAGGAAAGCAGACAGCTGTGCACTTGGAGCTGGGTTTCCCACTGTCCCGCAGAAGTACATCAATCGAACTGGAATAACACTAGGGGGAGGCAGAGCTCTCTGTCTTTGTACCTGCTACTTTTCCACGGCTTCAGGTGTTAGCATCATCTGAAATTAAAAAAAAACCAAAACTGTCCATGACATTGCACAGAAAGGTCCCTGAACAATCCCAGCCCCTGTCTTTGGTAGAAAAAGATCAAGCTTAAGGAGGAAACTTAAACATCACGCAGTGCAGGAAGGTATCATTAAATTACCAAGTTGGCTCCAGCATCTTTCTGCTTGAGTCAGCTGTCCTGAACACAGACATGCATATCTTTTCTTTACAGCATTTTGGGGAATTGTAACTAATTCACAAGCTCCCTCTGCTGGGCTTCCAGCATAGCAGTCTAATGGCAAACCTGTTAGGTTATTTGTGGACTGACTTTTTTTTTTTTTTTCAGATATTTTCGACACTTTCTACAGCATCAGAAAAAGTGTATGATCAAATTCATGTAAATGGCTTTTTAGAAGTGTGACAGAGAGAGGTTTGACGTGTTAGATGCATATTAAAAATTTTTATATGCATAGAAGAAGGCTTTTTCCACAATAATGTGAGTGTAGCTGTTACCTCCTAAAAGTACTGATGCATCTATAGGAAGATAATGATATTTGGCATTCAGTAATGCCTTCTGTTACTTACATACAGGAAGGAGCTCTAAGAAAGTAAATACAGATCTTTTAAAAGATTACAGCTTTACAGTCCTCAAACATACTCAATACAGTATGGAGTTTTATGTAGCAATGGTTTTCAGAAGGCAAATCATGAGCCAAGGGGCTTGTAGCAAGCATTCAGAGGAATGATGTCCTGCTTCTTTCTGCCTAATCCTCAAGGTCAAGATTTCTGTCTACAGTTTTTGAAACACATATGTAGGGCCTAGCATTGTCATAACCAATATATTAGGAAATCTGTCTTAGTAGATTAAAAGGAGTTGTGAAACAATTTACTTACAACTGAACAATCTTGGGTTGAGAACGGCTGCTAACAACAACAAAGGACGATGTTCTGTGATCGCTGTAGTCATAGCACTTCCTTGCTGACTTTTAACAGGGATTTACTGAATAAAGTACCTGCCTTAAATAATTCACAAATTTGTGGAGTGCCTTAATGGGAGGAAGCATATTGTCTACAGTGGCACAAGAGAAAAATTGAGAGACTTAAGAAACAATCACAGTGGCTTTTTTTACTATAAGTCGGGTTCCTAGGCACAGGCAGTAGTACAAATACTAAGTATTATAGTGCTGCTTAAGCACTGTGCTTAAAGTAGAAGGTACATGGGAATGCAGATGTCATCAGTGTGAGTGGAACAGTTATTTAACAGCACACAGCATCACTGGACAGTGATTTAAAATAGAAAATAAAGAACTCCACCAACCAATTGGTACGGAAATTGCAGGAGAAATGTGGAATGCACATATTCCAAATTTCAGTCTAGTGAGGAGACTAAAATGAACACTTCTGATGTGATAGGATAGGTTGTGGTGTCTTTAAAAATACAAAAAGAGTTAGCTGAAATATTAAACCACCATCGATATGTCTCTTAGTGTCAGTAGTCTTTTGGCTAAGTACTGACAGGATAAAGCATAATTTTACCTACTGTGTAGCCTGCTCATATTAAATGACATTCAAGAAGTTTCTCTAAAAATGTAGCTATCTCAAGCATGAAATTTTTTTCTGGGTAGCATATTCTCATATTGACTTTATTCTTCATCAAAGCATCTGACAGCTTTCACCAGAGGACGTGATACCAATATGCAATTTATCCTTTCAAAGCCTTTGGGATGATCAGTCCAT
Organism: Pelecanus crispus; assembly: GCF_030463565.1. Taxonomy (NCBI): domain Eukaryota; kingdom Metazoa; phylum Chordata; class Aves; order Pelecaniformes; family Pelecanidae; genus Pelecanus; species Pelecanus crispus. The sequence continues at coordinate 131,407,342 of NC_134643.1, read as the reverse complement.
TTCTTTGCCATCCCTAATTAAACATATTGCTTCAGTAATTCCCAGGGGCAAGGAGGTATTGCGACTACACTGAAATGAAAATGAACTTTGTAGAACCATGGCTACACCATCTGTGATTATGATTAATGTATTCTATGATTGTTGTTTTGGTCATAAGTTTTTAGCTGTTTGATTAAAGATATTGTGATGGAGCATACAGAGAGTAACCACAGATTTTATTTCTTGGCAAGGTGAAAGAAATCTAAGGAGGTTTTAACACAGATTTGGTTGAAATAAAATGTAGCAAGCCAACCGAGATCTTAAATGTGATCTCTGGTCATTCCACCTTTGGAAGGCCACTAATAATCATGGTAAGTGAGGGTCTCTCTTCCAGCCAACCATTTCCTAGAATAAGGATCAGAATAATATCCTTCATATTTAAGTGTTTTGGAAAACAGGCAGCAGCCCTACAATGACTGCAGATTGAGGTACTTGGTAAGAGATATTTGGAGTCAGCGCAAAAATTTTCTTATTTATTTAGGACACATCTCCTACCTGCCTTAAGTGTACAGGTCAGTCCGAGTGGCCGGAGAGAAGGGTGCTTTCAAGATAGACAGGTTATCTTCTTTTCCATTTTCTTTGGTAATATGGAAGTGGGTCAGGATGGGTCAATTTCTATCATCCATTCTAATAATGATTTTAAAAAATAATTTTTCATCTGGCTTTGCATGTGGGCTTTTTTTGCTTTCTGAAAAAGACATGATATTCATTAGCATATACTATCTATACCCTTAAGTAATCATAGTGCTTAAGTGTTTGACTTTTTACACTACTTTATATCAAAAAATGGTCAACAGTGCATTTCTTGCTATCTGATACTTCTTTATACAGCGTTGTGCAAGGCTGGATTTGGGTAGAAGTCTAAATCCATTTAAAATACACAATCAGCATTTTAAAATAGTTATTAATTCAATTTAAAAATTAAATGCACTGAACATAAAAATATGCTTAGCAAAACATGGTTTGTATTGAAAGCCAGTTGATTTATTATGTAAAGGAACCATTACATACGGAAAATGAACTGATTATGATTTTTCTAATCAGCGTGCCTTTGCCTTCCAGAATTACGACTAGGAGATCTTCTCCTTCACGTTTATTTTTAAAGGGTTACCTTACTAATCATTTTACAAGGTATAGAATTTGGAGGACTATGTCCCAAACTGCAAGACAGTAACATGAGAGCTCTGGAGAGGATGCAGTGTGTCTCACCGTGTCTCTGATCTCCTTGTTTGCTTAGGATTTAAGCTGTTTCTTTAAATTCAGTGAAGCTAAAACAATTCACTTAAAAATGACTGGAAATGAGTGAATTCTCCAGATGTTAATGGCTTATTTAGTTCTGCTGCAGTAACATTAAAGAACACTAATCAAGATCAGAAGTAGGTTGTTCTCCAGGTTGTACAAATATAGCCATTTCGAGCAGCTGTAATAAAATGCCTTGTTATCAGGGAGCAAGCTAAGATAGACAAACAAGATTTTTAAGCCATTAGTTTTCAGTCAAGTTCTAAGTGACGTTAATTATCCAGAGCATCTTTTACATGTCAAATGAGAGAATACAGTTGATAACAGATGTTGTCTCCATACTTAATGCTAACAGTATTTTTTAAACTTGAAGTAGTAACTGTAAATCCTATGATAATACAAATTATAGCAAAAGCAAATGTGTTCAGAAACATTTTAAAGACATTATCTTGATATTCCAGTTAGTTTTGGGATTACTACTTATCTTGTCAAGGCTATTTCTACAGCCTTTTTCTTTTTTCTGCCTCATTTTGCCTTTTTTCTTTCTCAGTTCTCTTTTCATAAGTTTAAATATTTTTTTGCAAAGTACAGCTGCCATACAGGCTTTCCCCTCCCCTAAAGCCAAAACAGTACTTCAACTGAATTATTTTAATGACCTAGGTATTGGTCAGTAATGTACAGATGTGGCTGACACAGAGGAAATTGCTGATGGTTGCAGTGAATGGCATATCATTAGAGCTGTAGTTAAAACCTGTAAAACTGATTCCTTACTGAATGCTTTAGGTGAGTAACTTGGAAAAGTTCGTATCTGGTGAAATATATAATTTGTCAATCTTTGCTTTTGACGCCACTAAGAGTAAGGCATTAGTCATTTCTTAGGACTGCATTAAAGGCAACGTTGACCTGTTCATGATGATAAAGTTCCATAAACATAGCTAGGCTCTCTTCATAGAAACCTGCCTTGCACTTCATTTTTCTTAGCATATTCGTGAAGTAAGAAGGCCTAATTCTTTTACTAAGATGTTTCTGAACCCACATATGTAGTATTGATTTTCAGTAAAATTTAGTAACCTCTTCCATGCTTCCTCTTTTTTGTATGGACTGAGAAAAATCTGTCTAGCTCAGTATGTCCCAGTAAAGCCTGTGACATTTACTTCTTCTATAGGTCTATTTTTCTTTGCCTTCTCCTAATGTCTCTTCCTCCAGTCTGGAGGCTGTTGTTCTGCAGCTTGCCTGGTGCTTGTCGTCAGCTTTCATCAGACTGATGGATCTGTGGGAAGGAAAGGCAGGAGCTCTTAGTGAGCCTCCTTTCACCTCATCTGTGCAGCTAAAGATTTGACAATCACTTTCCTAAGATGGGATGAAACTCTGTTTTTGAGAAACATTATGTAAATTTACTGTTTTATGTAAGGAACTTTTAGTAAGGGTGTACATTATGGCATGCTTATAAGATTAAAGGCAGTACTTTGTCTAGTGCACCAGCAAAAAAGCAGAGTCCTGAAAAATGTCTACAAAAGAAAATTATTATAATAGACTTGATGTTTGTTTTCATGTTTCTGTTTAGGTGCTGACCTCAGCACAAATAAAATCAATTTGTCTGGCCATACTAGAATCAGGAAAGCAGTATGCAGTGAAGAAGAGGAAACCGTTCCCACTCATGTATTCCTACTATGGAACAGAGTATCTTGGTGAGTAAAACACACCAACTACTTTGAAAGTGATGCTGTGTGTAGATGCTGAGCCAGTAGACGTTTCAGAAATGAAATATATAAAGCTACAGTGTGGGATTTCTCCTCACTGAGTTGGGACCATCCAACCTCCTAAAACTGCTAAGTGGGACTGAGGAGCTGGAGGGAAGGACCGATGCTGCCTAGTGCTGGGGAAGGCAAGTGGTGCCTGTGCTGCACCAGGGGAGCAGCAGGCAGCAGCTTCATTCCCTCTTCTCCTTCCTGTCCTGGTAAATCTGCCTTTGCCAGATGGAAGCAGTGAGAAGCGTGGTGCCCATGCCTGTGTGGAGAAGATTACCAGAGAGAACCGTCAGGAGATGTTATTTGTTAGCTGCTGTTGCCATGCAGGGACTCGCAGAGCTTTTTTTGGCCATAGCAGTGCAACTCAAGTGTATGGTCAGCTCCTACCCATCGCAAGCGGCTTAGTTTGAGCTCATCTGAAGCAGTGGTGAAAGGTCATTGAGCAGGTCCCTAGTGCAGTCCTCAAGGCACAATATCACACTGCAGAAAGTGTGAGATTGGTTTGCAGATGTTAGTGAGTTCTCTGGCAGGGGAGCAGAGGGAGAAGTCACTGAGTGGTGCTGCTCCACAGACCCTGGCAGGTACAGACAATTCTTGCACTGAAATTCAGGTTTTACCTGATTGACACTGTCAATCAGTAACTGAGAATACCATTTATGGTCCAGTTTCAATTTGGCTTCAACAAAGACTTCAGAATAATGGTCCAGATTCGGTAGTGTGTCAAACAGAATAACGTCTTGAAACAGTATTCAGTTTAGGTTCAGTTTAACTTCGTACACTGAGTTTCAGTCATATCAGAGTGAGAGCAGAAAAAATTCAAATGTATTTTTGCATAGCTAAAGGAACTGGAAATGACAGAAGTAGTAACAAATCATAGTGTCATGCACCTAGAAAGCTTTTATTCCAATCACTATTGTAATATGCATAAAGAAGCAGCCAGGCACTTGACAAGGAAATCAGTCCCAAGGGAAAGTTGCCATGAGATGGAGGTAGGACCTAAACCTACCCTCTAATTTGACTGTTTCTGTTCTTTACAGGTGCAGCTCATGGGCTTTCATCAATCCTTCAGATGTTGCTTTCCTATTATGAGTACCTGCAGCCAGCAGATCAGGAGCTTGTGTGGCAGAGCGTTGATTTTCTTATGGACCAAGAACAGAACAGCAACTGGCCTCCTGAGCTGGGAGAGACAATCGAGCGGGAGAATGAGCTTGTACACTGGTGTCATGGAGCTCCAGGTTCTTTTCCCATTGATGCTATGAATACCCAGATGCTGATCACATTGCTTTTCCACGTTAGGTGATGCCATGTAGAAGATAATCTCAGGTTAAATTTGACCGAGTTTGACATTTTATGAGATGCAAACAAAACTATTTAGGCTTTTTCTTCCAGTTAAGAGTGTTATATTTATTGCTGAAGCAGCTGGAAGGATAGCCATATTTTCCGCCTTAAAAGCAGAGGTGATCACAGCTGAAAGAATTCTGGTGATCCTGAACTGTATGTTTTCCACTCTTGCTCCCTTTCCTGACAAGACCTCAAAAAATGGTACAGCTGAGTCAAAAGACAGCATATGGCTGGACAGAGAAATAGTGTACAAAAGAACAAAGATGCAGACACATCTGTGAGTTTTGGGAAGGCCTTCAAAATAGCTTTTTTCCCCCCTTATCAGAATCAAAGTTTAAGCTGCACTTATTACATGAATAATGCATAAATTTGACCAAAGTATTTTCATGTGAAGGGGAGTTTGTACTAGCAAGGGGCATTTTTTCTGAAAGTACCCCATATAAAACTGCTTTTCAGAGAGGAAGAAAATCAATCCTTAGTTTGGGTTCATGAGGGAAGGCTGATGTCTGTCAGTTCAGAATCTAATCCTATACATTAGCAATTTTGGCAAGTAATGCTGTGTATTTGTTGTGGTTTAACCCCAGCCAGTAACTAAGCCCCACACAGCCACTTGCTCACTCCCCCACAGTGGGATGGGGGAGAGAATCGGAAGAGTAAAAGCAAGAAAACTCATGGGTTGAGATAAAGACAGTTTAATAAGTAAAGCAAAAGCTGTGCACGCAAACAAAGCAAAACAAGGAATTCATTCACTGCTTCCCATCGGCAGGCAGGTGTTCAGCCATCTCCAGGAAAGCAGGGCTCCATCATGTGTAATGGTTACTTGGGAAGACAAATGCCATCACTCCGAAGGTCCCCCCCTTCCTCTTTCTTCCCCCAGCTTTATAGGCTGAGCATGATGTCATATGGTATGGGATATCCCTTTGGTCAGTTGGGGTCAGCTGTCCTGGCTGCGTCCCCTCCCAGCTTCTTGTGCACCCCCAGCCTGCTCGCTGGTGGGGTGGGGTGAGAAGCAGAAAAGGCCTTGACTGTGTGTAAGCACTGCTCAGCAATAACAAAAACATCCCTGTATTATCAACACTGTTTTCAGCACAAATCCATAACATAGCCCCATACTAGCTACTCTGAAGAAAACTAACTCCACCCCAGCCAAAACCAGTACATTCTCCACCCCTTATTCCATACCATTTATGTCATGCTCATGTACCACACTATCCAGTACAATCTTATATAACCACCACCCCCCTTCCCATCCTTTGATACAATACCCAGATATCATTCCCTTAGTCTATGGACCACCCCTGTAAAATGTCCATAAAATGCCCATAAGATGTCTGCGAATGTCCACAAAATGTCCACTGAGTTCATTTAGTCCATGACTTTGGGTTCCATTTGTTATGGTGGTCACTCAGGACAGGAGAGAGAGTATGTTGCTTGGAGTTACTGGGCACCAAAGCCTGCTCAGGTCAGGTCACTGCTGCACTTGCACTGCTTATTGTAAGGCTTGTCCTCCATTGGTTGGGGTCATTCCTGCTATAGTAATTCCTATAACATGCAACTCAAATCATGGGTTACAACAATTTAAAGGTATATCCATTACAGTCTCCACCCGTGGTCCCTTTGAGCCAGGTTATAGCATTTAACATTGCAGTGAACTCCTCCCCTTGCCCCTGCTCTGGCTTGGACTTACCCACAGACATACCCTTAGGGATGTACGTGCTCCAAGTGGAGCCTTATCCATGAGCCACAGTCTCTCCAGGGCTATACCTGCTGCAGCATAGACTTATCCACAGCCACAGTTGCTTTGAGGTGCACCTGTTCCAGTGTGGCCTTCTCCATGGGCCACAATGCCTTCAGAGCTATACCTGCTCCAGCGTGGCCTTAACCACAGCCACAGTCCCTTCAGGAGTAAACCTGCTCCAACATGGCCTTACCCATGGCCGCAGTCCCTCCAGGGGCGTACCTGCTCTGTTGTGGACTTATCCATGGCCACACGCTTTGAGGTGCTCCAGCATGACCTCATGCACAGCCACTGATGCTTCAAGGTGTACCTGCTGCAGCATGGGCTTACCCACAGCCACAGATGCTTTGAGGTGCACCTTCTCCAGCATGGACATATCCTTGGACCACAATACCTTCAGAGGTATACCTGCTGAGGCACAGACATAACCATGGCCACAGACGCTTCGAGATGTACCTGCTCTGGCATGGGCTTATCCATGGCCACAGACCCTTTGGGGTGTCCTACTCCCAGTGGACTCATCCACAGGTCACAGTCCCTTCGACTCGAGTTCACACTGGAGTTCCAGCCTGTCCAGTACAGCAGCACAGAAACAGCAGCGATGCCCTGGCCATCTGCCAGCCCAGGCGCATCACCATTGCTGTTACCAAAATGTTCCCAGGCACAGCAGAGTAAGAAGATAAGCAGTACAGCAAGCAGCCACTAACAAGCACTAGACTCCAATATACAGTAAGGCAAGCAAGCTCCATGGCAAGCACAGGAGCCTGCCAACTGAAAGCTAAACAGCAATAACAGCTATAAATTCGATCTTGCATATGCCAATCAAATCTGTTGTTATCTTAAACCCTTCAAGCCCCACGTTGGGTGCCAACAAGGACTGTTGTGGTTTAACCCCAGCCAGCAACTAAGCCCCACACAGCCACTTGCTCACTCCCCCACAGTGGGATGGGGGAGAGAATCGGAAGAGTAAAAGCAAGAAAAGTCATGGGTTGAGACAAAGACAGTTTAATAGGTAAAGCAAAAGCTGTGCACGCAAACAAAGCAAAACAAGGAATTCATTCACTACTTCCATTGGCAGGCAGGTGTTCAGCCATCTCCAGGAGAGCAGGGCTCCATCATGCATAATGGTTACATGGGAAGACAAATGCCATCACTCCGAACATCCCCCCCCTTCCTTTTTCTTTCCCCAGCTTGATACTCTGAGCATGATGTCATATGGTATGGGATACCCCTTTGGTCAGTTGGGGTCAGCTGTCCTGGCTGTGTCCCCTCCCAGCTTCTTGTGCACCCCCAGCCTGCTCGCTGGTGGGGTGGGGTGAGAAGCAGAAAAGGCCTTGGCTCTGTGTAAGCACTGCTCAGCAATAACAAAAACATCCGTGTATTATCAACACAATTGTGCTGTGTTTTCAGCACAATGCAAAACATAGCCTTATAATAGCTACTATGAAGAAAATAACTCTATCCCAGCCAAAACCAGTACAATATTGAAATTGGTTTTTTACCCCCAGGCAGAAATTTATTGCTAACTAGTCATATTGGCTTGGTAGCATGAACCTAAAGGTTACAGAAGAACTTACTTTTATTAAAGAATGTCCATGAGCATTGATGCATTGCTTTTAAAGGTGTTCTATTTAATTACAAAGAGTACATTATAATTAATATCCCTTAAGTGTGCTTTCTGCTGATGCATTATCTTTTTGTTGGTATGATTAAGGAACAAGCTTCTTGCTCTTGCACTGTAATGGACTGAAGTGAAAACAGCTTTTGCTTACCAACCTTTTTTATTTTTACGAGGGAAAAAATACTTCTACAGCATGGCTGGCCTAGTGATGAAGCCTGCAGGGAAGATGCCCTGTATCTTTCAGTATCTTGAGGGTGGCCTTTGACTTGGGTTTAGCTGTTAGTAGAGACATACGCAGTGAGACTCGACCAAAGTGACAAAATCCCAAAGGGCATAAAGAAGTTACATTAGGAGAGATTTAGAGACATGTAAATTCATTATTTGCTGTTACTCTTCCCCAGAAAATCCTGTATGCCATCACGGTTCTTGGGTAATAACGCACATGTAGTTTACAAGAACACACTTCAGCTACTTCAGTGTATATTCAGACCACAAGTGAGCTATTCTAAACATTTCCTTAGGCTCTCGATTTGATTATGTGTCATATGCATTCTTTTAAGGTTACCATGAACTGAGCTGTGCAGTGCTTTGTTGAAGATTATGATTAATTTATTTGAATCCCCTCTAAAAACAAGCCAAATAGCTGCTTTTTTTTTAACAGAAGTTAGTATGCATAACTGTTTGTAACTAGAATAAAGCTGCATGGGCGCCACTTAAAAAAAAAAAAAAAAAGCAAGCCTCTTTTTCTCATTCAGTAAAAAATTGTATCTACTGCCAATGTAAGAAATTATCTTGCCCATCCTTGTGTTTTTGTCAGTGTAAATAGGTGAGGTGAATGGGGATTTGAAACCAATAGAAGACGATGCTAAGAGTTTGCTGTTCTAAAGGCAAAAATGTGACTACTGTTTTAAATTGGTGAAAGACTGGGAATGTTAGAGTAAACCTGAAATTCAGTAATGCATTGAAAACATTGAAAATGGTGTCATCACAGGGAGTGGATAAGTACATCTTTCTGTATGCTTTTTAGCATACCAGATACTCTTGCCTCCTTATGTAGCATATAGATATGTAACACTGACATGTGTAGAGTGTGAGACTGCAGTTTTTTAGTGTATTAATCTTTATTTTCTCATGTGTTCCCTCGGTCTACTTATTACAAAACACAATCTCACTGCTGTTTTCCCAGGCATTGCATATCTGTTTGCCAAAGCTTACCTGGTTTCCAAGAAGCCTCAATATCTGGACACTTGTATCCGCTGTGGAGAGCTAACTTGGCAGAAAGGCCTGTTGAAGAAGGGACCTGGAATATGCCATGGAGTGGCTGGTAGTGCTTATGTGTTCCTGCTGCTGTATAGGCTCACTGGAAACTCAAAATACATTTACAGGGCACAAAGGTTAGCATTCCTACCTTTCTGGATTCAGGGTAATACCGGAAAGTTTCAAGAACATTTATAAAGCTGTGATTGCCACCCTCTGATGTAACCTGAGTGCTTAAGCCTCCGGTGCAATTCTACCTGTGAGTTGTGGGGCAGGAGCACTCTGCGGGGAGCCCTGCACTCCTGCTTCCAGGCTGCCTGTGGTGGGAGAAGCATCGGGTTCCCCTGGGCTCCCTCCCTCCCGCCAGCCTGCGCTCCTTCGGAGGGAACCGGGGTGGATGGGGTGGATGGGGAGGAACAGCGCGCATCCAGGTCTCATCCTGACGTGAGGTCAGAACAGCCAAGTTGCGTACCCAAGTCCAGGAGCAGAGTAGAATGTGATGCTGTTCGCTATATTGATTTGTTCGGATTTTCAGAGCATTTAACACTATCCCTTACTACTAAACATGGAAAATAGGTATAGGACCTGCTTTGCTGTTACGTTACTGTTTGTTATTTTATCATTCCCAGCTTTAGCCAGTTTGATATTGTGCTGTTCGGCTTAGCTAGTGGAGTTAATTCCATTTTGTCCTGATGCAAGCAAGTATATCCTACTGAAAATTCCGTCACAGTGCTCCAATTGTCTTTAATTTTGTTTCTGTAATTTAAAAGAGCTTTGTTTAAAAAGGTAGTATGCAATTTTTGCAACTGATTTCCTTACAGCATAGAAGAATGAGGGGAAGTGGCATAGTAATTAGGGGGACTTATTTTCAGCCATTTGCTTTGAAGTGAGAACATTTTATTTGTGTAGTTAGTTCAGCATTACAGAATTTATTGCATCAATGTGAAACATTGCTTGCATCCTGCTGAAATAACAACCATTTATTAAAAAGTATTTGTTTAATAATATGTCTCGTACACATCAGAAAAAGTTTATAGCTCTCAAAGAAGCATCACACGTTTACAGATCGCAAAGGTTTGGCTTTTCTAGATCTCACGGACCTCAGTTTGTTGTGGAAATCAGAGAGTGTAAAATTTCCACATAAGGGTTAATAATGAATATTCTACTTATTTTAATCATTGAATGTTACTGAAATGATGCTTTCAAACAACAAGTAAGTAGACATACAGGGACACCAAATAATAACAAACTTTTTTTTTTCCTGTTTCTTAGGTTTGCAGAGTTCTTATTTACAGAAGAATTTAAGGCTGGTTCCCGGGCATTAGAAAGTGTATATAGTCTGTATGAAGGCTTCTCGGGAACTGTGTGTTTCCTGACTGACTTGCTGCAACCCAACCAAGCTGAGTTTCCTCTCTTCAGTGTCTTTGTCTAGAGAGTAACATTCTGAATGGCCACATCCTGGTGGCAATGGGAGAGGGCACCTGCGGTTTCACTTATTTGTCAAGAGAGGCTATTTACAAAACAAGCCAGTGGTACCACTAATGCTAGCCTTAACATAGCTGGGAGTCAGGTGAAAAAGAAAATACACTGGGGCTTTGGGAGGGAAGTGTGTGGTCAAAAAAAATGGGTCAGTGAAAAAAAAAATGGGGGAAGTGGTTGAATCTGATGTGGTAGATATTTAGCTGTAATAAGAAGCAAAATCTAATTATTCAAGTGAGAGAGAAAGGGGCATTATCAAACTTTTAATTTGGTGGTTACACAGGAGAAAAAAAAAGGCAAGCTAGAATTACAAGGACATGCAAAGAAGAAACAGTGATGCATCCAGTAGGTTTTAAGAGAGACTTGCAAAAACAAGTCCATGCAGCGATGCACTTAGCGGGGAGGGTGTCGTAGACATGTCATTACACTGCACAAAGGCAAAATCTGGGATTTTTTTACCTAAACCACATCTACTAGTTCTAGTAACATGTATTAGAAATACCTGTATCTTGGAGCTCTTTTGTCTTCATATGCATATAATGGTAGTTGTAGATAGCTGTATATTCAGCCTGCAGTTTCACTGGTTCATTTCAGCTAGTGGGGTTTCATGTGTGTAAATGAGAACTGAATTTGACCCTTCCTTTCAGAGCTCAGTCTGTGGTGAGGAGTTGGTCTCCTTACTGATTTACTGTAACCGTGTCACTTCTTGTCAATACTTTCCCTGTCACAAGGGAAGATGAGTGGAGCCATGGAGAAGACTCGGCTCAAAAAGTTCTATAGCAAAGATACAGCAGGCAGACACTTTTTTCACGGTACAAGCATTGCTAGATAAGTATTGTTCAGTGATACAAAAGCTTCCTTTAAAAATTAATTACTTATAGCAGCATTTCTGAACAATAACATACATATTTCAGAGAATGGAAAATCTGTTTTCCGTGATGGATTGTTCACTACAAACCCTGCAGACTGAATGCAAACCTTGGATGGCATACTGATCTTAAGAAAAACCTGGTAACAAAACTCAAAATTGCTTCTTTTCCTGATTAACAAAATAATGTATACGCCCAAATGATTTATAGCTGTAGAAATAAATGGGTTGCTCAACACTAGTTGCACTAGCACTTAAGGTTGCAATTATATGATGTTTTGTATGTATTATATATATGACATGGTACTTGAAAACTAAAGAAAATGTTAATGTAGATTTGTACTAAAAAAACTATCAAATCAATATCTGTATTTAAAATATATTTACTATTTATTTATTTTTATTTATATGGGAATACTGTAATGCAGTTACCTTTAAAGACAGATTGGGAAGACCAGTATGTAAAAAATTGCAGTTAGGGTGAAAAAGCTGACCTACGTGCACTGCCAGACAATGCAGTCTCTCTTCCTGCGTTCTCAGCTGGAGGAGATTACAATTTCTTTTTTTTTAATGCCTAATGGATTAAAGTTCCCCTTTAATTTCAGTGGGCCTTGATCAGGCTAGAAGTTGGAGCCAGGTCTTGCAATCCTTCTGCATTTTAATATAGTAATCCCATTCCTACTCTTGCCACTGTTATTTTAATGAGATGGCTTGCATTATTATGAGCTGCAGATTAGGATTTCTGCTATTTTGTCTTGCGCTGTGCAGCTTTAATTAATTACTTCATCATAGAAGTAACCATATTTCATTGGTGAATAAAGCAATGCAGTTCTGTATCAGTTTGTCAAGAATTTAGGGATTTTTTTCCATTTTGAATGGAAATGTTAACATTCAATATACCGTTGTTATGTGTTTATTATTTGTGGGATGAAAGGTCTTTTAAGAAAGCCATTAATGTCACTTACTTTGTTACTCAGAGCAGCGAGATGCGTACACGTAGGAGGATGCATTTCACAGGGAGGTATACGTGTGAGGCTAAATCAAAAAGCCAATGCAGACGTGCACGTGCTCTGCCCAGCCATATTTAAATGCTCCTGTTAGATCAGAGCAAAGTCAGTTGTCAGTAGTGAAGATAAGATCCCAAGACCATTAGGATTCTTCTCTAGTTGCTTCATGTAACGCAAGTGTCTACTATATTTCATAACTGGAACCTTTTAAATAAATGTTTAGGGAAGGTAAAACTTGGCCTAGCCACTTTTTCCCTGTGGTCAATACCTTTTCAGTCTCAATTTTTATTGTAGGGTAATGTCACTCAGCTAAAACACGTAAGTAACAACATTTGTGCCATAGCATTTAGATAGCTACTGTAACTGTGTTCTAACTTACTGTAAGACAGAGAAATAGGTTATACCATAATCTGGACTCAAGCTGTTGCAATCCTACATTTATTGCCAATCATTTTATTTAGAGATGCAAACATAAACCAAAAAGGCCTAGTGTTTTGATTAGTACACAGTCAAAAAACCCCAAACAACTCCAAACTTAAGCCTTAACAGAATCTACGCATATCAGCATAGTAATCACAAGCTTTAGATTTTGTCCCCAGTGCCTACTTTTTAATTATCGCTGGGCCACAATACGTAATTGTTTCCAGTTAGTTATTTCTCAGGAGAAGCTTGAAGAAGAAAATCTTTGCCAACACCTCAACATATCTAGAGCACAATAAATCAATACAGTAACTTAGATCCTAACCAACTAATGAATGCTGATATTGTAACACATACCACATATATTTTAAAATTTACCATAATAGGTGTAAATAAAATCACTCCATATTATTATGCGTGACTTAAAACGATCGTGTTTGCATTTATCTTTTAATATAATTCTTCATAAATGGCAGGAAATATACATTAAGAACTCAGTGTGGTTTTCCCCCAGCATCTCTTTGTAGAATTAATTCCTTCTGATTTACATTTAGAGGAGACTCTGCTCCGCTCCGTGTTGTGTTCAACAGCACCCGCAAAACCATCTTCTGTCTCTGCAGCCCTTCTCCATACATGAAGCCATGTGTTTGGCTTTGAGACTGATCCTGTGAGAAAGAGAACAGTTACCTGAGTCAATTACCCGAGTCCATTCAACAATGAGAAAAGCCATGCAACCACCCAGTTTGCAAAATCTAGGTCACGAACATCTCTCTGCAAGTTATGTGAGTTCGGCACTGACTTCAGTAAGGACAGCACGCAAACTTTGTTTACTGACGTTTAAGATCAGTAACAGAAACATAAACATCCACTCTCATGGGATACATCTTGTACAGTCTTGGAACATAATTATTCATCTGTTTCATCAGACACGGCAGTTTGAGCTCATTCTTAGAGCTTCATGGCTTTTCTTACCTGACCTAGCAGGGTTATGGTGGCTACTAGACCTGCTGTAGTCACAGCTTCTGAACACAGTGTAAATATACCCCAGGGCTCTTCTGAAAATGCCAATCATTAAATGAGCAGGGGTTTTTTCATCTTTTCCTCCTCTTAACTGTCTATCTGCTTTTTTTCTTTTGTACTATATATGCTGTTACTTACGTGCTGTTGCAACCTTTATTTGTTGCTTTTAAGACATTGACAGGAAAGCAACCTGATCAGAGCTGCCAATGCTTTTCAGTGTAATCAAAAAATAAGGTCCTTTGTGTTCCCTCCTTACTGCCTTGAGAAATCGATCACGCAACCTTTGCTAGACGTTCTCAGCTGGATGCCATCTCCTCCTGCTCCCAAATCAGGCCCTAATAGACTGAAAAAGTGTATTCCTGAACAGATTCTGCCATGGTGCTGTGACAAAAGGTCATGTTACCAGAAGCTTGAGAAGCCTCTTTCAAAGTGTAAACCACAAGTTACTACGTCATGTTTGCACATTCGTTTCTTGACTGTGTTTAATTTCTAAAGTGTAGGCAATAGGAATTTAAGTGATACGATAGTATTTCTGATTACGCTGTCAAAGCAAAGAGGATGCATTGTGTGGGTGTTGGTGCTTTTTGTGATGTACCTGTGTTTGTGTGGTGCTGTTTGTGAGTAAAGCTATAGATTACAAATCAGTTAAAGGAGCTTTATACTATTCATGACTTTTGGTAGGTCGTCCATAGATTACTGTCACGGAATAATTTTGAGGGAAACTAGATCTGTAATGTCCAGTTTTAGTGATCTCAGGATTTATAGAGCCAGATGCAATAAGTTTCATCAACAGTACAGTTCTGACAAATACATCTTAATTTTTTCCTGCTACTCAGAAATACTCAGCATGATAACGCATTCATTTGTGCCACTGCTTTAAATATCTGCTTTGTTTGCATCGTTGTCTCCTTCAGTTTCCCTACCTAACCTATGAATTACTTCAGAAGACTGAAGCAGCGGCCCAGGTCTTTTGTTCTTGAAAGCCAGATTGATTAATTTTGCTTAAGAGGGGTGTTCCACTTATTTGCATTACATTATTTTACACTCCCAGCTGGTCTCTTCTCACTGGCTCTGCCATTTCCCACCTGCTAAGGAAAAATCATTATACTGTATAACAACCATAACTGATGTTTTACATCATTAAATAAAACAAAGAGAGGCTTTCTAGGGAGCATGTTCACTTCTCTAGTATCTCATTTCTATTAAGACAATCAAAAACAAGTGAAATGGCTAAACATCCCAAAATACACATTTAAATAGTTCTGGGAAATATGCACAAACGAATGCAAGTAAAGTGGTCACCCTTCTCACTACTCTGTGAAATTAAGTAATGCCACTTTGATGTTCTAATAATAGTTATATGGCCATGTAGAGAATATGATAAGAATACTGATTAGTTTTTAAAATACTGTGGAAAAAACAAAATGTAGGTATCTGATGTATTCAGAAACATACAGGTGCAATATGTCCAAATGGAAACTTTCATAAGCAATCAAATTTTTGTACTTACATCGTTATCTGCTTATACAGTTATAGCATCTGCCAACATACTGCATGTTTTATGCAAACAGGGACCTATTTTAGCGTATGCATGCATTTTGAGAATATATCCTTTTTACTTGGACCTATAAGATCCATGGACAGAGTGTATCTCTGAAATCTGCCAAGTAAATCTCAGGTGCAGTAATCTTCTCGTGCACACCTGGAACATTCACTGGCATGAGTGCATATTCTAATCTGCAGGAAGATTAGTATATCAGGAATAAGAATTGCCCTGTAGATTTTAAAGAGTAATCTTCCTGTGAAGAACTACACCAATGAGCAATTGCTGGCTAACACTACAGTCTAGACTGCTCTGAGAAGACATTTCAGTTTATATAAATATGTCCTGGACTAAGTAGTAAGCAGCAGAAAGCTAAATTGAAAGAAATAAGAAAATGACCAAAAATCACATTACTGAGGGAACAATATACTTCAAAGCCATAAGCCAAAAATGCTCAGGGCCCACAAAACAGTACAGCAATTTAGGGATGTGAACAGGCATTTCCCAAGACTATAGCAGTTTGCTTCATTGAACCAACAGTGGTACAGTGTGCACTGTACAGGTTTTAGTTGCTTTGAACAACGCTTCATTGCCGTTATAGCAAAGTCATCGTATGCTGAAAAAAGGCTGCCTATGAAGCAGTTGCCTGTAGCTGAACCTACTGCCTACTCCTATCATTTAATGGAGTAAAAGTGATGTACACTATCAGTGCTTAGGCAGTTTAAAAAAAATGGATCGAAAAAGCCAACATGCACCAACTTTTCGACCTGCCTTTGAGCTATTAAACCTCCTGACTAATTCATACCGTGCTGTACCGTGTTGGTCCTGTACCCTCTGTATTTAAAATTTTACATCATGCTCTGAAAAAAGTCAGTT
The DNA here is from genome assembly GCF_030463565.1 of Pelecanus crispus. Classification (NCBI taxonomy): domain Eukaryota; kingdom Metazoa; phylum Chordata; class Aves; order Pelecaniformes; family Pelecanidae; genus Pelecanus; species Pelecanus crispus. The sequence continues at coordinate 131,391,146 of NC_134643.1, read as the reverse complement.
TATAAATAGCAATCTACTGGAAAATACACAAGGCCGTTATTTATTTTTAATACTTACAAGGGAGTCCCTTGACTTTGTTCATTGCATGACTCAAAGAGAAGGTGGAAGCATTTAGGTCACGTACAGCAATACCAACTAGAACGGCAGAAAATTAAAAACTCATTTTGGCTAGTGGTATAATGATATTTGAATAAAAGATACTTTATACTGCAACGATATTCAGCAACAGCACTGCATGACTATACATGCATACTCCCCAGAAAATTTTATGTAGAAGTCCTGACATCAGTTACATCCCATAGTGAATAGAAAATAAATCCTATTCATTTATTTCTACTTCATATAGAAGAGAAAGGCTGTCTGACCAGAAATTGAACTCTGCTTCTGTCTTCATTATCATGACCACACATGAGAGAAGAAAGATTTCCTCTAACAAGGGTCTGATTTTGCCACTGATTGGGCCTCCTGTGCTCATTTTAAGGGCCTGATAATGCCACCTGCTGATGTCAATGGTGAATCTCCACTTGATTTCAGGCACGCAAGGTTAGGTCCTTCCACAGGTGTGAAATACAGGCAAAACTGCATCATTCTGGTCCCCAAGCCTGCAAACTTTTCCCTACACAGGAGTCCCATGGAATCAGTAAGGCTTGTTTGTATAGTAAGAGGAAAACACGGGTGTTTGCCTATGCAGGGCATACGATAGCAGTTTTGTTCCATTTTCCCTCAGTACGTCTGCAATATACATGAATGCCAATACTAATAAAAAGTACAGGGAACTTAAATGGCATTACTGACAAAGGGTGTTATTTCATGTCTGGTTTGTGTTGGCGATGCTTGATTATTCAATATATTCCAACATATGGTGTTCATTTCTTGAGTACCTGCTGCACCCTAGATTGGTTTCTCAGTGTAATAGCCATTCGCAGCCATAATATGGTACAGGCCCTATAGAATCAAGATTGATTTGATTCTTTAGAAATGCACCTTATCATTTAAAAGCAGGACCCCTGCTCTTCTGATGTTTTAAACACTGTGATCTTTCAGAATGTGTTTATTGTATTAGTTTTGTATTGTAGATTATGATAGAAACTAGATTTTATAGCTTTTTAAAAGCAGTGATATATACTAAGCTTCATAGTGGCAGAACAAACTCTGTGTATATCCATATTATGAATATTAAAGCTGTGATTATATTTTGCCTTAAGTAAAAGCCCAACCTTGAACAGTATGATTTTGTATTGGATTGCTTATTTCCATAGTTATCTTTCATAGCGCTGGCAACTTTTCCTTCTGGAGCAGTCATGACTCGGGGCTCCAAAAGCTTTTCAGTGGTAGCGTGTTATCAAAGGTGAAATCATTCATCTGAGAATTAGATAAAACATCCAGGCTGCACATAGCAACCGGGTAAAACTACCTCATGGTAGTTTCCCACAAGGTAACAGAAGACAGGTTGCTTTTGGTCTGTAGGTTAAAGTTACCCACTTTGATATTTATTTTCAGCCTGCTTCAATCCCTGTACACGTGGCCTCTTCTCTTTCCAGAAAGACCCCTCCATTCCCGGTGAAGCGCATTAGAGCATTAAATTCACCTAGGCTCACACATACAAAGTTTCTATCTTTGCCATCACCAGCCGAGCTCAACTAGGTGAGCAATGGGACTCCGGATTTGCCAGTGCAGCAGTTCAAGAAATGGCCCAAACAAAATGTTATCCGCATTTTCTCTGTAAATCTGGTGACAACCTAAGTCGCATTAAAGAATAGTAGCAGACATGCAGAAGTAGCCATTAGTGTTACCCCATTAATAGGCTCATAGCACCTCAAACTCCTCAGACGCCTTCCTGCTGTGCTCCTGATGGGTCTCAGGTCTGCGGCTGATCTCCACGTGCAGATCTGCAACTGCCTGGGAACAGGCAAGGAGAGAGTAGACTTGGTAGTGTGGGTTAATGGTTGGACTGGATGACCTTAAAGGTCTTTTCCAACCTAAACGATTCTATGATTCTATCAGGGGAGGCATCAGAGGCTTGTCTTGCCCTCGGGCTCTTTTTGCTGCTCACCTGTGCAGGCATCAGTGGTACTGCCAGGGTGACCGTACGCACACCCAGAATGAGTCCAGGGCTCTGGTGGCAAGGGAGAAGAGCACCGGGCGGTCTCCCGGCTCCTTCTGCAGGGGAAAGGCTCAGGGACGGCAGACAGCTGCTGCTGGCCAGCAGCTGGTGTCACAGCAGGGCTTTGGGGTTTGTGATCCTGGGAACCTTTGAGGGAAAAGGCCTGACAGGCTAGGGCAAGAGCCACCTGCCAAAGCGGTAAAAGAGCGTCTCTGCCAGCAGGTTTGTTAATCTGGTGGGGAGGTCTGAACCCCGTGCATCAGGGGAGGGTTACTGGGACTCGCAGCTCCTTTTCTGCCCTTTTTAAAAAAAAAAAATCCGCTGTCCTTCAGCCTTTATTGTTGCATGGGGTTATTTTCTCCCCGGTGCAGGACTCTGCCCTTGCCTGCTTCTTTCAGGCTACTTCTGCAGCCTGCCGAGGTACCCCTGAAGAGCAGCAACCCCCCCCCCCCCCTTAGTTCAACACCTATCTGACGGCCAAAGCAGACGCGACGAGGGGCTGGCTCCCCGTGCACCTCCGAGGAGCGTTCCTCCACCTACACCCCCGGCCCCGCCGCTGTCACCACCAAACCCCGAAAGCTGCGGGGCCGCCGCTGGCGGGGTCCCGGCGACCCCCGCGCCTTCCCGCCCCGCTCCCGGCCGCGCGGCGCGGCAGCGCCCCCTAGCGGTGGCCGTGCGGCGCTGGGCTGGGCTGGGCGGGTCGGGGCGGCGGCGGCGGCGGCGCGGCGGGGAAAAGGCGCCCCGCGGGCTTGGCGGCGGCTGCGGCGGCGATGAAATTCCCGGGCTCCGTCCTCGTCTCCCTCATCCTCTTCGTGGCCGAGACGGCGGGCGCGCTGTGCCTGAGCGGGGCGTACCGCGCGGCGGGGGACCGCATGTGGCAGTGGCTGACGCTGCTCTTCGCCCTCCTGCCCTGCGCGCTGGTGCAGCTCAGCCTGGTCTTCATCCACCGCGACGTCAGCCGCGACCGCCCGCTGGTGCTGCTGCTGCACCTCCTGCAGCTGGGGCCCCTCGTCAGGTCGGTGAGTCCCGCTCCGCTCCGCTCCGCCCCGCACGCCCCTTCCCGCCCCAGCCGGCCGGCGGCGAGCCCGGGGGGGCGGCGGCGGCGCCCCGGCCTTTGCGCCCTGCGGGCGGCCCCGCCCCCGGCCGGCGGCGGCGGCTGCTCCGCACCGGTGCGAGCCGCCACCAGCTCCTTCCCAGCCTTACTTCTCGAGCCTGCGGGAGGAATAATTTGCCTTTTGCAGCGTCCGTAGGCAGCAACACAGCGAGGGGCGTGGTGCTTTCTGGCCTTCAGCAAGCGCTGTGCATTGGAGAAAGGGGGTTGAGCCCCTCCCGAGGGCCGGTGGCGGGCAGGCTGCGCTCCTGCCGAGGCGGGGGAGCCTGGCAGAGCCCGCTCCCTCTTTCTGGTGGCGCTTTCTGCGCTGCTTTTCTGCCCGTGTGGCTCTCTGCAAACGGTGCTGTCCGCTCGCTGCTGGTTTATCCGTAACGCTGCACCCTGAGGTTACTCCCAGGAGAAAAAAGAAGGCTTAGCGTTTGCTGGTTTAAAACAGTGATAGTACCCATCCCATCTGTGCGTCTTGGAAATACTGGTAATGCTTTCGTCTGTCTCTTCTTTCCGAAAGTGAGCTTCTTGCCCCAGATTGCTTTGATTTTTCAACTTCAGTTCAATTTCTGACTGAAAATGTCCTTAGGAAAAAAAAATAAAAACAAACCCAAAACAAACAGATGAAAAGTTACAGAGGTGGTGCAACCCCATGACAACATCTTTGCTGGGGGCTTTCATTTTAAACTTACGTTCAAATCTTTTCTTTAAAAAGAAAGGGAATTAAATATACTGTTTCTGTAGTAGAGGCTAGGAGAAGTATCCCCAACTTTTTCAAATTCCTGGACAGTGTGGAAAAGGAAGATTTGTTCACTGATAAGGGTGAACTCTTTGGATGTTACAAAACATCTTACTTCAAAAACATCACATTTCTCTATAACTGTGGCTGGATTTTTTTGTTTGGTTGGCTTTGTTAATATTTGAAAGAGATTTAAGTTACGGCTTAACAGTTAAGTTCTTTGAGAGCTCTGATTTTCTAAAAGCTAAGAACAAAATACTTCACATTCTTTGGAAAATAAAGAGTGGAACCAAAGAGAAAGCAATTATCAAAATAGAAATTATGTTCATTACTTTTGTCATTCTAAATCAATTTCTTGAGGTCAAACAAGGAACAAATGTCATGTCAAGCTACAAGACGGGAAGAAGCAAGTAAAGGATGTAAGAAACAACAACAAATTAGAGGATTTTCTTTCTAATTATCTGGAAGAGACATAGTCTTCTGCTTTGACCTTCAGCACCAAGTATGATTCTACTTTCCCTTTCTTTCTCAACATCATGTTTATCTGTTTACAACACAAGTCTCATCCTGTGCAGAACACACTTTCTGCTGTGTTGGCAAGCTCCCAGCTGCAGTCGTTAACTAACTAGCGGGCATACGGAGGCCCTCTCCCCTCTTCTCCTCGATGCTGCAGTGTATGAGTGTGTTGCCAGCTCTGCGCTTCTGCCTTTCTTAAAGATTTACGAACTTAGTGTTTCCAGGAGGTTTGAAGATGTTCTGGAAGTGTTGCGGCATGCCTGTGCTGCAGTCCCCATGGCATCATTTAGGCAGTACAGAGTGATGCATGTTAACCTCTCTCTAGACCCAGGATAACTGGAATTATAATTACTAATAAAAAGAGGGCAGTACATTCATGCCACCCGAAAAATTTGTTTCCTGCTAAAGGCTGGAAGGACTCTACAAATTAAGAGGAAAGGTTTCATAGGAAACAACCTCTCTTTAGATTCAGGGAAATGTATCTATTTGTAGGATACAGTACAGAAGTGTGGGGAGGCGAAGTGATTTGTCTGAGACAGACATTAAAGGTCTGTTTTTCTCTTCCTTGCCTTCCTATGCACTGCCACTAAACGTTGTTGTATCTGTCAGAAGAGGAAACCGATCGCTTCCCATCGGATGTAGATCTGCACTGTAAAAGTTTTTTCAGCCCTTACCTTTCCCTACTTAGCGCAGGAGGCTTTCTGTCCTGTGTGGACTGGAGTATACACAAGTCTGAGGTGATAGCTAGAAGGCAACATATATTTTGGCTGTATCATCACTTCACTGTGGCTTTAACCATTGGAAGCTGAAAAGGACCGTTGTCCCTGGAGCCATTTTGTCCCATCCTTTTAGGCAAACCTCTGCTCCTTTGCACCAGACAGTCCTGCTGCTGTTAGTTGTCTGCTTCGCCAGTAGGAAGCTTCCCTCCATCCCCTGTGTTCGGTCTCTCTTATATCTCACTGGCACAGCCCAGGGCCTTTCAGGGAGTGCCGGGTCAAATTAGGTTAAATGGGACACAGAGACAGTAGAGCTGCCCCAGGCTCTGTCCGCTGGTGGCATCAGAATGAAATGTTACAGAGCCTTTAGGGTGTGGGAGATGGCATTCTTCAACAGAGGGCAGTCTGCCTCAGCTGGCTTTGAAAAAGCTAACACTAGCTGCTTAACCATCTCTGGTTGGTTGGTTTGTGACATGATACAGGATAGTTAGTATTTCTCTGTTCAGGCTCCAATATCAGTGCGCTGGTTTAAAGGCAGCCCATGTACATGGTGTGAGTTTTCTTCACCATCTTAAAAGCTAGACATTTTTCTCCCCTTCCTTTTTCCCTTAAAAAGTTAAGTTTAAATTTTGGGTAATGGTATGGAAATATCTTGGCAGGGAAGGAGGGTATTTAGCTTCGCAAGCCAAATGATCCAGCCTATTTTGAATCCTCTGTGTGACAGGGGGAAAAAAGTACATTCCCTTATAAAACCTTCTTGCATACCAACACCTTCCGCAAACACCCACACTCCACCTGTTCAGGAGGCACTCGCTGTCCTGCTCCTGCCACTGGAAGCACTAAAATTAGGAAGCATCGCTCTTCCTGGAAAGGACTTCTGCTGTACTGGGAGAGTACTGTTAATGCAGCCTTTTTTAATTCCTTCTCCCACTCTCTAAGAGTTCCTCTATAAATTCAGAGCAATTTGTAGAGTAAAATTCCTACCCCCCTCGGTGGCCTGGCTCTGATCCCCAGGATGTAGGCATGCCAGAGACGGTTCAGAGAGTTGGCTGGAACAAAGTGACTGCAGGTTTCTGGGCACCGTGGGGGATTCCTGCAGCATTTCAGGTTGGTGCCGCTCCTTCTGAGCACGCTAATTTGTCTGGATGCTTAGAAAATATATTTGGATACTTTTTCTTTTTTTTGTAAAAGGAGATTCTTACACCACATAAAGTAAATGATTACACACGCACAAAAAAAAAGACTTAAAACGATAGCCAATGTCAATGAGAGATTTAAACATTTTTCCTTTTTTTAGAGAAGACCTGAGATGGCTCTGTCTGCAGGATGATGATGTTCTCTTGTGAAATAAATTGAAAGCCAATATAACAGGCCCCTAGATAGAACACTAATGACCCTTTTCCTCGAATTTTAATGGGACAAGGATATAAATAATAGACTTTTTTTTTAAAATGGGATCAGGCTTTGTTTCTCAAGGCATAAGGAAAAACAATTACATGTGTCTATGTACTGTGTAGACAGCAGCAAAGCAGATGTAGTAGGAAGTTTGCATCAAACTACTAGAGTTTGCTGTTACAGCCAAAGTTAGATTCTGTGAGCTGCAGGAAGTAAAAAACAAAACAAACAACCCCCAAACACCACCAAACGCAAAACAAAACACCTATAGACTGAAATTATCACAGTCAATAATGTTTTGAGCACCTAATTCTGCAGTTTGAAATTTAATAAGCTATAACAGCGCAGATAATGCTTCAGTCATGTTGTGCAGAAGCATTGTCTCTCATGGATGGTCTCTCTTTCCTAATGACCTGCTTTATAGTTCAGAATAGCATGGGTCTGAAAACCTCTTTTCCTTGTAGGACTTCCATTGGCAGACCTTACTGTAGGATATTCTGCTAGCTCTAAACTTTACAACTGTTGATGCATCACCCTCTTTTCCAGATGGGAAGAATATGCCTAGACCCTCTTCAGGCTTTTGGTTTTTTTCCTTATTCTTGAGTAGATGTATTAGGTGTCTTAAGATGGCGATGAACAGAAAGTCAGTGCAGATAGAAGGTAGAACAATAAGCGAGGAACCAATCTTTGTCTGACACACGTAAGTAAATCTGCAGGACTGATAACTCTTTTGCACAATTCTCTAAAGAGAAGAAATTACTGAAAATTGAGTCATGAGAGAAATCTGCCTGTACATTTGCAGTGACTGTGTGTGGATAGGTGTCTCGAATAGACATTTGCTCTTGGAGCGCTTGTTGGCTGTGGGAAGTTCCCTGTTTTCTTTGCCTGCTCCCTCTTCACACCACCATTATTTTGCCTGTATTTAAATCCCACGTATCCATGATTAAAAGAGGGAATGAGGTGCTTACTTTCAGTAGGCATATAAGGGTAGGATTATTCCTCCTACTGACTGTGTAGAAGACAAATGTGTTGCTGCTGAATCACTCATTGTAGGCACCATCAGGATCCTTGAAAAAGTGTAATTCTTCTCTCTCCCAAGATCTGGCAGCAGGGGAGAAAGCAGCTCCATCTTTTTCTTACCTTTTAACTTTCACTATAGAGAGTAGAGCTGACATTTTTTTTCTTCAGAGTCATTTTAGTTCCTTCAGAGCCAGTACTGCAACTGTCATTGCTTTACATGCCGTGAAACGGGCCAGCTGCATTCCTTTTGCTGTTGATGCCATGTGAGGATTTGTTGAAAGGGCCCTAAACATCACCGCATTGCAGGAGATGGATTGTGCAGAAGTTGGGATCTCCCATTCCTGTTCCTCCAGAGCAGAGCAGCAATGAGCAGTGAACAACTGGGGCTTCTGGGGAATTCCCTGTTCTGTAGTGGAGTTTACAACTGTGGAGGAAAACTGGCTTGAAGCAATAGCCTTCTTGCATTGTCTTTTAGTTGTGTTTCATATTAAAAAAGAACAAGCCAGTTCATTTAAAGACAACCTTTCTGAAAGCACTTCATAGACAAAGTTGTAACATGGCACAGGTACGTGATCTGAATTGATTCTTCAAGGCTGTTCTGAACCCTTCTCACCTGAATGGTTCTTCAAGTGCTTACGCCCCACTTTATTACTTAAACATTTAGATTACTGCTCGCTCTTTCTAGTGTATCAGCTGCCAGTCTGCTCCTGTTTGAAGCAGTTGCTTGGGCAGTAGCACCAGCTAGAGTCTTGAGTACATTTATTATTGGCCCCAGAAGGCATGACCTCCAGAGACATTCTTGCACAGGATGGGCAGGGCTTGGAAGAAGATGGGCATCATTACTGATATAATCTGAGTGCTTGCACGTACCATTTTTATTACTCTGTTATACTGGTAAAAGTCCCCTTTGGCCCCTTTGGTTTGCTCATCAGACCATTCATTCCACATTGTATTTGCTTTTCTATACAGACACGAAGTTTCCCATCACAAACAATATACTGCTACTTAATACCTAGCTAATAAATACAAATCAAATATTTGCTCCAAAACCCAACATTTTGTTGATTATAGTATTTGCTATAGTCAGTAGTCTTATGAATTTTATAATCCTTTTTATGGGATTACTGCATGTTTGTTAGATGGGTGCCTAGACTGTATCTGCTTCTAATCACACACGGCAAGAGTTCAGAGGCTGATGCTGAATCTCATTTTCCGTAATAGCTTCAGACTTGCCCTCAGCTCAGGATGAATAGATGGCTGTGAATACTAAGCGAGACAAAAATGTTGTGGGATCTTTCTTTTGGAGTAAAATCAATTTGTTGGTTTCAGAATCTCTGTTGGCTTCATAAGCTGTTGTGCTTTATTAATTTTTCACACTTTACTTTTGGCTATGTGGATTTTTTCACGTAGAACAGGACTGGCAGGGACTGAAAAGATTAACAAGGGGAAAATAGAAAGTCACCACTGTGAATGGAGCCTCCAGCACACCAGGCGCTTCAAATAGCTTTAGTGGTAATTGTAGCTGAAGCCTAGTGAATCAAGGATAGTGCTACAGGGTCCTAAAACTGCTCTCTGTCTAGAGCAGGTGAAACTTGCTAGTGGCCCAGTTAGGGGGAAAAATGAAATCAAGTTTATTAAAACAAAAATCAATATGCTTTTATTTGAATTTCTGTCAGTGCTGCATTACAGTTCGGTCTGTGAGTTTTCCCCTAAAAGGCTGTGTTAGACTCTGACTTGGCAATTGTTGAAAAAAATCAAGCTGAGAAGCAAATGGGAATTCAAAGTCTTAGACAAGCATAGCTCCATGCTTTGTGGTTGTGAGATACTTTTATTTAAAAGATAAGCCTTATGTGTACATTACAAATACTCACTGGCCAAATATGACCTGTCAGAGACTTGGAGATGCTGCATTCTAGCAAGTGTTACCTACAGAGGCAACCAGGTGGAGGAGATGAACCCCAGCAGGCACTATGGAAGGAAAGAAGACAGCTCAGCCCGTGTCAGAGGATGATGCCTACACAAGAAGAAGATGCCATGGGAGGAGATGTGACCAGAGCTGGTGGCACAGGTTGCCCTCGCAGTGGGGGTTTCTCTCCCTCAAGCTTCCCTCTGGGCTGGAAGCCAGCCCTCACCAGTCCTGTTACTCACACTACAATTGTTTTTCTTCTTGAAGCCTGTACCAGTGTTAGGCATAAAAGCGAAAACAGGTTGTGTCTGTGCTGGGTTTGGGCTTTTGGGGGTTTTATATTTCAGTAGTCAATGGCATTTATCCTTTATGATCCTGCTGTGCATGGACTCCTCTACAGCAGGTCATGTATTTTTAGGACTCTGTGCATTGTGACATAAAAAGTGTTTCTTTCCTCTCCCTTCCCCGTCAGCTTGTGACTTCATCTGTACCTCAGTAGATCCTTGCTTGTTATTACTTTCCAGACAAGGTTGACTGTTCCCCTTTGTGTTTTGGGTCCTTCTTGTTGCCCAAGCCCTCCCTTGACACCTTCATACCCAAGCAACTCTCTTAGAATAGTTTTTCTAAAGTTTTTGCCAAACTAAAAATAGGTATCGGAAGGAAGTTTCAGAAACTTTCCTTTCATAAATATGTCTGAGGCTGTATTATCTTCTTTAATACCCAGTGAGCCAGCTTGTCCTCGTTGCTGCAGCATTTGCTGCTGCCAACTCCTTTAGCCCTTTTCCATTCCCTCCCAAATGTATGGATTATTCTCTGTGTGTGGGTAGCGGCAGCATGTATTACAATAATATGTAATTCATGAATAGAAATGTGTGTGCTGGCACCACTTTTTTCTTTGGAAGTTAGTCTGTGGTAAGTTAGACCTACATAAACAAGAGGGTTTGGTTCACCTGTGTATAAAGTACAAAGAGCTACAGCAACTGGAAATGCTGCATCTTCTTATTTAGAATATCTTTTGCAATATTGTGTTTAATATTCCTTAAACAGTGCAATAAATGTAAGCAAACGTAAGGAGTAAATCTCCTATTTGTGTTTTTAAAAAATGTTCGTATCCACCGTTGTGAGCCTCTAAACTGCTTGTTCTCATTACTGCTGCTATGGCTTGTTACTTGTGTTCTGGGACCATTGCTTGGCAAAGCAAGGACTAGAGTCCAACTGCTTGAGGTGTGTGCACCCGCTCATACCCTGAGCTTCTCTCCAATGTCTTGAGATTGTTTGTTTAAGGCGAAGGTATGAGAAGTGGTTTTATTGCCCTGTCACAGATGTACAGATAACACCAAGGGAAAAGCATAAGAATCTGAAGAAACACTTCCAACTTGGGTCCTGGGTTGGGAGCCTATGAACATTGTACGGGATGAGTAGTTTAAGGACTTTAACAGGACAGCACAGAGCAAGGGCAGCTGATAGGAAACAACTAAACTGCCTCCTGTGTCTGAGTACTACAAGCAGCCCAGATTCTTGCCCTCTAGTCGCATGTAGTTCATGTTTTAAAGGGTGAAATCTGTCTTATTCCAAATTTACCAAGAGGAGAAAATGTACAGGCTTTGCTCTGTGAACAGATGACTTGGTATGCGATGGCTTAAAATACTAAGGAGTGGGAAGACCTATGCTTTTCTTTCATATTTTCCTGTTACTCTATTTACTGATTTGCTTGTAGGTGTGTGGAAGTCTTTTACATTTACTTCCGTGCTGGCAGAGTTGAAGAACCCTACGTCAGCATCACGAAGAAGAGGCAGATGCCCAAGGATGGCTACTCAGAAGAAATTGAGAAGGAAGTGGGCCAGGCTGAAGGCAAGCTGTGTACGCACAGGTCTGCGTTCAGCAGGGCATCTGTGATCCAGGCATTCCTCGGCTCAGCACCCCAGCTCACGCTCCAGCTCTACATCTGCGTCCTGCAGCAGGAGATCACGGCTGCCAGAAGTAGGTAGAGCTGTTGTTATCACCTCCATATTTTGGTGGGAGGGAGAGGAGAAGGGTCAGCAGGCAGGTGTGGCTGCCCTGGGCAAGAACCAAACATATTGCAATGGGTTTCATCTCCCTGACAGCTTTTGATGGTGATGTTGCTCTCAAGTTTATCTATACCATCATGTTTTAGACTATGATGCTTCCTGTAGCATACTTGGGTTGCTATAAAACCATTAATTTCCTAAGTGGCCATTATGGCATGACAGGGAGGCAGCTGGAGGGACTGAGCTGTCTTCATGAAGAGGGAAAAAAAAATGCCTCTGTTCCATTTTGGTTTTTGAGCAAACTTTCTGGAAAATTCCTTGGGGTACAGTGCAGACCATGTTTTGCTATGCTGCATTAAGGAAGGTGTACTTTCAGGAATGCAGTTTCAGATATGGACCGAGGACGTGAACTGTCTTTACTTATGTCAGACTCTGAATTTGGAATCAAAAGGCAGGACGCAATAAGCTGGTATGCAAATGCGGCCATCTCATCTGTGGACACAGGCTGTTGAGCATTCACCAAGCAGTGATGCACCCACATGGACTTACCAGGACACATACCTCTTACCATGGGACTCTGCATCTTGGTCCATGATGTGCTCCACCTCCTTGAAGAAAGAAAAAAAAAAAAAAACCCAAAACCAAAAAAGTCTTGATTTGCTGGCTGGCTGCTAAATGAAGAACCTACTCCAGCTGGTCATAGGACAGTGAGCTTCCTGGTGTAAGAAAGGAGTTTGGCACCTGTGTGAACTGGGGGTGTGCTTCCACTGAAATACAAAATAGCTGTTGTTATATCTCTGAGGCCCTGAGAGGCCAGGGATCTTTACCAGCTTCACAGCTAGGGAGACTGAGGCTAGAGTGACAGGTTATGAATCCGAATGCTTTTGTCAGTTCTGGTGCCTTGGTTGGCAGCGTACCAAGGTAAGGAACTAAGATTTTTGGAGGAGTCTTTATAATACTGTGAGGGTTTTCCCCTCAACTCAGGGAATGGAAAACTTCAGCATGCCAAGGGGCAAGTCAGCACATAAGGATATTACAACAGGGTAAGGTCTTTATACAAAAGTACTTGTTTAAGGTCATAGCAGTAATTACTTGAAAGACATTGCTCCTGACAGTTTCTGAGTACTTCACAGCTAAGGTAGGCTCTTCGAACAACCATGGCATCTGATGTGGGATGTGAACAAAGCAGCTGAATCCTTTGCTGAGCAGTGCGATGAGCAAAATTTCCAATCACTTCACTGCAGATGGCATTTGCTTGAGAAAGGTCACCTTTTTGTTGTATTTCTTCTGTTACTGGTGTTGACCTTACTGGTCATGATTGCCAAGGAGAAGTACAGTGTTCCAGATGATTAGGGAATTGCATATTTAATAATGATTTGTAACTCCCTGTGACTTCTGACACTTATCAGTCACTGCTGAGATAAATTCTGAATGACAGACTGATAAGTGACCTTCTGTGGGAGAAGTTAAACAATCAGAGATAAGCTGGCTCACCAGCGAGTTCAGTGGACCCACCAGCAAATGCAGTAGTCATCTCGTGTCTCCCAGAAGCCATCTCTATAGCAGGTGTAATTCTAAAATACAGAAATGGGGAGGGGAAAAAAAAAAAGTGTTTTTCTTTCTTTAATCAGTGGTTTAGGAACAATGGCAATGTCTATTAGAGCTCATTTATCAGAAAAACAAGAGTCCTAATCATATTCCTCTCGTGTATTTTACCTTCTGAAATACTGAAACTTTTTGCAGTGCCTTTAGCCAGCTTATTTCTGCAGTTAATACATTTTGTGCACCAGTATTATTCAGCCTCCTTCAGAGTAAACAGGAATGATGCATAGCACAGTTTCAGCTTGTTGTTTATTATGTGTATATGGGGATTCTCATGTATAGGGACATGACTTCAACCTTTTGATCTTGCAGCATCATCAAAGTAATTTAGCAGCCAGTCCAGCTCTTCTTCCACACTTCAGATGTCTTCAACTTGCCTGTTCCTTGACACTGGTCCCCGAAACTGCATGTGTTTTTCCATTTGTCTCTGTTATAATTACCACTCTCTTCTTGTATTTTGATTTCCCCTTTTTTTTGTCTTGTCTCCCCATCAGTTGCTCATTTTTCTGGATTCCTACACTAGCCTGTCTGTTGTTCTGTGTGAATACTGCTTAGTCAATGGCAATGAGGTCAGTTATCATCTGTGAACACTTACCATCATGCTACATAGCATGGTTTGTCCCTTTCAGTTCTGTTTGAAACTCATTATTGCTTCCAGTATTGAATTGAACAGTTCTGAAAAGAGCGTGCATCCTTGCCTAGCCCTTTGTCAACCAGAGCCATGCTGCATTTTTATTGTGTATTTCATGGCATTTGTTAATTTCTCTGGATGTTTTCTTCTGGATGATCAGATTCTTGCCAGTGTCTGGCATTCTCCAAAATTGTCATTTCACTGTCTGCCAAGAATGTAAGATCAAGAAAACTAAAGCGAGTTGCAAAAGCAGGACAAAGCCTCTAGGTTAGTGATGAGAGACGTAAAGCTTTGGTGACTGTTTAGCATGAAATGCATAGAAAAGTTCTTGGATGAAATGCAACATTGGAAACCCACGTGTAATAGCCTAATCTGAGTCCTAGTTCTAGACACTCAGCTCTTTCTTTGGTTACAGCGTAACTGGGAAGAAGTTCCGTACTTGTTACTGTATGAAATGCCCAATCTGACTTTGTAATTGCCACTCCCAGAACAGGCGCTGAGGCCTCTCTTGTGCATTTGGGCTTCACCCTGTACTAGATGCTTCAGCATCTGTCAGTATTGTGCATTGCCTTAGAGCCAGCTGTAACCTTGCTTCGAAGAGGTGGCTCGGGTCTGCTTACGCACTGTTGGGCAGCTATCCGGACCTCTTCACTGAGGTAGTACCACCTGGAGAAGCACAAGGCCAGGAGGTGCCAACAAGACCTGAGCTAGTGTTAATTACAAAACCAGCTAGCTGGAGGTGGGAGATGTGTGACTTGGCCTCTTACCCTTGAAAAAGGGCCTGTTCTCAGTGTGCAGTGCTGAATGCAGAAGATCCGCTTCTGTTAAGAGCGATCTTCTTGTAAGTTTAAAGTTTTTGTGCCATTAACAGCAGTCATCTTTTTCAAGTGTTCCTTGCAGTGATAAAATAATCTCAAAAGGCAGATTTCCTACCCTTTAAAAATAAAATTGTTCTGCTGCAAAAGGTGCTTTTTTTTAATGAAAACTTGCAGCAGTGACTGCCATATTCAAGAATAGAGGCTTTTAGTTTATGATTTTTTTCTAACTTGGTGGTGTTTGCAGTGTCACTTTCCTAATGTTCATGAAACAACTGCGCTTTGTAGGCAGTCTTACCAGATATCTTGAGATGCTTCTACAGTTGCTTCCCCTCAACTCATTAAGCTCTGACCACAGCATAGTTTTCTCATTGTTTGAACAACATACTTCGAGTACTTTTTGAGTATGAATAGTTGCTTTTAAGTTGTTGAAATTATATCTTAAGGCAAAAAATTTGTATCTTGGTATCTTGTCCTAAGTAACAAAATAAGTGCCCCTATTTTTCAAGGGTTCTGATTATCAGTTTAGAAAACTATAGTGTATATATAATAGATAACTTACATTCAGCTGAAGAATCGTAAGATTTCAGTAATAGGCATTTGTGATGTAGCTCATCTAGGGAAGAATTCACTGTCTTACCCATTTCTGAAGTGGGAAAGACCTGGTCTTGAAAAGACTTAAGACACAATTAAAAAAACCCAACAAAGTAAAACAGTTATCTTTCTTTGCGGAGCAGGAAGGAAGAAGAGAACTGCCACCTTTATGAGGACTGTAAGGGGATTTGGGACTGTTCCAGGAGAAGATACTTTGCCCTTTAAATTTTCACTTCTTTGCCTGCTCAGGATGAGTAAAAGCAACAATAACGTCACCCTCCCACATTTCCCTATGGGGTTGCTTCAAACCGTCTTTCTCACAGACTTAAAAGGGATGTTTCAGCTGAAGGTTTGGTGACAGTACTGAGCTTTCGGGAAAGGAGCAGGACTGGGCTACTGTATTAAACCAGAGTCAGCATGACCTGGTTTCTATCAATGCAGAAATGCCTCTTTTGAAGGCTTGAGTTTTTAAGACAAGTTTGAGATTAATAGAGAATCTCTAAAATGAAATTGGGTAATAAGATGAATGTCTCAGCCTGTCAAAGCAGAAAGCAAGCAGAGTTGCAGGACAGAGCACCCTGTCCCCAGTGGATAGGGGGTTTTTTGTTTCTTTAACTCTGAGAATATTCCTTTGCTTCATTAGCTGATGGAAGTTACTTGTTCTCTTACAGCTCTAGAGCCGGCTCAAAACTACAGGAAAGGTTTTGTAAAGGGTCACAGGATATCAAGTGGTATTCTTGACTGCATTCGCTTGCTCTTCTGCTTTCAGCCAATGTTTTCTAAGACTTATGTTTAAAAAGTCTCAGATCAAGTACAGTGCTGTCAGAAAGATGTTTAAAAACACACATTAAAAATTTAACTGTTAAACAAACAAATATATAACCGTTTTCAGAGAATATATGCACCACCCAACTGTCACGTACAAAATGACCATATAAAATGGCAAATGTTTTTCAGCTTACTGAGTGCTATTGGAAATTTAGATATAAAGGATTAATTATTTTCCAAAGTAATTCAGAGGTGTTTGAAGATTGGGATGGGAGAGACATTAGCTAAAATGATAGAGAAAATCCTGTTAGAAAGTTGTTAGAGATCCTAAAATACACTTCTTTCTTTCAAAATCATGGTCAGAAATTAATAATTTTCATTAGGAAAAAAAAGAAAAAACCCTTAGTCATGGCTAAATAGCTATAGCAAAGCAGGGAATCCACTTCACTTGTAAGATATTGATGCATAAACTAATTGAAGGCTGCAAAATGCACTGGTTGCTAAGCATTGCAAAAATAATTGGTGTAATCAAGAACTCCCAATTCTGATTATTTTGTTTTATCTGATGCAATATAATGCCCTGTAGCATGACCAGTTAGCTTGGTTAGTTTCATTGAAATTCTGAAAGAAACAATTGAATCATTTTTACTGTGCTTAACTGATTTGCATTTGAAATGTTCCTTGTGTGGACAAAATGCTAAGATTGAAACTAGAAGTATTGATTGGGGGTGCCTAAAATTAGTCCCCTAAATCAGCTATTCAGCATGTCAGTAAAAATTGTGAAGAAAGTATGCAAATGCTAACAAAACTGTGGGCAGTCAGCACTTCTGAACATCAAGGTGCTTCTCTGTGAATGCTTATTCTATGCATCCAGGGTTCTTACAAGTCTGTACAGACTTAATGTACCAAGACAAGACTCCCTCCTGCAGTGCCGGAAAGCTTTGCCCATACTGTATCTGGAGGGGAGGCCACGTATCAACTGGCCTCCACCTTCACTTGCTGCAGAATTTAAATGCTGTGAAACCTTCACTTGAGGGATTCTGTGTAGATGAGAGATGCAGAAAGTTGATCTGAGTTTAAAGACATTTTTAAAAGGAGTGTTGTTTTTAAATGCATGATATCGATAGGTGTATGAGGAAAATAGATGTACAGGAAAACACACTATAGGCAGGTGAGCAAATATCTGTCTGCGCAGGCAGAAAACGTGCAGGTGCTTCTGGGTTTAAATTGCTTTGACTTTCACTTTTGAGCTCCATCGCAGAGCTCTTCTGTGAGCTTAGGCAATTTGCTTCAAGATAGAACTTTGCAAGCACTGAGATATCTGCACGCCCAAATAACTCCAAAATTTCAGCTTCTGCTTTGCAGTTCTTCACCTGTACCGAGGGGGAATAGCACCCCTGTGCCCTGTGGGGTACTGTGAGAGTCTGAGAGCAACTTGGATACTTTTATAACTGAGCTGTATAATTACCAAAGACTGTGTATATGAACAGCCCTGGGCGGGGGGAGGAGGGAGAGACACCTGTGACTGTTAAGTGCCTTTTTTTTTTTTTTTTCTTTCTAGCTACTTGGAAAAGTAACAAATGGAGACCAAAATACGAGGCAGGGTTAGAGTAAAAACCCAGAATTGTGTACAAGGAGTGGCTTTTTTGGTGTTACACCCTGCCATGAAGACAACTACATCTGCACTACTCTGATGCAATGTCTTTAACTTCTGCTGAGCTGAAAGTCCTGATTTGTGTTTTCTCTTTGTAGGTATTTTTATGGTCCTTTCTCTCCTGTCAATTGTATATGGCGCCTTACGCTGCAACATCCTGGCTATTAAGATTAAGTATGATGATTATGATGTCAGCGTGAAACCAGCTGCCTACCTCTGCATATTCATGTGGAGAAGCTTTGAGATTGCTACACGGGTTACAGTGTTGGTCCTTTTCAGTTCAGTCCTTCAAATCTGGACTCTTCCTGTTGTGCTAGTGAATTTCTTTGGTTTTTTCTTCTACCCGTGGATTCTCTTCTGGCAAAGCAAGTCCCCGTTTCCAGAGAACATAGAGAAGGCATTGAGCAGGGTTGGCACTACCATCGTCTTGTGCCTTTTCACCTTCCTGTATGCTGGTATTAACATGTTCTGCTGGTCAGCCGTGCAGGTGAAGCTCAATGATCCTGACTTAATTAACAAATCCCAAAATTGGTACCGACTGACTGTGTATTACATGCTGCGATTCATTGAGAATGCATTCCTCCTGCTGATGTGGTACATCTATAAAACTGATATCTACCTGTATGTCTGTGCCCCGTTGTTGGTCTTGCAGCTCCTGATAGGTTACTGCATGGCTGTCCTCTTCATGTTGGTGTTCTACCAGTTCTGCCACCCGTGCAAAAAGCTTTTCTCATCCAGCATTTCCGAAGCTTTGCTGTCCTGTTTCAAGTTCCTCTGCTTTATTTGCAAGCCTCCCAAATCCACCATACTGACGGACAAGGCAGAAGTGAAATCTGAAAATACTGATGAAGTACGGAGCAGTAGCAAGACAATAGATTCTCAAAAGGAGAATCCTCATCAAAGTGTTTCTTCCAATGCCTAGTACAACTGGAAGCAAGTAGGTGCCTTTGGAAGGTGGCAGATGACCTGCTGGGAACGTTGTGTATCTTGGACATTGTGTCTTGCGGATGGGATTTCTTTATTGCAGCTGTAGCACTGCATGACAACTGACAAGCCTACCTTTTCAGAAAACTTAGTGTATGAGTACGTGTATCTGTGTGTGTTTGTGTTTGGACATAGAGAGTAATCATTGTTCATAGACTTCTATTTCAGAGGTTTTTTGCACGTAGGTTTATTATCACGTGCTTACTTTGAAATCATTGTAGGAGACATCCTTCAAAAACTGGCCTGATGCTCATCTTACTCAGGAAATCTGAGGATGGAAGGAAATGCTTTTTATTTCAGATAGGATGTCACTATGGCATGCCACCCTAGCATGGAAACAGAGCATAGTTCTTGACTATATATTGACTGTAGCTGTGGTCTGCTTTGATCAAATTGCAGACTTTTTTACACTCTAATCAGTGTAATAAGATAATACTTCTCTCTGTGATATAAGAGTTGGACTTCTACAATGCACTGTGGTCTAGGTTGCCAAGAAACAGCCAGTTAGCCAGCACTAATACTGAAATGTGACTGTTACTGAGAATGGACAGAGAAGTTACTGGCTTTGCACTGTTTTACTCTTCATATTTGCTGCTTGTTAGTAAGGGAATTAAATTGAACACATTAATTGTGATGTTCTGGAATAGGTAATTTTTCTGACATCATTTATCAAATACCTTGTGATGTTCTGGTATTTGGGTGGTGTTTATTTTATATAACTTTAAATATCTAGAAGTTGGGCAGATAGTGTGAACTAGTCATGTAGGTGCTCTCCATAGTACACCTCCAGAGAGTAATTCAACCCATCTTAAAATGTCCTCTAAGGCAGGGGAGGTGAATCATTCTCTGGAGACCTATTACTCAGTGTTAATCAGATGCCTTGACAATTAGTTTTGACTATATGTCTCCCTTTTAGATGGCTGAAGTCGAGACAAGCACTACGCTGATTGTCAGTGGGTGGGTAGTACACCAAGCAGGCAACTCAGTGACTTGTTATGTGGGGATAGAAGACACTGAGTCCTTCTTTTTGAGGCTGTGACATGTTATGGTTAGTTTAATATCAGCAGTTCAAAACCCTCTGACTTCTTTACCTCAGAAGTACCACAGGCTTGAAATCTGAAAGAGGAAATGGAAGTTGTTGACTTTTTCTTCTATGCACTGTATCACCACAAATAAAAGTGCTTCTGTATTTTGAAAGTTGCTGAGAAAGCTTTAGCAGATGAACACCCAAGAATTTAGTGGAAATACACAAACACAACTGTATTTTCAAAAATTAAGTGAAATCTTTTTGCACTATGTTTGCTTAGCACCTTGGATTTCTTTTGAGTATTACACATTATGGCTGCTAGCGGAAACAAATAATTCATGACCCAAAGCATCTCCTAGTATCCTAAGCTTAGCCTCCATCCTGTTGTCATGGAGGATGTGAAGTTCTTCAGTAGGGATGACATCAGCATCATTGCATTAGAAATGTTTCAACTTTGGGTCTGAGGTCATTTATAATGAAATATGTCACATGCAATACTGCAAAGAGCTAAGCTGTTTTTTTTCCTTACTGCACTGTAAATGAACATCTTCATATTTCAGTTTTATAATGGAGTTATGTTTTTTATTTTGCTTAATATGAGTCTGTGTGTGGTACCTGTATGTAGATCTCATTAAATTACTGGTGGGTGGTAATGGGAATTTTTGGCCAGAGCTTCCCAATATGCCTCACGTATTTGGGGAAGACACCAAGCATCTCCGTTCTAATTTCTCTCTCTGAGGAGCATAGAATAGTGAAGTGACTCCTTGAAGACACTACAGTATTCCTCTGTACTTCTGTATGTAGAAGTACAGTATAGTATTTCTCTGTACTTTTCTAGATGTAGAAGAGTATTTCAGATTTTTTTTTTTTCCCAGCAGTGCGTTAAAGGACCAAGTAAGAATGTAACCCTTGCTTCCAAACCTGCAGAGTTCAGCACACAGGGCCAAATTTTCAGGTGTTCTTAGCTAAAACTGAGTATCTGACTTTATAGTTGGATACTGATCAGTAATCAGGGAATTATGGTTGTTGCCTATCTACAGATGTACCTAGGTCTGAAATATTAGTCTTTGAGGGGGGAAAAAAAAAAAAAGTGGCTTCATATGTAGCAGTACTTCCTATCTAAAGAGAGAGCTCTCGAATGATAGAATCGTTAAGGTTGGAAAAGACCTTTAAGATCATTAACCTACACTACCAAGTCCACTCTAAACCAATCAAGGGTAGAGTAGACTAAACCATGTCCTGAAGTGCCACATCTACCCGCTTTTTGAACACTTCCAGGGATGGTGACTCCACCACCTCTCTGGGCAGCCTGTTCCAATGCTTGACAACCCTTTCCATAAAGAAATTTTTCCTAATTTCCAACCTAAACCTCCCCTGGCGCAGCTTGAGCCCATTTCCTCTCGTCCTATTGCTAACTACTTGGGAGAAGAGACCAATGCCCACCTCACTGCAACCTCCTTTCAGGTAGTTGTAGGGAGTGATAAGGTCTCCCCTCAGCCTCCTCTTCTCCAGACTAAACAACCCCAGCTCCCTCAGCCGCTCCTCATTAACACCTGTGCTCCAGACCCTTCACCAGCTTTGTTGCCCTTCTCTGGACACGCTCCAGCACCTCAATGTCTTTCTTGTAGTGAGGGGCCCAAAACTGGACACAGTATTCCAGGTGTGGCCTCACCAGCGCCGAGTACAGGGGCACAGTCACCTCCCTGCTCCTGCTGGCCACGCTATTCCTGGTACAAGCCAGGATGCTGTTGGCCTTCTTGGCCACCTGGGCACACTACTGGCTCATATTCAGCCGGCTGTCTACCAACACCCCCAGGTCCTTTTCGGCCAGGCAGCTTTCCAGCCACTCTTCCCCAAGCCTGTAGCGTTGCATGGGGTTGTTGTGACCCAAGTGCAGGACCCAGCACTTGGCCTTGTTAAACGTCATACAGTTGGCTGCGGCCCATCGATCCAGCGTGTCCTTAAAGCAGACTTTGGACACCGTAAGTGATGGTGCAGTTGTGATTTTGCCACTTGGAAACAGTGGAAGCTTCACAAACCTCAGCCAGTGAAATGCTTGTGCTACAGTGAAGTCAACAATAGGAGAGTTTACACAGCTAGGAGTCCAGTATGTATATGTACGGAGTACCATTTAACCTCACGTATCAATGATGAAGACTACTATATATGCATATTTTTAGAGAGTGTGCCATATTACTTCCTATTTTTATACCAATCTCCTGAAGTTCATGCATAGACAACTGAATCTTTAAATCACTGTTATGAGAGAGAAAAAAAAAAACAACAAGATTTGTATGGGTTATATTTCTGTCATATGGTTTTGCCTTAGTTGTGCAGACTAACCAAACAGAGTTTAAACACTCCATCAACGTAAGGGTTGTTGCTTTTGCTGTGCCTCATGTCACCACAGCATGGAGTGCCCATTAACTAACAGTATTGCTGCTCTATGTATGTTTTGATCTAGCTGTGCTGGTATTGCTGGTAGAAAGAAGGTATGAGAGGGAGTCACAGGGACAAAGATGATCTGTTAAGACCAGTGTTTTAAAGGGCAAGCTTATTTTTCTGAAGTGTGCTGTAGTGCTAGGAGAGGCAGTTTTTCCCAGGATAATGACAGTCTAGACAGTGTCATTATCGATAACGCCCAGCAGCTGCACTGAGAAGGGGTTAGTATTAGCTACAAAGGCTGTATGTGTA
Source organism: Pelecanus crispus (assembly GCF_030463565.1). Classification (NCBI taxonomy): domain Eukaryota; kingdom Metazoa; phylum Chordata; class Aves; order Pelecaniformes; family Pelecanidae; genus Pelecanus; species Pelecanus crispus. The sequence goes on along the minus strand of NC_134643.1, from coordinate 131,368,873 downwards.
TGACTGGCTGGTCTCTTGCTGCAAGGTAACTGTAGTTTTACTCTCCTCTATGAATGTTAGAGGCATATGTGTTCAATGGAAGGGTATAGGGCTACTGTTAAAAAATGTACTCACTTGAGTAGTCCTGAGTCACACAAAGCTTTGCTCAATAAGGATTGTTCACAGGTATAAGAGTATGCAAGATCTGATACATAGGTTTTCTTTTATACTTGTAAAACAACACAAATTAAAATGTTGAAACACCCCCTGAAGTTGTGTTGGTATCAGTTCTTAGTCTGCTGCTTTCAGAAACCCAAGGTAAAGTTTATATAGTATGCTGTTGTCTGTTACCACACAGTAGAAGAAATGTTTTCAGGCAGACCTGACAGAAGAATAATCTGTGATTGATTTGGGAGTTCCTTACCTCCAACCAGTGGTGTTTCCAATGCTGTTTAGCTGGTTGGGATCTCAGCAGAAACTTTTGTAGGAGGCAGGCGGTTTAAGAGACCAGTGTTATACAAAACAATATCAGTATAGGTTATTCATTATTAAGATGAGAATATTTAATTGGTTTATATTGGGAATCGGAAAGAAATCATTATGTTAAAAAGGATCTGGTAACTTTTTCCTGCACACTTGTATCATGCTCATCTGGATTTACTACCTGCTTATCTCTGACCTTGGGAATAGCCAGCAAAATCCACACTGAGGACTATTGTGGAGTTACATGTATGCACAAAAACTTTGTAACATGTTTAAGTGTTTGTAAATTTTTATATATATATACACATATATATATAAAAAAGTGTATCTTATAAATGCAAGTGTAAGTAGATATATTGTAACAAGTTGTGTGCACATCACTTAAATCCTTTCTTATTGCTCCTCATTTTAGAAGTCCTGGTGGTGATGAACACCACTATCTGCTAGCAAGAGCTGCGCTCCCTAAGACATATAAAGTAATTTATCCTTTCTTACAGATAATACCTTTAGTCTTAAGGGATGATTTTCAAATGAGTATCCAGCATTTTTTTTTAATCAAATGCAGATTAAAACCTAAATGAAAAATTCCAGATTCGTGCACAATGTTGATAACTTCTGGGATTTTTATCACAAATTTCTTGGTAGTATCTGCCTTCAGATTTGAGAGAATCTCTGCCTTTTGTTTTCAACATTGTTCCTTAAAGAAAAGAAGCTTATGTGACCACACTGTTTTTCTGGTTTAGAATAACTAAATTGTTCGGAGGGCAGAAATGTGAGGAAAAAAACAGGCTTATACAAGCTTTGTGAAGACTATCAGCTTCCAGGAGGAAATGGTGGGAACTGATAAAATTATTCTGCTGATAAGAAAGGTTTCGGCATGAGCCATCTACTTTGACCTTCTTGCTGACCACTTTGCAGGCCAAGCACTCGGCACACTTTAGGTGTGATAAACCTGTCTATCGCTCAGTGATCCACATAGCTGCTAACCTTGCCCTTAGTGTGAAAGAGGACAAGAAGTTGTGGGGATGGAGAGATACAGCGAGAGAGACAAGCAGTACATCATAAAGTCATGGGAGGTAATAGGATTAATTTCAGTTTAAAGGATGCGGTATGGACTCTACAGGAAATCATACTTTTTTTGTTGTTCCATTGATTGCAGAACAACATTTAAAGTTTCTAATCATTCTAATAAAAGACAGGGGTTTGTTAGACTTGAAAAATGTCTGACAACTAAAATGAACCCTTTTTTAAAAGAAAAAAAACCCTATTATTTGCAAACAAATCTGGTGACACTTGCAGCCTGACTCAGAATTGGTGACTACTTGGGGTTGGTACACTGTAATCTAATGGAAAAAAAAAAAAGGGGTGGGGGGTTTAATTCTCCAGTAGTTTCTAGATCTTCCCATAGCAGCTGAAAATACCTAGTCTAAAATAATGAACCATTTTCTATTACTTCCTCTTACTTGAAGGGCTTATGTACCAAAGAAAACAGGATTTTGAACTGAGATATTTGCAAGCCAGACATCATAGTGGATATTTCTAATCCTGTATTTTAAAATGCAGTTGGGTCACTGCATGCTAGTCACTCAGGAATCATCACAGAAACATGAATATATAGTAATTTGGTAGAGATGATGTTTGATTCACTGGAGACGGAAGACTTGAAAACTAAGAAGTGTTAAGGATTTTGTAATTTCTTACTGACCAAGAAAAATAAGTACAATAAAACTGTTAGGTCTCTTGGGTTCACCCCAAAACTAAAGATAAAATGAAAGGTAAGTGCTTCAGAACGACACTGCAAGTTTACTGAATGTCTCACTTGAATGAATGACAACTTTATATCCTAGAAACAAAGAACAGTTTTATCCTCTTCTGGATTTCTCACAGTCATAAGGAAAATGTCTTCCTATTGAAATTAAGCGTTACAGAAATTATGAGTGTCTGTATTCAGGTATGAAAATTTCATCTTTCGGGTGTGAAATTCAGATATGAATGCTGCTGTGTGTAAAGGCTTCTGGTCAAAGACTAACATTAATGGGTAAACACATCTAAGCAGGGGATGGGTGCTAATTAGTTCGGTGTTGCTTACCAAGATTCTTCTGGAATGACATCACAGTTGTAACTTTTTGGCCCTGAAGGTGAGACATGATTTAATGAACTAGAAAAAGCCTGTCTTAAACACATGTTCTGTGCCTTCACTTGTTTAAGTTCCTATTTTGACAGAGCAAACAAAGTGACAGTGAATAAATGTTAGAGATACTAACTTCTGAAATTTCTTTCATCAGCTATTCTTTTCATCTGAGTAATGTGCCCTGTCAGTACAGAGTTCTAATCACCCACAGATACTCTTCAGGAAAATGATCCAGGATGGATTCAGATGGAGAGCAATGCCAGAGGTAGTCAAGGTGAAGATTAATTCGTGTCTGGCTTCTAGAGTGGGAGCTAAATATCAAAACAGCAGCACAGCACCTTACAGACAAGGTACCAGTGTTGCATTTCATTGTCTTTATGCATGGATTTGCAGTTCTTGTAAATCTGTGTTGCAGTGAGGTGTGCACTAAACTCAGCAGCTAACAGAAAAGAGAGGTGCTTGGAATTGCTTTAGTTTTGCAGTTGGTGGCCCTCATAACATCAGTTACATTCTTCAGAATACATGTCCTAGCTACTCCTCCTTCCTCTCTGCTCCTTCATGGTGGTCATTTTAAATAGAAATGGAGAAATGAGGCACAGTGAAACACTCAGCTGCATTTTCCAGTAGGGCTGCTCTTTAGAGACAAAGTTGCATGGCTGTGAAAAGGGCTGAACTCATGGACTGTGTCAACTCTTCATTGCCACATTGCAATTTTTTATAATAGTGGGTAGTACAGTAACTCAAAAGCATGCAGGTGTCATTAAAAAAAAAATCAGAACGGAGATTTTCAAAAAGGAGTAGCATCAACTTTGGACCTACAAGTAAAGCAAGGGAGCCTTACAACTGCAGAGTAATTAGGTGTTTCTTAAACATTTGTTTTTCATTGTGTTTGTGGATTATTGTCGGCTCCCCCCCCCCCTTTTCCTCTTATTTTTTAAGCAACGAGGAGAAAAAAGACCAAACATGAGAAAAAATAAATATTTTATGAAAATAATAAAATGTCTTTGCAAACCTACAGAAATATATGGGGCAACTCAGAAACCTGTGCACCTAGATTTATCCGCTGGTGTTCTCTAAGGTGCTTGGCACAAGCCCCAGTAAGGAGTCCGGGTTATAGCCAGGCGGTGTACTCAGCCTCAGAAACTGAGAGGGTCTCCCTGATCTAGACATAGCCTAATTTTTTAAAAATTTATCTTTCTTTGTTGTTTGACTGTTTTAATATAATTGTATACATTGTAGTACACACATTAGTTTTGATTCTGCATCTCAGCACAAATAGGTAATTTCCATGCTAATGGTCAGAACAGAAATATTACCACTGACATAATACATGCAGTTTGCTTAGCTGATTCCACCTTCCTTATGCATGTAAAGAAAAACAACGACCTGTGCAATATATCAGAGAGTTTGTAACACCACGTGGTAGCTGGCTGGTTCCTGCTTGGATCATGTTTTCTTCACCAGCTGACAAGATGTGATGTCCTGAAAAATCAGTGTCTATTCTTTACAGAAAGATAAAACATAGCATGTGCAATGCCTTAGGTTTCTCCAACAGATTAAGTCTTATTCATGGTGATTTGGCTGTGTACATCAGGAATGAACCAAACTACTTGAGTAAGAGGAAAGTGAAAACATTGCAGGGGAGACAGGTTATCAGCTGGGAACAGGCAAGGAGTGTATCAAGTGAAAAATTACTTCTGCCTCGCCATGAAATATGATGTTGTGCCATAGAGATTGATGGTGAGGCAAATTCAGGGAAGGCTAAACTATGCCGTACCATTAACTTATCAAATGACTCAACTGCCAATTACACCTGACTCTTCAGCATAATTCGCCATTGGTATGAAATGAAATGGAAGCATCCAAGGGCCCCAAGCAGGAATCCATTAGCGACCACCTATAAATCACTTGGCTTATAGCACTCAAGGGCTTATGTGTTTGAGCTGCTATCTTAATAAAACATACATCACTGTTCTTTCCGGGGTATAACAGCAAATAAGCAGTTGTCTCTTCAAGCAAGAAAAGGAAAAAAAAAAAATGGCAAGGGAAAGAGAAGATTTACTAATGGGAGATCTAAAATTAAAAAACACAAACTGTCTATGGTCTTCAGTGTATCACTCATTCACAAGAAATTCCAGTGTACTAGAAAACTAAATGCAATTTTAGCATGTGTAAGAGCATATTTGTATGGAAAAAAATACTGGCAAAGGATTGGAGTATGATTCGGCAGACCCTCCCTGCCAGGTAGCAAAAGTCTTAGAGAGGTGGGGTTGTGTCTCAGAATTCAAAAGAAAGTGGTGTAGGTCACTGTAATTAGCAGTCAAAAGCTCTGATTTTGATGAAGGTGGGCACAGCTCATTTAGCTTTGGCAGAAAACTCTGTGAGAGAAGGATCTCTAAACCCAGCTGAGAAAGAACTGAGGTATCTCCACCCTATTGCTACTCCCATAAAAGCCTGAGCAATGGAAATAGCAGAATATCATTAAGCCATCAAACCTTATAAAGCAAGAAAGAGAATGAATAAATAATATTGTGGAAATTGTATTCCCCAATCTAATCCACTCTTTTTAATTTCATTTTTAATATTGGTTTCTCTGGAAGTGCTAAAAATGTGTTACCGGAGGGAGGTATGAGTGTATGTATAAAATGCTGTAAACAGTCTTGCAACAGGAGGCTTCAGTAGCTATTAATCCAATGGTAATTCAGCCTGGAAGAAAGTCATCCCAGTTCAAAGCCCAGGTTGTGTGTCATTTGTGTCTTCATTGTTTTCCAAAGAGATGGATGGATGCCTCCAAGCTTCTCATGAGTGTAGCTAAAGCCAGGTAGGGTTTTGCAAGCTACTCTCAGACAAGCGTCCAAGTTAGCAGGGCGAATCCAGAAGTAAAAAAAGCTTTATCATGACAAATGAGCAAAGGGAAACATATAAATCCAGTGATTGTGTGGCTGGAGCAGTGTAATTCTATATGAAGAGGCAGTTTAAGTATGTTTTAGCAGTATATAGGCTTCCTGCTGAGTCTTGCCCAGGGATGAACCACATTTTAGTAATCCAGCTGACAGATAATTTTTAAGCAAAAGCGTGTTCCTTGGAGCTGTGGTTCATTGTGTCATGTTATCTTACTTAGACATGTGCATTAAACATGACATCATTCCTCAGTGTTTCCCCCAGTGATATTACTGAAAACTAAAAATTCTCCGTACAAACAGGACTGAGCCAGAGGCTGTTATCTGTCAGGTGCCTGGTCGTGGATAGGCATCTGCTAACTGGGTCACCCTGTCACCTCCATGCTGAGGACTGGGAGAGAGAAAAATCAGCAAAAAGCTATCACAGCACTCACTGGTATTTTAGAAGACAAACTGTGGCAATGTAAAGTAACATAGACCTGTGTAGTTAGGGTGTAGGCACTACTGTGTTCACACTTGGGTAGCTGTTCCTGTGCATGAACAGGGATACTGGAATACTTCTATGGCTGTGTAGTTATATTGATGCCTTTTCTTCCACTGCTGTAACGCAGACACTAGAACACCCAGCCAGCCAACAGATAAAGCTGTATCAGGGCATGCTGCAGGTTTAGCTTAGACCTGAGATTACAGACCCTTCTGTGAAGTGATGGCTTTTGTGTGCACGTGCATGCTCCCAGGTTGCCTCCCTGTATAATACCGTAACGTGCAGATAGTCAAGCCATGGATCCAACTCTAGCCACTGTGCAAATGCAGTACAGACTCATTTTCAAAAATTGTGTTTCGAAGTCAAAGATGAGAGACAGTTGACAGATGTGGAGCAATAGGGAAATGCTAGCACAAGGCAGCTTGCCTCTCTTTAACACCAGAAGGCTTGTGATGAGCCAAGTCTGCTAGACTTTCAATTCCATCAGGGAGCACATAGCTGCAAAAGTTAGCAGTGGGCCATGTGAGTGGGAGCTGGGATCCTGAGGGAGCCTGTGAGGAAGTGGCATTTTTAGTTAAAGAGGAAAAAAAGCCATTGTCTGGAGATTGTAGGCCACGGTGGCCAGTGAATCGATGCTGTGCTGATATTTTACCTAAGTTTCACACCAGTGACTTTCACTCTTGTTTCTGACTTACTCTCACCTAAAATACTTCCCTGTGGAAGTGCTGATCCCTGAATGGTAAATTAACATTTAATACAAAATGTAAACTTCCATTTACAGACAGTGGGCTTGTTTTCTTCCTCAGCTTTTACAGGTCTTTTAGAAAAATTTCAGAGACTCCCCAGTGTCTTTAGAAGTACTGCATGTAGCTTAATGAATGAAAATGTGCCCCAACAGACACCTAAAGAAAGGCTGCCTCATCCCTTACCACTGCCCACCACCCTGCATGCTATGCCAGCATCCCTTGGGGAGCAGAACAACAAGGTCTCTCCCCAAACAAAAGCGCGGGAGATTCACTGCCGGAATCGGTCCAGGGACCGCTGCAAGAGGCAATATGTGCAGAGCCACACAGATCTCACTCCCCAGTGCCTGGCCCAGTCCACAAACATCATCTGAGCAGGCCTCTCCTCGTGCATTTTTAAATGGACTCCTCTCCACACAGCACATGAGCTACTAAAGCACAGCTACGGCAGGCTGTGAGGCACCTCGCTTATTTCTAATTGTGGAAGTGGTGATGTAAATGTGTGTCAGGAGTGATACAGTTCTAGTGGATCCTAGCTGGACGCAGGGAGGTGGGCTAATTGATCTCTGGAGGTCCTTTCCTAGACTGTGATCATGAGCTGCTAATTAGAAATGGGATTTGACATCCCAGCACTGAAAGAGAGGTCACAGGCAGGGGGAAAAGTAGGAAAGAGGTTTTGAACAGGGATGCAATAGAAAAGGGGGCACGGGGGGAGGTGCATACGCTGGCAAGGTCTGGGACAGAGTGGGCACGTCTCGGCCAGCACCCTCAGCTGAAGCGTGCCCCGTGAGCGATGTGGGGTCCCGGCTGGGGTCCCTGCTGCCCAGCGGGTGGCATTGCCGAGCCGCGCTGCCGCCGCAGCAACCCTCTGCGCGGTCACAGCCTGGTGAGCCGCCGGCTTCCCGCCAGCTACGGCTCAGCTGGGGAAATCTCGGTTTGCTGGGGCTGGGTTGAAAGTTTTCTAGGCGATGAACGGCAAGAGCATAGGGGAAACCTGCCCTCCCTCTCTCATCACTGGAGACGTTTTCTTGAGTGGGAAATTGCTGGTCAACAGATTCTGGTGAAGTCCCTCTCTGCAGGCAGAGAAGAGTTACACCGGGCTATCACAGGCATGTGTAAAGGTAGTGGATCTGAAGCCATGGGAAGAGAAGCCTGGCTACACAGAGAGAAGCAAATAGATGACAGCTGTGTGCCAGTCCCAGAGCCAGACTAGCAGATAATAAAGCCTGGTACCCTGCCAAAAGGCTACAAGCTGGGCTCTTCTCCCTCGGTCCCACACAAAGCCAGGTTATGACCAGCCGGGTTAGCTCCGTTGGTTAGAGCACGGTGCTAATAATGCCAAGTTCACAGGTTCAATCCCTGCCTACTGCAGGGGGGTTGGGCTCGATGATCTCTCAAGGTCCCTTCCAACCCAAAGCATTCTATGATCTCTATTCTATTTTGGCCTCTGCCTTTATGCATCGGAGGTTATGCTATCCTAACTCTACTCCAGCTCCACCTGGAAGCTACTGCCAGCTTAATAGAATACAATTTCTATCTGTCTAAACAGGGTACATCACTGGTGGTGGCTCTTCCTTCCAATAGCATAGCAGTGCGCAGCCATTCTGGCCTGTTTCGTGCTAGTGCTGTTTGACTTCAAGCCAAGACTGATATGGCCAATAGCATGTTGATCATACATGTTTTTTTTTTTTTTTACTACATCATGTGGGTCTCTCATGATCATTGCAAAAGGCACTGTGAGGAAGTACCAGAGCAGGGAGCTGCATTGAGGGTTATAGTGTAAAACAAAGACATAGAAGGATCTGCCAGTCATCATTGGAGTCTCACTGGCATTTTTTTCCTGGCTCATATCTATATACTTCTCTGCCCTCATTTCAACATGGAAACATTTCTCTTGTAAACAAAACAGAAAAAGCAGGAGTGTCAGACTGTCATTCCCTTGAGTGAAGGCAAGTGCATACAGTGACAGCTTCAGGCTGCATGTGAAGGCAGTCCCTTCAGGAAAGATGACAAGTCTCTTGTCTGCTTCTCCCTCTTTGGTGTAGAATCTAGGGAAGGCTGGTAAACAAGGAATGCACGGCATTCGAAATAAAGATTTCAGCCTACAAAATAAAAGAGGCTAAGTGAGGTCTCTTCTTGGCTTTCCTCCTGCTACGTGGGAAGGAGCTCAGCAACCTCAGCCCAGCAACATCCTCAGCAATGCAGCAGCTGGGGCGCTTTACTCTGTTTTTTCTTATCACTCTCTCTTTTGGGGTTTATACATGCAGAATTTTACATTGTCCCTTTTAGGAGGCAGGTGTGAAACATCTGGGCCTATTGCAACTGTCTGGCATTAACTTTGTGCAGGAATACACAGAAAACTATTGCACAGAGCAGGAGAACTAAATTAATTCCGAAGCAAGGGGGTAAAATTACTGCAAGGAAATGCAGAACCCCGCGACCTACATACTTTCGCAAAACTGTCATGCTGCAAAAGAATCTGAGTTCCCCGAACTTTTCAGTGCAAAGGATTAAAAATGTTGTGTGTAATCAGCTAGCTTAAAAGAAATTTTAGAAACAGAATGAGATAGTGTTAAGTTTTCCCATACTCCAGTTTTACATACTCCTACGTAATTAATACACAGCTGCCAATGCTGCCTTTTCTTGTACAGGGTGCATTTTTTAAATTAGATCAAAGTACAAAACATGCAAGTCTTTGTAATATTACAGCAATGATGTTTCACTCGTTCAGAAGGTGCAAGCACCAGAATTAAATCAGGGGTGATGCGTGGGTGGGTTTGGTACCAGTTCTACTCACACCTGTCACTTGCAGCAACCAGGCAAAGTTTGCTGTGCATTGTCCCATCACTTTTGAAATTAATGGGAAAACTCACAAACATCAGGGAGCACCAGAACTCACCAGCTGTGGAAGGGCCAAGCACCTCTACCCTTTCTTTTGAGTTCAGGCAGTGAGATCAGCTGTGTGCATTTGATAATTCGTAGGCTGGGAGCTACTGAAATATATTCTGTTTCATGACCTGTATTCAGGCTGTTACGAGGATGTCAGACTTTGCGACTAATGAGACTGATCTAAGATCAGCCCCTGCTGGGTTTGTGGCCTGCCAGAAACCTCCTGAGCCACTAAATCCATGTTTCAGTGGCTCTGGTGCCTGAGGAGCTTCCAGGCACGGCAGGGCTGCCAAGGCTCAGAGCATCCTGGCTGCCTGCACTTGCTCACCCCAGAAAAGCTGTAAATAACTTAGCCTGAACTAAGGGGAAGAAAAAGGCAGCGAGAGCACTACCATTTTTGGGCAGGGAGAACAGGCTAGTCTTCATAGCAAGAATGGACATCCCCAAATCAGAACTGCCCCCCTCCTTTCCTTCCCCAACCACTCTAGCTGTTTAGCTCTCAAAGGCTACTTCCATAAACAAAAATGAGGAGGACCAGACCCTCTGCTGACATCCATTTGGGATGGCCATCAAAGCGACTGATACCACGTGAGAGCCTGGCCCATTGCAGAACCTGTCAAATGAGATTGCTGCAAACCCCATTTAACAGGTTTTGAAGACTTAATTTAGGTTACTTATGCTTGGGAGGCTTCTGTGGAGGAAGATGATTAAAACACTGCCAGTCCTGCCTATGTGAGGAGGTGAAGGACTGCTCTTCATCCCTGGGCTACATTTGAGCTGTAACTTCCATATGTCTCAAGAAGGAATAATAATGCAGAAGTCACCTGTATGAGATAGCTGTGTTTGTCTGTTTGTTTTAGAAAAATGTAGAAATGTAGGAGTTTGTTTCTGCAATGGATCTTTGTTCGAGTCCCAGTTATGTCACCTTATGGAGGCCATATTCCAGGAGAAAGTTAATGAAGGCAGTTGTAAGTTGGAAGTAAGAGGCAGGAAGAGAGCTGCTAGCCAGAACACAGGCATTCAACCCCGCTCCCCCATGCTCATTTTTACATCGTGACCAAATGTCTCATCACTGCCAGAACCAGGCCCTAAGAAAGCTTAGTTTCTGAGTGAGTCCAGGGTAAAGTAGACTGTGCTGAGTCTCTTCTCTGATGGCCGTGAGTCACACAGGTTTTATCCCACCTCTCCAGCTCTTGCCCTCATTAGCTGTTCAACGTCTTGCTTTCAGTTGCGGATCGGATCAGCATTTACTCTGGAGAGCAAACTTCAGTCATACAAATGCGATAAGAAGCTTGCTGTTTACTCCAGTAGGTGCAGGATCAGGCCTGTGAAAATGTCGCTGTGCTCTAAAGCTGTTAGCAAGGTGCAAGGCTACACCGGGCTCACTCAGGCTTTTTTCACTCGCAGCTATGAAATTCTGCAGGGTCCAACAGGGTGTCGCAGCTCCCACAGAGAGACACCACCATTCAAACTGCCCTTCTGCTACTTTCTAAAGCCTAAAAAGATCTTTAAAGAACACCATACATACACCTCACTGCTTTGAAAGGAGACAGACTTTTGTTGGTCACTTGGGGAGGAGATCTGTATTTCTGTAGCACAGTGGGTGGAATACACAGGAGAATGAGCCAGCAGGAGGCATGTCTGGACACCTTGCTCCTCCCTAGGGGCTGGACCTTGATGAAGGATGGTTCCTCTTAATTCTAAAGCTTCCTCCAAACTACCATTTTGCACTCTTTATTGCAAGTCTGGGAATTGTGATGCCACAGAGGCAAAACATTCAAAAATCATTAAACTCCCTTAATTTTTTTTTTTTTTTTTTTTTAACAAATACACTTGGGATAAATATCCTCTGGCTTGTAAGCTCTAAAATATACTTGGGCAATTTATCATATTTTTCACTCTAATCACAAAAGCAAAATGCTTACTTTATTTTTTTTCTTATATAGTGACATGGTTCCTGGGGCTGGGGACTCTGCGAGAATGCTAAATATGAAAAATAGCCTATCTAGTGACACATGTCCTCAGTTTTGTCCCAAGCAGAGAAGAAGTAGCAAGGCTTGTGTGTACCAGACAAGATGAGTGTTAGATTACATTTGGAAGCTCCTGTGGACATTGAATTACTGGAAGAGAAATAATTTTAGTGATTACTTAACAAAGACAACCAGCAGGAATGGGAACTCAGACCTGAGGTTATAAAAAAAGACAAGTCTGGGAAGAGATAACTCTTCTGTGCATTCGGTATTACATTTCAGCATTGAAAATTATATAAAGTGGCAAAACATTTTTTAGCAGAAAACCTGAGCAGTTATTGATTTTATCCTCTGTATCACAAGGAAAAAACAGTCTATTTCAACAGTCTATATATATTTGAATTATTAAGTTATATGTAAAGATGGTAGAAACATGTTTGAAACAGAACTATGGACATGATTCAATGGTTACTTATTTCCCAAATGAATGATAAAGGAAACAGGTTGCTGCAAGCTTCTGCTCTCACTTCCTTATGAGAGAAGACATAGACACTGTCCCAGAAAGAACGGGGCTGTTGTGCACGCTCGTCTCAGGCAATCATGGGTAACTGGGTGGAGAATGAAGGACTGTCCATCTTTGTCGTTGTAAGTACAATTTTTATTGTGATTTGTGGCTAGTAAAAAGTTCTAGAGAGAGTTGTACTAAGCAGATCTCACTACGCCAGTGAAGGATGCATGTGGTTATTCAGAAAATAAGGCAGCAAGTGCAGTGAAATCCTTCAAGAAAATAATTTTTAAGGAGCTCTGTCTGGTTTCTCGATTGCTGTAGGCTTCATTGTCAACTGAGAAATGATCGTATGTTAATTTCATTTGCTTTGTTAGAAATATTTAAGTATCTGGGGTTTTTGGATGCAATAGTGACGTAAAGAAAACAAATAACATTACATCTCACTTAAACATGTGGGCTTCAACAGAGAAAGCAATTACAACAACAAGCCTTTCCTGCACTTTTTATAAACAAAAGTGGATGTAACTGAAAGCACAGTGTCTTGATGGTATAAAATTTGTATTAGAGTCAGATTCCAGAATTTAGAGCAGAGATGCATGAATCCTTCATTAAGACAACTAGTATTTGAACTGAGTTTGTAGACAACTTGCATAGAATAGCTGTGAAAGTAGATTAAATTCATTCTGAGCATGATTTAAAAGTACTGAAAATCCAGTCGCATTTAAAAGTGCTAAAGAGTAAGGCAGGGCAGTCCTTCTTTGAGAAAACTTAGGCAGAAGTTAGTATTTCAGTGTTTTTTTTTTTTTGCTTTACAGTGTGATACAAGAGCTATAGGTATACAGTTTTATATACATATATAAATAAAAACATATACAACACCGAAATGTAGTAGCAGTTAAGGGATTGTTGTCAAGCATGCTTAGGATATGTAAGTAGTGAGAGGAAGAAAAAGAAGAGCTAGAACTTCTATATTTGTAGTGACTGAAATGTGAACATCTTTATTCAGAAAGGTATTTCTGCTGCTATGAACAATCAGTACTCACATATTACCTTCACATTGTAGATGTGTAGCTCTAGTTTAGGAACATAACCCTGGCACTTCAGTGCTTTGAAAAGGCGTAACTGTTTGCTGTCACCTTCAGTGGATTGAGGAAGTTGAAACTGCCAGGAGGTGAATTCTGGCGTATTTTTTCCCACCAGTTCTGAAATATTGAAAGAATTAAGTAAGAGGCCCTTATTTTTTTCAAATAAGGAATTTGTTTCTAGAGTCTCAAAGCTATAACAAGGTCAGCTAATAGGGAAGAAAACCAAAGAAGTCACTGACAAAGAAGCCAGCTAAAAGAACAGTTCACTGGAAGCCTTACCAAAGTGTTCTGCATTGTCCTCTACAGCTTTACTGCACACTGACCAGGCACAGGGTTATCCAGTCCTTGATAGAAACAGGACAGGCACAATTTCTATTAATCTACCCCAACAAAACAGAAACATGGCAGCCTTAACCCCAGCCAATGCTGCTTTCACTGGCCCTAGCTAAAAAGCATGGATGGCTGCTAACTCTGCAACTCAACCCAAGTTGCCAGAGGGTGTCACAGTGTTTTTCAAAGGGTCCATGTTCCACATAGGTCAACACCAAGAAGAACTGTGAGAGACCGTCAAGAATCATGCCAAACTTCATCTTCTGGGCATGCTGTCAGGCTACCACACATGGGAGTGGCACACTCTCACTTTAAATACATAACCTAAGCATTTAATCCTGAGATGAGCTTAGCTTTTTAATGAGGTTTTGGGGATTTCCCATATACTGCCTTACCCTGATGGAAATCCCTTAATTTCCGTGTATTTATACCACAAGGCTAAGAAATTTTAAAGATCTAAACTAATTCCAAGTTTTTTACAGTGTCAGCTGCACCAAAGAACTAGCAAAACCTAGGGGTTAGGAGGGGTGAGGGACTATAATGTCGCAGTCTCTGGCATCCTTAACTTATAACCAGAGACTGGGTTTTCTCCCAGTTCTCAGATTTTCTCTTCTCTGTTTTCATGCACCACCTAGTAAATCTAGTTAGACTGAGGGTGCACTGATACAGATTGGTTTCACTATGGGATGTGAAATCAGCCAACCAGCTCCAGAAGGGCAAATGGCCAGATTTACTATGATCTCTGTGGCCGGACAGGCTTGTAGCTGCCTTAGATGCCTTATAGAGAATGGCTAATAACTTCTCTTTCCCTAAAGGAACCTGCACAGTAGGATACATAAGTGTGAGAGAATACTGCAGTACAGCTACAAAGAAGCCCAGTTTTGGGTAGTCTAAACACTACCAGAGTGCCTGTGTTGAATATTTCCTGCTGCCTGATTTCAGACCTTCAGATCCTCCTACTCAATAGAAAAATTAGGCCTTAGGTGTAATTTAGGCTATCTATATTTAGATCTCAAGCTTCTTTGTCCTTTAGCATGGCTCCTAAGTCTTCCTCTTACATAGGTTAATATGTCTGAGGAACCACCATTTGGAAGAGGCCCTAACCTTTAATGATATTTGGAGATTCATCTAGACTCACAGATTTAGCTAAATACCTGTAATATGATGGTCCTTATATAATCATAGAATCGTAGAATCATTTATGTTGGAAAAGGCCTTTAAGATCATCAAGTCCAACCGTAAACCTAACACTGTCAAGTCCACCACTACATCATGTCCCTAAGTGCTGCATCTACACATCTAAACCCTTTGAGCTATGAAAAAGTTTTGGCTACCCATTTCTGTATTTTGGTTTACTGCCACTCCTGTACTCTTGTGTGCACACATCAGAGCCCATTTCCACCAGAAAAATTTCTGTCGCCCCTGCTGAACCCTTCTTACCCTGCAGTATGCCCCCCTATGCAAATAGGAGCACAATGAACTAATTGACCGTTATCTGAACTGTGTGAATTCAGACGTATGATCTCTAACAACAACTGTAAAGTTTCCTGTTCATTTCTCTTTCAGCTTGTGTGGCTGGGGTTAAATGTCTTCCTCTTTTGGTGGTACTATCTTGCATATGATGTCCCACCAAAATTCTTCTACACCAGAGTACTCCTTGGCGTAAGTACAAACATGTATTATTTTGGCATAGACTGAGCACATAGCATTTTTTCCCTAGTTTTATTTGACTGAAACAGGATCAAGTGGCTGGAGCAGCAGGTTCATGTTGGGGTTAAAAGTCACGTGCAAACAGATAACTGACTGCAGATAGATATCCAGTGCTTCTGAATAGAAAGCTGGTAAGAAAAATAGAGAGATCCCATTCTAAAGATGTTTTCAGGTAACTGTCATGCTCCTGCTAATTAAAGTGAACATGCATTGTGGCTGCTTTATTAAGCAAAAGATGAATAAAATATTGCCATTGAACTGTTGTGCAATCGTTTCCCCATGCAATCATTTTTCATAGCATGAATAGTTTACAAAGCTATTAGCTCTGAAAAACAATCACCATTCATATATTCACCAAGTGTGTGAATAGTAGTCAAGTAGTGAAGTGATCCCAGACCCTGGGCTATTCAATATAACCCAACTGGTTAATGCAGCATTATCTGTCCTGCCACAAACTTGCTTCCAAAGCTACCACAGGTCATGACCAATTGACAGAGAAAATTCATTGTTCACATACTTTAAAAGCCTGATCACAGGCATAAAAATCAGTCTAAGCTTCAAATTACAGAACATGGCACTTTGTAAAAGGTTTGCAAAGCCACAGTTTAATTCAACAAAGCAAGAAATCCCATTCCGCCTACAGCTTCAGATCTATGAATCAAATTCTGTCCTTTGGAATCATGGTGCAGTTGCCTTTGAAGTCACAGAGACCTGTGCTTGGATAACTAGATCTCAGTGTAACCCCAAGTCAGTTGCTGTGATCTGAAACCTGAAAGGGTCCCAATCAATGCAAGGAGAGCAAACATTATCTTTTCCTTCCCTTCACTGTGTTTGGATTAATATGGTCATTATTCCCTCCTTTCAAACAGTCTTTGTCAAAATCTGAAATTATTCAGGATGTGAAGATGAAGTTAAGGGAACATATTCCTAAAAGATGAGGCAACAAATTTCCCTAGACTGCCTTTACTGAAAACAGAGAACATAAAACCACTTCCCTTATAAGCTGTCCTTCTGTCTACCATAACCCCATAGCCAACTGAAACCACAGAAGTGAGACTTTCTTTATAGCCTTGGGACAGAAAACTCTACTAATGGCTTAGACTTGCGTCTGTGCTTGGCCATTGATTGTCAGACCTGACAGAGAGCTTTTTGTACAACCATATTATTTCAAAACTGGAAATAGAAGGTCTTTATCTGGAGGAATGTGTTCTGTCTGCATACGTGCCTCTGATTTGGCCAGAGCATGATTAGTCTAAAATGTGAACATTGTTAATTAACTCTAGATCTCACACTCATGAAAAGTTGTGATATATAAATGAAATCTGTGCCTATCCATGTCCTGGGTAATGCTGTAGGTAATTCATTTAATAATAGCATCTCTCCAATTACAGCGTGCTTTGGCCCTGGCAAGGGCCCCTGCAGCTTGTCTGAATTTCAACTGCATGCTGATTCTGCTACCAGTATGTCGAAACTTGCTCTCCTTCCTCAGAGGATCAAGTGCGGTAAGATGAAGAAAGAATTTCAAAATTTATGAAAGATAATAACCCAAGCATCTTTGCAAATGTATCAAGCAACTTCATCCAAGTTCCCCAAATATACCGTACTTTGGGGATATCCTCTTTTAAGAAGTAGATAAGCCTGGAGTTTTGCTATGAGCAAGGATGAGGTCTATATGCCAACAGTGTATCTAGAGCTCTGTTGAGAGGTTTAGCCTTGAATTAGCCTCCTTCAAGTCTTCCCTTTTTTTTTGCCTTCTGGGCATCGTGTTGTTCTGGATGGAAAGTCCCTCTTCTGGCTGGCAGCCAGAACATTTATCTTGTTTGTCACGGATACAACACCCATCTATAGCAGGAGATATTACCGCATGTCTTCTGTCTTTGTATCTTCAGTTCCTAAAGTAAATGTAGTCTTTCACAGACTTTCAGAATGGGACTTTTTTCTGCTGGTTCATAAATCACATTCTTTGTTGTCTGAGTTGCATTTCCATCTCAGGATGAAATAGTTCACAGGTCTTTTGACCATTTCTAGCTCCCAAATGCAAATGTTACATACAGCATCGAGGAACCACCACTTAGAAAAGGACAACTGATTCAGATGCAGCGTATGACAGATGGAGAGGCTTCCTATGATATCACATTGCTGAAATCTAGATCTCTGGCTGTTAGAGCAGAAATAATGCAGACAATGCATGCCACGGTGCAGTGAAAAAGCAATAAGAAAATACTCAGCCACAACCCAGGCTGTGTCTGTGTGTAGTACATCCAACTAGTACAAATATTCTGACAAATAGCATGGCTGATTGTCACACACAAATGAGATGTGTCAGCCACATTAAGCTCCTAAATTGCCTGTTTAAGGCATAACCCTTAGAAATATAAAGTTGGAACTGCACAGACCAGGCTTTCAGTCTTGTGCTGTACCCCTTCAGATTCTGAAATGCTACAAAAGCAGACAGCTGTACCCCCCAGGTATGTAAAAGGAAAAAGAATAGTAAGTAAAACTGTAGGGTTAAAGTTGTTCTTCCCCTGCCCTGAGAAAGATCAACTACTATCTGCCAAAACTCAGAGCTGACTCCCCAGGCTGCAGAAGTCAATAATGAACACAAATTTAGTAAGAATTAATGTTGCTATTGGATGAATGCAACTGGAAAAATATTGATGAGCTCTGGGTCACACAAGGCCTTCATAAGTTCTGAAATAGATTCCACAGAGGTCAAGCTGAAAGCAGGTTCGGCAGAGACCTTCTGAGGTCAAAGCAATGGAAGAGCTGAAGACACTTTCGCAGGCATTGCTGGAAGGCTAAAAACTGATTCCAAGGGTTGAAAATTGTACTCCAGCCAGGACTTTATGCTACTTGTCCTGTATTGCTCATCTCCTAACACCTATAGCTTAACTTTTCTAACCAGGATCTCAATGAAGCTCTCCCTCTTATCTCAGTATTCAAGCTATGGAGTAAGTCCTTCTGCCTTGGGCACTCTGATAGAGTCACTCTGGCTACACCCAGTTTGCAAGTGAGAACCATGCAGAGAGCTAGAGCTCCGGTTCTGCTGCCTGCCTGCAGCTCGCCATCTTGCTGATAGTGCTTGGCTCTATGAGGAAGCGAAGGGCTTTGAGGATGAGCAAGGAGGGGAGGGAGGGGCGTAAAATAGGATTGTTAGACAGTTGGTGTTTAACTTCAGCTGCTTTTTGCGATAAAGCTATACCTCAAGAAGGAGATAATTTTATATCTTAAGCAAAACATGCACAGCCCAGTGTGCCAGTGGCAGCGTCAGGACTGTGGTGGTCTTAGCGCAGGGGTACAGCTGCTTATGCTTGTTCTGCTGTTGTCGCTAGTTAGCTGTGCTCTGCAAGTAACACCTGTTAGGATCTCTTAAGAAAAATCAGGATTTTTAAATGTCAAATAACTTATTGAAAGGGTAATGGCCTTTCGAACAGCAGTGTCATTGGGGCTAAGGAGAGGGGAGAATTGTTCAAGCCCCCTGTTCAATAAGAATGTGCTGGAAACTCTTGCCCTTTACATCCTGCCACCCAGAAATCGTACGCTACAAAGTTATTTGTTATTAATTGAAAGAACAGCTGTGTTGTCTTTGCCTGCCCTTTATTGCTGTATTCATCACTGTTGTTAATGAGCTTCACTACTGAACCTAGCTACAGCATTTTGCCATTGCTTGGCCTTCTGCTTCTTAAACAGAAAGATCAAGAGGTTTTTGCAAGGCAGTCAAGCAAAGTTGGCACTTCATCACTATGCTACAGTTTATTCTACAATCTCTTTAATTGTGTCTCAAGATACATGATAGAGAGAAGGCCGAATTTCTCCTGGCTGTTATAGTCTGCTGAAGTCATTGCAATAGCCCCAGAGTGTTAGAGTTTGCCCTTTAATCATACAATCATAGAATTGTTTAAGTTGGAAAAGACCCTTAAGATTCATCAAGTCCAACCAATAACCTAGCAATGCCAAGTCCACCAATAAACCATGTCCCTAAGTGCCACGTCTACGTGTCTTTTAAATACCTCCAGGGATGGCGACTCAAGCACTTCCCTGGGCAGCCTGTTCCAGTGCTTGACAACCCTTTCAGTGAAGAAATTTTTCCTAATATCCAATCTAAACCTCCCCTCGTGCAACTTGAGGCCACTTGCTCTCTTCCTATCGTTTGTTAGTTGGCAGAAGAGACTGACCCCCACCTCGCTACAACCTCCTTTCAGGTAGTTGTAGAGAGTGATAAGGTCTCCCCTCAGCCTCCTCTTCTCCAGACTAAACAACCCCAGTTCCCTCAGCCGCTCCTCATAAGGCCTGTGCTCCAGACCCTTCACCAGCTTTGTTGCCCTTCTCTGGACATGCTCCAGCACCTCAATGTCTTTCTTGCAGTGAGGGGCCCAAAACTGGACACAGTATTCCAGGTGTGGCCTCACCAGTGCCACGTACAGGGTGACGATGACTGCCCTAATGCTGCGGCCACACTGTTTCTCATACAAGCTCCAAGCATTTCTCCCCTGCCAACTGCGTTTTTCCCTTCCCCTGCCCAGGCTCTCACGGCGCCCTGTCCCCATCATGCCAGGACATGAGGTGGGCTGGGAGGGCTTGACCCCATGGGAAAACCCTCCACTCACCCCTGCCTCCGCCTGGTGCTACTCGCCATGACCAAAACCCCCTTTCCAGGACAAAACCAGGCACCATGCGATGAGCCACATGCAGCCAAGACTTCAAGCCAATGTCACAGCTGGTGAATAACCAAAGGAGAGAACTGTTTCCTGCTCATCTATTTATCTGTACAGTTAATACTCATGGGATATTTAGAAATGGGCTGGTACAGAAAAGTAAGGCCACTGCTTCTCCACTAAGTAAAGAATAAATCAGAAATTAAATTGTACTGGTGTTTCATCAGCCCTTCTTCTGTTTCACTCCTGAACAGTTGGGACGATCAGCTCCACCCTATTTGCTGGGAAGATCCATTACCTTACTCTGCCATCTACAAAGTTAATATCCGGCAAACACTTGGGACAATATTTTGGTCTTCCTTAATTTGTTGTGTGAAGCATCTACATGGTTCTTGTGAGGAAATGTTTGTGTTAGTTTGCATAGCATTTTCTTCTCTTTGCCAGTCAGCAAAAGCAATATAAAGATGCCATACAGGATAATCACGCTTTCTACTGTGTGGGGACAGCAAATGCTAGTTTTCCAGGAACTTAAAGTTATAGGAAACCCCCCACTGACTACAGCACAATTTAGATGGGGCCTGCTAGGAACCTGTCATCATTCTTAATGAAAATATCATTCTGTTTCCCTTAAGAACCAACTTCTTCAGTTTGTATCAACAGAGATTTTTTTTCTTTCTGTTTCTCTTTGGGTAACTCCAGCAACAAGTTGTAAGTGAATTCCCGGCAAATACACCCCATATTTTGGGAAAGGAATCACTTTGTATTACCAACCATAAGTGACTCTAGCACATTTGGCATGGGAGCTACCAGAGACAGTTATACCCAGACTTTACAGTCCCTTTCTACAGTGTGAACTACAACAGGATCCTGATGCTAGGTGGCAACTTGAGACTCTATGACAGCAGTCACCCTGCTATGGCAGACAGTGATTGCTCCTTCTGCTTATAACATGTGATTTAACACAGATAAGATATATACTTTTGTCATACTGGATGTTAAGTTTTTTCTGATTATCAAATACTTTGTTTCAATGGGACATGCTAAAACCTAATCTGTTACTCCTCTATTCTGAAGTATGGGGGAAATATTTTTTCTATGTTTAGGAATTGTAGATTTTTACTAGCAATGCCACCAATTGTTGTGCTCAGGTCCTCTGTTTTTGTCCCTGCATTTAAATAAGTATGCATAGACATCATAAATAGTCTTCAAATACTTTTTTTCTTCAAACCTGAAGTGCTGCTCTACCCGTGTCAGACGACAGCTGGACAGGAACCTCACCTTTCACAAAATGGTGGCATGGATGATCGCCCTTCATACTGGTTGGTACTCAAATGTTTCTTTATTGCTTTCTTGTGCATTTAGACAGAATCCATGTGGGATTCAAGTTGTTAAGGATATGGGCAGAGACCTGATTTCATTACCCTAAAGGAGTCAGCATGTGCCAAGGCTTAAATCAGTTTCCAAATATTATTCTGCAACTGTCAGAGAGCAAAAGATAAACATGAAAGAAGACTTTTCTCTTGAACCGTCAGCACCATTTATGACGCTGGTTAATAAAGAGTTTAGCAATGCGCTGAGAACCAGATACCTTGGTTTTAATTCTTGTTTAGGCTTATTTTTAGATGGCATGTCTGAAACAAATAACAGAAATAATGAAAGAAAAGGGTATAAAAAGCTTGGACAGGACATGGAAAAGTTTTCATATTTTATCTCTCATTTCCTAAACGAAGGGGGTTCTATCTTTTTTTTTTTTCATCAAATTTCTCACTTCTCAATGCAAGCACCTTACAAATCATATATCCTAGAATGGTCTTCAGATTACTGGAGCTGAGCAGGTTCCCTTTCTGAGCTGTGGCTGAAATCTCACCAGTACTTCGTAGAAAAGGAGAAGGGCGATGCAGTTAACATAAGGCCACAGAGCTGGCCTGCGGCAGAGATGGATTGTTTGGGGGTGTTCGATCTGTACCCATCAGGCCCTGTTTTGAAGGTGAATAAGCATCTGGTGATATAAAAGGGGGAAAATTTTGAAAAGCATTGTACGGCTTACCCCTGCAATAATGTGTAGTGGAAGTAGTGTGAAACACCTCAGCTGTACCAGGTTTATGGACATGTCCAGCTCACCCAGACCACTATTAGTCATTATTAGCAATACAGCAGAACAAAGCAGCACTAGCAAAAGTGACACCAAAGAGATCCAGATTCACTTCTTGGCTCTTCTACAGAAATCCTGGATGATCCTGACAAATAATTTAAGCCATTCCGTGCTTCAGTTTCACATGTATTAGGGTACTGCTACTTGAATTGTTGAAAGCCTTTGTTGAACAAAGACATGCTGGAAACTTCCCTTTACTTCTGTCCTTCCCCCACCCAAAAAGGTGTAAACTTCAGATGGTAAAGCTTTGAGAGTAAAACACGTCAGTAAAACAGTAAAACAAAAAAATGATCTGAAATTGTGATGAAGAGCATGAGAGCGGCAAAGGTCTTAAGCTGCAGTTGACAAATGTTACAAAGTTTCAAATGTTACCCAAAACCACTGAGTACTTGTCTTGTGCTTAACCCCCATTATTTCTTTCCTGTCACTCCTAGCAATTCACACCATTGCACATTTATTCAACGTAGAGTGGAGTGTGCAAGCCCGTGTTGAAGAGAAAGGAACCCTGGCAGCTGTGCTTTCTAGCCTTGGTGATAACCCAAATGAAAGCTATATCAACTTTTTTAGAAAAACTATTGGGGTAAGTGACATCAGACTGTGAAGAGTCATTATTACATTTGTTTAGATGATCATATCAGACTGTTTGAGCAGAATGCCTATTTCTGGTGTGCACAATCTGGGTTTGGGCCATCTTGCAGCAAAACCTTGTATAATTCATTCTCCTATGTTTGTCAGTAATACTGTTGCTGAATTTTGGTAGTACTTTAAACTTTTTCACCTGAGGATTTCAAAGTAATTTTAAAACATTATGTAAAAACAAATGCCCTGTAAAGCAGTCTTCTGACTAAGGTAGACATGGCACACAGAAATGTGCACAGAAATCAAGGCAAAACTCTTGAACTTGGGCTGCTTAAGCTCTAGTTTAAAAAAAAAAAAAAAAACCAACAAAAATAAGGAAGTTCCCCATTCCTCAGAAGCACCGAGCGTCCAATTTCTGTATGAGTTACCAAACCCACAGCTGCACAACGCCACTGAAAAGGACTGAAAAGGACAACCTTCATTTAGCTCCCTAAATATGGATGTAGGACTCCAGCTCTTAACAACAGAGCCGTACAAATGTGTTCACCTTCCCAAACCCATACTGCTGAGCAGTGGGAAAATAAGAAACAACGTTCAGTGTGTGAATTGGTGGAAAACCCTTTCTCTGTACTTCCACTTTATTTAGTAAAGGTAAATCTGCAATGCAACAAAAATGGAGTGGGATTTTGGCATTGTTGGCATACAAATTCATAGAGGATGACTTGAAGACTTACAATAAGGTAAAGGATTTGGCGAGTGAGACAGACTGATGGTTCAGCTGGCTCTGCTTTGATGCAACCCGTTCCTTAGACCAATGTGTGCAATTATTTCACAGAATCCTGTGGGGGGCCTATATGTGGCTTTCACGTACTTGGCTGGTCTCACTGGTGTTATCATCACGCTGGCCCTCATACTAATCATCACGTCATCCACCAAAACCATCCGAAGGTCGTATTTCGAAGTATTTTGGTACACCCACCATCTCTTTGTCATCTTCTTTATTGGCCTTGTCATCCATGGTGCTGGGTGAGTATTCACACTTATCGCGCAATATGTGATAACTACTGTATCTTAATGTAAAGCCCTCTACATGGGTAAGTATAGGGACTTAAGTCACTAAGCAGCAGTTATTTTTGATGGTAGTGATGGGCTAATACAGGCTCTGAGAGCCAAGAGGCTTGCACTGATACATGCAACAAGCTACTCACATGCACAAGGCTTTATGAGACTCTGGCATACTTAAGCTCACTGATACTCAACTTCTTCTGATATTGTAATTGGAAAGCTCTTTTCCAAGGTTCCTGTTTCTAATTGTTAATTTACCTTCCTCTCCTAAAAGGAACTGCAACACACACATGCATGTAAGGAGACCTCAGCATAAAAATTATATGGAGTCTAGGATTTTGTTGGGTAAATGAAAACTATAATAACACAGATTTATCTTTCAGACTTGAATGAACTTTTAATATCAGCAGCATTTCAGAATAGATTTTTAGCTGTTGCAGCTCAAATATAGGCAACTGTAAGTTTTTGTAACTTCCAAATGCCAAACATCTTTTTCACTGTTGGCTCATTCCATACCTTCTACTGAAATAGCTGAAAAGCCTAATGAAACAATTTTAACACTATGCAAACACAATTTTAGCACTTAGAAAAATGAATTTTAGTTCCATTTTATAAAACCACAGAACTGATGCATAAAGAAAAAAAAAGGCTAAAGTATCCAAGCCACATTTCATAGTTCATAATTACACTATATTGTCCATTTTAAAGGAAAATCTAGGTGCACTAGAAAGTGTACTTTAAAAATGCCCAACAAAAAAATGACTATTCAAAAACACTTCCTCTCAGTCCAGCAGTGACCGAAAAAAGACAGAAATGAGAGTACAACAGGAAGAACAAAAATAGAAGGCAGCTGAGAATTGCCACCAGCATATTTGTCCATTCCAGCTTCCAAAACAAGAAGGAGAAGGTTTGAGCAAAAGCTGTCAAAGGACAAGAACAAGTATTTCATGTTTCCTGCAACAAATATTGTATAGTAACCGACAAAATGTCCAAACTTGCCAGTAGTTACTACACAACGCTATCAGAAAGCAGGCGTTGCTCTTTCTAGAGGTCAGTGAGAAGCATATATTTCATAAAAGTTGACTTCTTATTTACTTGCATGTTCAGTATACTTCCACCATTTTAATTGTGCTGTACTGAAAAGACAAGAGTTTGGGCAGCAGTGGGGTTGAATGTGGTTGTCAGAGAAGTTCAGCTATCCTTTGGAAGGAGGTAAACACAGGAATATTATTATCTGTAGAGGGAAGGATGCTTTCTGGCTGTGAACTCAGTGGCCTCGCTTATTTGGCCTTCAAAGCAAGAATGACATTTTGAGTTTAGAGAAAGTACTAATACATTAAAAAATAATGGACAAGGTTTTTACACTCAAGGAAGGCATCTTAGGTGTACAAAGATGGATGTTATGGAATAAGTATGATCTGTCTCAAAGTAACATGTTAGAGAGAGGCATAGATGTCAGTTAATCTCAGGAGACAAAAGGCTGTGTGTCATACATACGTAAACATGTATACATACATGTATGTATACACAGAAAACCAAACCAAAGATAATTAATAGAATCAAAGGGGCAGATTCTTGTCCGTTACAAGCTGTTACAGCACTTTTGTGGCACTGATGTTCTTTGTGCATGAGCTATGTGTCACAGACGAATGTCCCAAACTTCTCATCATAGCAGATGTAAAGAGGAGAGAGTACAGAGCTTCAGATCACCCTGCCTTGGAAACAAAAGTAAAACTTTCTGGCAAAAAATAAGTCATTAGAAGGCCATACTACTGAAAGCTTAATTACAGTACTGAAAGAGCATCTACACTGAGTAATAAGGGAAAATAAGCCTTTTCTTTCTCTTGTACAGGGTACTGGCATTGTCAAACCTTGAATGGAGCATAAGGCAAAGCAAGAACTCTCAGGCCCACTTTCCCTTAAGCAATGGGGTGAGGAGTGGCAGGAAACGGGCTCCTCCTGTTCCCGTAACTCATCCCAGAGGGCAGCTCAGCTGAACCCATTGTCACTAGTGGGGAAGTAAACTGCAACTGCCGATGTTCCTGCAAACTTTAACTCGTGGTGCTCCTGGGACAGTGTTGTTCCTTCACTTTATTTTTCAGGCAGGATGTTAATCAAACCTTTAATGAGGAAAGGTTCATTAGTAATATTTATGAGCAGTACAATCTTTTAACTTTCAAGACTGTGCACAGGCTTTCTAATAATCCTCTGATAAGTCTGACACTTAAAGCTAGGCATACATATGACTTAAATACCACATTTTCTTGAAACATCAGAAGCATAGTCTAGTTCATGGAAACTGAGCTAGAAAAGCAGAAGGAGAAGTCATGGGAAGAAGATATCAACAGAATCATATTGGCATAAAACTGAACAGCCTGATCAGAATCAGACCATTTCTAGGGAAAATCAGCACATCTTAATCTGAATTTCTCTACTATGACCCTCATCCTACTAATTACCATAATTTTTGGGACTCTCACACGCCCCTGAGGTTGGCAGAACTCCCGTCAGAGGCAGGAAATAGTGAACAAGATCAGAATATATTTTTCCCCCTCAAAACTAAAACTGTCTTTCAGCACTAGCTCTGCCACTGGAAATACAGCTGAACCAGAGCAGTCAGGCTTTCTATAATAAAATAAACAACAACCACAACAACAACAAAAAACCCTAACCAAGCAAGAATATAGAGGCCAGATCATCAACCGACATAAGCTGGTATAGCTGGCAGAGCTGCTTTGCGTCAGAAGTATCTGTGTTCATTCACACCAACCGAACAGCTACTCCCCAGCTTTAAAGGGAGAGGAAGGGTCAAAGGAAGAATATATGTTAGAAAGGGCTCTCCAAATTCCTAAGATAAACAACAGAAATAATTTCTGTATTGGTCACTAGGAAATTGATTGCCTTGCCCACTCCAGATTTTGTATTTATTGAAGAAAAAGGTAAGATAACTCTGAAAAGAATGAAGCTTTCCTGCTGTGACTACTTCCTGGAAATGGTAATGGACATAACTCTCAGTTCCTCACCTGATCTTGTAGTCAGTATTTTCCCCTACAAACTTTCCTCCCCATTTTTATCATTTTAATAGCAATTTTGTGGGTTTATTAGAGCAGTAAAGCTGTATCAAAGCTGTAGCACTGCAGAAGTCCACAACTCCATATAAATAGAGTAGGACATAAGTAGAATAACAGTAAGGGGCATACCCCTTCATTTTCATTTCATTGCCTTAATGATTTTTATTTTTTTTCCAGGCGTATTGTACGGGGGCAGACAGCTGAGAGTCTGAATGAACATAATCCAGAGGTTTGCTACAAGAACTTCACTCACTGGGGAAAGAAGGGGGCTTGCCCAATCCCCCAGTTTTCAGGGAATCCTCCTATGGTAAGAACAGTTGTCTTGAGTGCAAATCCCATTTAAAAAGTTTACAGTTTACTCCTTTTGTTAAATAACATATACACTTGATGTAGAAAAGCAGCTACGTAACCCCCAGTGCTCTTCAGTGGCAGCTTTCTTTATATAAAGTGATAGATTTTAACACCATGGGTTGTAAGCAGAAATGGACTACAGACAGACAGACAGACAACCCATTTCCAGTGTGCCGTAAAGTGAGCACAATTAACAGGCAAAGCAAAAGAGCAAATCGTATCTGAGGACTTTTTACTCAAAATGTATTTTGTGTCTTGTGGGGATTTCCAGCAAGTGCTATAATCCACATAATAAATAGTTTCACCTTATTAATGGACTAATGATCATTAACAGACAATTAATGACTCTGGAAAGGTGACATTGAAAGTTCAGCTTTTATTGACTAACCAGGCTGGTTATTTGTTTATATTTCAGGTTGGTCTGTTAACAGAAACCACATCTTCTCATGCAATAATACAGAACTGAGTCAATAATACATTCAGGGCTTTACTCCACATTTCACTTAGCTACCTTAATTTTTAGACAGAGACAATATCACTTATAGGAAAATACCTTGCTGTAACTCTAGTAGCAACTAAAAAGCCAGCTGCAACTCTCAACAGAGAAAGAAATTCCATCTCTGACCAGAAGTAATTTTGAAGCTGTCATATCCCTTAAGGGTTCCTTACTCTAGTTGGCAAAGAACCTACATTGCTTGAATTTCACATCTGCTCATAGCTTTTCCAGGATTCTATTTAACCTAAGTTGCCGTCTTCACCATCTGACTTCTCATCTTATTCTGCTTACAGACATGGAAGTGGGTAGTAGGTCCCATGTTTTTGTACCTGTGTGAGAGGCTGGTGCGGTTTTGGAGGTCACAGCAGAAGGTTGTTATCACAAAGGTATGTGTTGATGCTACGCTTAACACCAGGCAAAACTTTACCAATTTTTCTAAATGGTGCAGCAAAGCCAATGGCTCCTACATGACAGACAAAGTTATCAGTGAAAGGCCTCTCAGGAATGTTCCGCCTGCTATAATGCAAAAATAATGCCAACCTCTAACATCTGAATGTAGCCTGTCTCTAAAAGAGAGAAAGAGGAGGAAGTTAGTTAAGTCACAGGACTGAATCTTAGGAAAGAGAAATTAATTTTCTTTGTATTGAGTGAAAAATTCCACAACGTAGAAATTCAACAGCCTTAAGACTATTTAGGATACCAAATCCTTGTTTTCAAAACTACCCAGATATTTAGGGATTCTCATTTTTCAGCAGAACAAATGACACCTGAAAAGGAGAGTTAGGGGGTGCCTATTTTGTGCAGCCAAAGCTAATGTTGAGCTTCCATTCCCCATGGTGTGTTGCAGAGGTGTTAATGCTGGTTCTGAAAGTCTGACAGCCAAATTAGCATGGCTATAAGCTCAAACGTATAAAAACTACCCTGGCAGTGTAATTTCCTTACATGACACTGTACTGCATCTTGTGGACATACCTCGTTCAAGCTGTAGCAGGATTTGAGGGCCAACATTAGATGTCTCTACTGTGCCCTGGCATGATGCTGACATGTTGGAAGGTTCCTATATACCAGTGTACTTTCTGGTAATTTTACCAAAGTATGTCTGAGCCATTTCTACACCATATGTCTACGCCATCTGCTTAGTTCCCTGTTGGCAGAAAATTTCTTCCACAATCCTAAGCACCATTATTAATGCCTACATTAATAGATAGAGAAAATGGATTCTCCCTCTTGCAATTCTCTTCTGAAAATTGAAAATAGCTTTGGCAGACAACTTGAGGATTAAAAGATCATAGTAATGGACATACTAGCCTTGCTTCTAGAATATTGCTTCTATTTATTCTTCACTAAAGATAGGCAGAATGCAAATGCCCATATTATAGTTCCTACCCAGCTATAACACGAAAACATCAGTTTCCAGTGTACTATCTATCCAGTTCCCTATCTATATGATAGCCCTACGGTTTTGCCCCTATATATACAGTCAAATTAGTTAACACTGTGCTCTGTACCACTGTCTAAGATGCATCTGGAATTAACATTGTGCTTACATAGATCCGGTGATGTGTTACTAGATGTGCCAGTCTGACCTGTCCCTTTTGGAGTAACTGCAAGCATGGTGTGAAAAAATACTTCAACCAAAAATTCAGCATCTTCCACAGTCTTTCATCTAGCTGTCAGGTGCTGTTCCTCACTCTCAGTTCTGCTGGGAACAAAGTTTCACCTGCTTTCCTTGATCACATAGCAGAGGACAATGTGAGTGATGAAGTGTGTAGATACATCCAGTGAACAGTGAAGACAGACTTCTTCTCCCTTGTTTCCCCTTGTCCCTCTCACTGTAGGTGGTCATTCATCCCTTCAAGACAATTGAGCTCCAGATGATGAAGAAGGGCTTCAAGATGGAGGTCGGGCAATACATTTTTGTCAAATGTCCAGCAGTGTCTAAACTGGAATGGCATCCATTTACATTAACGTCTGCTCCAGAAGAGGATTACTTCAGCATTCACGTTCGTATTGTAGGGGACTGGACAGAGGGCTTGTTCAACGCCTGTGGATGTGATAAGCAAGAATTCCAGGAGGCATGGAAGTTGCCCAAGTACGTACAAAGAGTCTCCATGGTAAAGTCAACCAACACGTATGGTGGTTTAAAATTTGCTCAACCAGTTCTGTGGAACCTGTGATACAATCCTTAACTATTTCCATCATAGATGTGGGCCTTAGAAGGCTCTTTCCCGTTTTCTTCTATCAAAGCTACCTCTTCTTTTGCTGACTAGTAGTCAACCCAAGTGTGCATTGTAGCAAAGAAATACCTTACCTTTTTATTGTTATTTTAAATAGTGCTAATAAATATTCACTATTGATTTATTAAGTGTACTTTCAATTTCAGGATAGCTGTGGATGGCCCCTTTGGAACAGCGAGTGAGGATGTATTCAGTTACGAAACTGTTATGCTTGTTGGAGCTGGAATAGGGGTCACCCCCTTTGCATCTGTACTTAAGTCTGTCTGGTATAAATACTGCCATGATGCAACCAACCTAAAACTCAAAAAGGTGCGTGTCCTCTTTCCCAGAACCCATGTAGTTGTTCAAGGGCCGACAGCTCAAATCAAAACAGGCCCAGCAAAGGTGGTCTGGCTCCAGACATGCGTGAGTCCTAAGACGAGTCCAGTTACTTCCCAACAACAGCAGGCAGGGAAGCAGGAGAGTCAAAAGCAAAAACATAATGAAAGGAGAAATAGCCTACGAGCAAAATCACACATGCAAATCCTGGCTGTGGCCCTGGGGATTTCCACTTGCAGTGGAGATGCTGCTCAATGTGCGTGAGAAACACAAAGTCCAAGGCACTAATACAGCCTGTGCAAATATTGCATTCCTTCCCTAAGCACAGAGAGCGCAACTTTATGTCAGTGGAAGAGCACTGCTACCGTCCTCCTCTTGCCTCCTGCCGCTGGAAAGTCCCCCTGCAGATGTGTGGGCTCACACTCTGCAGTTACGGTCATATTCAGAGAACAGAACTGGTTTTGTTACCTACTTTAATTTACCTTGCCCGCTGGCAGACAGGGAGATAGTCTACCACTACTTCATTAATTTATGTCCTAACAAATTGGTTTATGAGGATGTAAGTGCGGAAAAATCATGAACTAAAAATGTAACCCACTGGTGGAAGAGAAATAGAAAGATGTTTCCTTGTTCTTGCAGTCACTCATTCTGCTTCACAACCCTTCCAGTGTCGAACCTCCTGAATAGCTTTGATA
The DNA here is from genome assembly GCF_030463565.1 of Pelecanus crispus. NCBI lineage: Eukaryota > Metazoa > Chordata > Aves > Pelecaniformes > Pelecanidae > Pelecanus > Pelecanus crispus. The sequence goes on along the minus strand of NC_134643.1, from coordinate 131,338,042 downwards.
CCAGCCTACCCATCTACTGAAATGGTCAGGGCAATTTCTACAAGAACTCTACGATCCTCATTCTGTCAGCAGATGTAAAACCAGAAACCATAAGTGCCTATGACCCCTGACAGCTCACTCTTGTCTCTTCCAGATCTATTTTTACTGGCTTTGCAGGGACACTCATGCCTTTGAATGGTTTGCTGACCTCTTGCAATCTCTGGAGGCTCAAATGCAGGAGAGGAATAACGCAGATTTTCTCAGCTATAACATCTACCTTACAGGCTGGGATGAATCTCAGGTAACAACACGGTGGAAAATATCACTTCCATATGCGCTGAGGTTGATGTTAGTGTGTTATGTTTTAATAAATGTTCAAATGGTGTTTATCCTGGGCCTCCATCTGGCTCTCAGAGGCTTTAAATGCAGACAGGTATTATCCATCAGAAGTTAGCTGGGATCAGTGCATTCTGACTTCCTTTCTGGTTTACTCTGGCTGTGCACTCTGGGGAAAGCAGTCTTTCATCACAGCAGCAACCTCAGCTGACCATGTGAGTATCTCTAACAGCATTTGGGACTGTAGAAGCTAATGCACGAGGTTTGAGCGATGGCAGCATATTTGTTTCAGGACTCTCATGAGTCCTCCTATCTGATCCCATGCATGTAGGTCACTGTAGGGATACAAAGGAGCAGCTCTTCCATGAGCCACTTGATAATGCATGATTGAGTCAGGAAAGGTGCTCACCCTATTACTTTTAGTGATATTTTATTTTACTTATATCTCTGCTGCAAAATTCACTACGTGTCTGAAGTGCTGTAGCTCAGCTAGACAGACAGGGAGGGGTAGGAAAATGGTAGGAAGTTATCACACAGTCAATAGAAAAACAGGAAGGAAAGAAGAAAAGTCACACAATTCTTGCTTAGGGAGAAAGTTACCCGTAACTTTTTTGGCATATAAAAGTGCTGCAGAACTCTGCAAGGCCTGAAACCGTGCACTTAACCACATCTGTGTCCAGTTTTGGGCCCCTCAATACAAGAAAGACATTGAGGTGCTGGAGCGTGTCCAGAGAAGGGCAATGGAGCTGGTGAAGGGTCTGGAGCACAGGCCTTATGAGGAGCAGCTGAGGGAACTGGGGTTATTTAGCCTAGAGAAGAGGAGGCTGAGGGGAGACCTTATCGCTCTCTACAACTACCTGAAAGGAGGTTGTAGTGAGGTGGGTGTTGGTCTCTTCTCCCAAGTAGTTAGCGATAGGACGAGAGGAAATGGGCTCAAGCTGGACCAGGGGAGGTTTAGGCTGGAAATTATGAAAAATTTCTTTACGGAAAGGGTAGTCAAGCATTGGAACAGGCTGCCCAGAGAGGTGGTGGAGTCCCCATCCCTGGAAGTGTTCAAAAAATGGGTAGATGTGGCACTTTGGGACATGGTTTAGTCTAGTCTACCCTTGATTAGTCTAGAGTGGGCTTGGTAGTGTAGGTTAATGGTTGGACTGGATGTTCTTAAAGGTCTTTTTCAACCTAAACGATTCTATGATTCTATGATCTCCTCTTCCAGGCTCTACTTAGCTAGTCTAGGTGAAAGTTACACAGGGAGGGTGGACAAGACCTCCTCATATGGATCAAACGCTCCAAAGGTCAAACTGGCAGGACTTCTTTAATGTCAAAGGAGGTGTATTATTGTACCTGAAGGGAAAGTTTTGTTTTAATTTACAGCTTTATTTTACTGCTCTTAGACTAAACCAGTTCATTGCAAAAGAAACATAATTAATTGCTGTGTTCAGTGCTTCATAGCTTTAACTCTTGAAATCAACCAGTCTGGGGAAAAGGGAGAGATAGACACTGATAGTCGGACTTTACCACTGTTAGCTTTCATTGCTAAACACCATAAATTCCACATTCTCGGTTTGGAAATAATTCAGTGTGTATTGACATTACTGTTTTTTTTTTTTTTTAACAGGACATAATGCTGCCATATCTAACTCTTTCTTTACGCTGTCCTTTGTGTTTCATTTCCCACAGGCCACTCATTTTGCAGTGCATCATGAAGAAGAGAAAGATGTGATTACAGGCCTTAAACAGAAAACCTTGTATGGAAGACCTAACTGGGAAAACGAGTTCAAAACTATTGCGGGGAATCATCCTGGGTAAACCTGTATAAACTGGACTTCCTCTATCTAAATGCCATAATAGCACAATCTTGTTCCTTTGGCTGATAAAGTTTGGGAAGCATTTTTTTTTTTCTAACAATCTCCAGGTATTTTCTATTCTTGTTTCAGCCATGGACACGATCTATGGTCATGACCAAATTGTTTTAACCTACAATTTTTTAAAAAATCATCCTTTTTTGGTGAGGTACTTCATGGAGTGTCTAATTACTAGCAGAAGTTTTAGAAAAAACATACCACAACAATCCAGCTGAAGTAGATAGGAGTATCAGATGACATCTAAATACCTCCAAAAATACTTTCTACCTCAAAAAACAAAACCTGAATACGGATGACCTTTAGCTGTGCACCCAAAATTAGTAGGAAAAAAACAGAACAGTTCCTTTCAAGAATTTGTGCTGTAAGCTCTTTGAAGCTCTATTTCCTTGACTCCACTGAGGTCAATAAACCTGTCTTCACTGACTTCTGCTGAGCTGAGATGTAGCTCACCATTTTTTTAGAAGCATCAGTTTCCGTTTTGCAGAAACTTTTTGCAGAAAACAAACAGCCTTGCAAGTTTTAAATGGTTATAAGTTTTAAGGGGTAGACATCCAGTTCTACTTTAGTTCCTGCAACTGAGAAAAAAACCCTTGCACCTACAGAACATAAGATTGGTTTACATGAAGAACATCCAGCTACTCCATACCTAGTTCCTGACCATATTTTCATTTTCTTAACAGCTCCAGAATAGGTGTTTTTCTCTGTGGACCTGAAGGCCTAGCTGACACACTCAACAAGCAGAGCATCAGCAACTCAGAAGCTGACCCACGAGGAGTACACTTCATTTTTAACAAGGAAAATTTCTAACTCCCAAGCACATGGGAGTCATTCAATACGAAGTGTAAAGACTGGATCTCTCTTTCTATTTGGAGCCTGGGAAGGACAGCCCAGCTTCTAATCTCAGCTACACTAACGCAAATCCCTTTGCTTCTTGGGAATTATTTTGGCGTTGTGGTAGAGTAAAATAGTCAAGTTTTACCTTAAGGAATTTTGCACTGCCCTCCGCGTGCTGGCAATTCAGCAGAAATCTATTTTCTTTGTCTGTGTGAGGGGATTTCCCCTCAATTAACTGCCTTTATCTTCCTGTTATTCATAATGACTGCCGAAGGGTCTAGGCGGACATATGTATTTGGGAGCAAATTCACACTTAAAAAGCTTAATGCTATTAAAAAATAAAGCATTCTAGCATAATGCTTGCTATTAAGAATCAGCTTATCTTGGCTACAGCCAGTTCCTGGAATGAGGAGGGTTAGGGAATGGTGACTGGGAAAGATTGTTCCTTACAAAAAGGAATCTCCTTTGTGCACCAGCATCTTTTAGGCTTCCGAATAGAAGCATAACCATCTTGTCCAAGAGAGAGCACAGGCAGCTGTTCTGAATAGAAGCATAACCATCTTGTCCAAGAGAGAGCACAGGCAGCTGTTCTGAATAGAAGCATAACCATCTTGTCCAAGAGAGAGCACAGGCAGCTGAAAAGCAGCCATGCCCCTCTAGGAAAGCGGAGAACTGGAAAGGAACCATCTGGATTTCTGAGCGCCACCCCCACCCCAGCTGCAGGGGGATGACGAGGACGGAGTCAAACCAAGTCCTGCACCTGGCACGTGAGCCATCGCCTGGCTGCTTCAAACACTCTCAGTTTCACATCTTCAAATTCACGGTGCAGGGATCCAAACAAGAATAGGTCTTGTGTTTTCAAGACGCATTTCTGATTTTCAAGGCTGAAAAAACTTCTTGCTAAATAATTTAATGGGTATTTTCTGAAGCATTCTTCAATGCATACAGTGCTTTTGGCTCTATTGTTCAGCTGTTCTTCTTTGATGGTGAAACAGGTTTGAGAAAGCAAAGATCATGTGGGCAGTATCTGGAATAGCTATGAATAAAGTTTCTGATGTGTACCACACACCCATACATAGCACAGTACTTCTGTATGTTCATTACAGGTAACAGGTTCTTAAAAAAAAAAAGGAACCAAAACTTTTAAAACCAGCACTATAGAAAAAAAATGAAAAAACAAGTGCAAAAAGCCTTGAAAAAGCTACAGTTTAGTATACCATGGGTCTCCTGTTCAGCCCAGTCACCCGCTTACTGCCTTTTAAACTCAGGAGTGAGAGCTCCTACACAGAACAAGACCTTGCTGACTGGTTCTTATAGTAACAGAGGAAAGCAGTGGCCTCCTCCTGCAATTTCAGACAAGTTTGTGCAGCCATCTGGTTGCATGTAGCATGTTTTACACCTCAACTTGACAGACAGGATGTGTTCCCACTTTACATGATTTTTAAATGTTATCTAAGCACTCCATGCTACTTCAGAAGGACAGCTCACCAGTTCGTATTTATTAATATCAATTTCTGTGAACTGTTAAATGACACAATGAATTATATCAACACCTGAAGGGGAGGAAGCCACAGTTGGTGAATGCTAGCAAAGGTCAACTCTTGGTGGGGAATTTTTCAGTTCTTCCCCTCAGAAGGGCCATATTTAAATCCACTTAATTTTCTTTGAAACACACATATTAAATCAGACTACAGCCTAAGCGGAATTAAAGAACCTTTTTCTGTGGAATAAAACAAATGCTACTGGAACATAGAATCATTTAGGTTGGAAAAGACCTTTAAGATCATCCAGTCCAACCATTAACCTAACATTACCAAGTCCACCACTAAACCAGTTAAGGGTAGAGTAAGAATTAATTTCATGTTTCCTGGCTTGGTGGCTGGATTATTTTTTAATGAAAGTAAAACTAGGAATCATTAAGGTTGGAAAGGACCTCTAAGATCATCAGTCCAACCATCAACCCAACACCACCATACCCGCTGAACCATGTCCCAAAGTGCCACATCTACACGTTTTTCGAACACCTCCAGGGATGGTGACTCCATCACCTCTCTGGGCAGCCTGTTCCAATGCTTGACCACTCTTTCTGTGAAGAAATTTTTCCTAATATCCAACCTAAACCTCCCCTGGCACAGCTTGAGCCCATTTCCTCTTGTCCTGTCACTAACTACTTGGGAGAAGAGACCAACACCCACCTCACTACAACCTCCTTTGAGGCAGTTGTAGAGAGCGATAAGGTCTCCCCTCAGCCTCCTCTTCTCTAGGCTAAACAGTCCCAGTTCCCTCAGCTGCTCCTCATAAGGCCTGTGCTCCAGACCCTTCACCAGCTCCATTGCCCTTCTCTGGACACGCTCCAGCACCTCAATGTCTTTCTTGTATTGAGGGGCCCAAAACTGGACACAGTATTCCAGGTGCGGTCTCACCAGTGCCGAGTACAGGGGCACAGTCACCTCCCTGCTCCTGCTGGCCACGCTATTCCTGGTACAAGCCAGGATGCTGTTGGCTTTCTTGGCCACCTGGGCACACTGCTGGCACATGTTCAGCCGGCTGTCAACCAGCACCCCCAGGTCCTTTTTGGCCAGGCAGCTTTCCAGCCACTCTTCCCCGAGCCTGTAGCGTTGCATGGGGTTGTTGTGACCCAAGTGCAGGACCTGCCACTGTTTTGTGGCCAAGTGCCATGGCTTGCAATCTGACCATTGCTATTGGTTTGCCCTCCCGCCGAAAATTTCCTCCTTCCATCTATTTGGGGATTTTCTCTTTTGGGGGTGGGGGAAGGGGCCACTTTCACAATAAAGTGATTCTTTTGCTGTCAGATTGCTGGCTTCAAAGCGCCTGCCCTGGAAACAAAGGGTGGCTTCTCACCTTTGTTTGAGAGACTGCACATGGTACTCAGCAGTTTAGGCAACTCTATCTGGCACCATGGCCCTGCTGCAGTAGCATCAGCAAGGTTTTCTGAAAGGCAGGGATATCTCAAGCTTGCTTCTGTGGACAGCAGGGAGAAACAGCACGAGGGGGATGGCAGTGAATGGTTGAAGGCAGGACTTGAGGGAGCTCCATGTTTCACTGACAAGGGTCAGTTGCCACCATAAAACTCTTCCTGCACTCTGGATGGAAGCTTCCCGCTTCCATCTTTACTAAGATCCTGATTTGCTGGGTGCCAAAGTAAATGAGCTATTGGGCTTGCTCTGGCAGAGTTCTGCCACTGCCCACAGTTGCTGGGGTCTGGGGCACCCTCCAGAATCATCCCCACTTCCAGTGGGATCTGAACACTACAAGCAGCTCTCCCATTAAGGCTGTCCTTTAACAGTAACCTTTGGTCCTAGCTCTGCCTCATCTGCAGAGATGACTCTAAAAGATGTAAGAACCTCTCAGCACTCGTGGCACCATCAGTAGAGACAGGAGCACAGTCTGTGTGACATGCACTATTGAACTCATGCTGTACCTGAGGTTGCAAAGTGGACTGATCTGTCCTTCCACCAAGTTCCACAAATTCCCTATTCAAATCAAAAATGCTCTGCTGATGGCAAGAAAAGCCAGTTGTTGTTGGATTACTAAAATAACTGCTTCCACTAATGGAAGCAATTAGGAGTTCAATTCAAAGTGACTGAAGAGAAAACTTGGTCTCACTTATGGCCTCAGCTCAGCATGTTTTCCTTCCCTTCTTATATAATATTTTCTCTGTCTTCCCATATGTAGTCATCTGAATTAAGCAGTTAATTAATTAATCAATAGCCTTGTTTTCCAGTCCACTGCCATTAGTCTTATATTTAAGGACCCCAACTCTCCAGGGTGCTGGGCAGCTCCGGTTTCTGTTGGCCTCATTTTGATTTTGGAAACTGGAAGGGGGCTCTGGAGGGGGCATGGCACCTGGTCATATCCAGATAAAATATTCAAGTAAGACCTTCATATGTACTGGGTCTCATCTAGTCCTCCTTCCTTCCCTGGTACATACTTGCAAAGTGTGCACACGGGCAAATGAAATTCAAGTTTTCGTAAGTTTTAACCTACAATAAAAATGCTACTCTGCCTGTTCACCGTCATGTATGCCCCAGGGGAAACCACTCTGGTTGCAAAATAGGTGTTCCTCTTTTCAGTCTTGTAAGACTTTCTGTGGTGGGTGGGGACTTTCTGCCTTTCAGTCCTCAAATGGCGGGTTAAACCATATTAGAAACAGAAAAACAAACAATAAGCTGCCTGTGAAACACAGGGTACTTTTGAACAAACAAGAACTAATGTTAGGGTCTCATTATGGCACTTTTTTCCAAGATCCTCCTCTATTTTGGACTGTTCCTACCAAATTAATGTTGTTTCTATTTTTTCAACTTTCAATGAGTTCTTTGTAGAATTCATAGCCAGGTATAAGCCCTGACACCTCGAACACATAGGCATATATGCTCAAAGGAAGTTAGGAGTATACATTAAGATGCTAATGCTTATAAGTGTTGACAGGACAAGATCATCATGTCTGACTGTGTACAACAGTATCAATTCCACAGACACAAGCCAGCGTAGTTATTTGTCATGAGCCACACGTTCATTTTTATGTTTCATACGGACCCTAGGAACCTGCTGGTCTCATTTGCATTCATTACACACAAACCAGCCCAGACTAGCAGCAGAATTAATTACAGTAGAGCGTGAAAGTGTGGAGAGACTTGCTGAAAGCTTACAAATGCTTTCTGCTAACCCCATTCCCTCCCTTTCCACTGGTACTCTTCTGCCTGGCTAACTCTTTTATCTCTGCCAACGCAGCTCCCACCAACTTCTTTCCGTTCATCCTGTTCTACTAATTGCTGCTGTTGCCCCTTCACTCACCCACTCCTTCCTGCTCCCCAGCTCTGCAAGTTTCCCGAAAATCTCCAGCTCCCACAATCCTTTTGCCAGTTTTGCAAGTGCTTGTGCCTACTGCAAGTGCAGGGAGAGGCACGAGGGCTTCGCTTTGAGCTCCAACAAGTGCAGTGCGCGTCTCACGTAACATGATTCAGCTGCAATCTCCCGTCACTACAAATAGACCAGGGCTGTAGCCACCTCTGCATTTCCCAAACAGACTATTTTGGTCCCCTCCCATAATACTGTCTGACCCTGCTTAATGTTTTTTTATTTTAAATTCTATGATGAAGGAAATTTATGAGCTGCTCTGTTCTAGTATTTCAGTATGTGTGGGTCAAATTATGTACTTTTACCCTGTAAGACATACCTGCATTTGACCCTAGATTTCATTTGTATTGATCAGAAATGAGGGAAATGGCCAAAAAACTCACTCCCCCCAATCACCCACCCACCCCACTAAGCATTATCATAGAGGGAGGGAGGGAAAGGCCAGCCAAGGGCGAGTCAGATCATCTCTATCCCTTGGAACTGATGCTTTATAATTCTGGCAACAGTTTACAAAGCAAAGTGCCCTGCAGATAACTCTGTGGTTGGATTTTTTTTTTTTTTTGTACTTGTAGGTCAACTGGTGTGAAGACCAGAAAATATATGAATACCATTCACCATGAGTTTTATGGCCTTACGGACAAATAGATTGCAGAAACATCTTTGGTCAAGTCACCTTTGAAGTAAAGTGTAGATGTTTCTTGTGCTGGTTTTGTCTTTTTACATTCCCATGAATTAGACTGGGCCACACTAAAGAGCAGGGTATGCACTGCGGCTCTGTAAGGTTTCTCTTCAAACGATGGAGAACACTGAGAAAATGCAGGTGGAATTTTCCATGGTGCAGAAATGGCATAGGGAAGAACTGGGACAGGGCAATTGCCATTATCTCTTTGCAGTTAACAGTCCAAAATTCCAGTGTTAATAGCAGGGCATTTTGGCACAGCAAGAGCCCAGTTTCATATCACAGACTCTCCACCCTTCTAGACCAAAGAGATTTCTACCCTGCAATCCCATGTGGCCAGGGCATAAGTGAATATCCCTGCAGGATGACCCAAGGCTGGGCAAGTTCCTGTGAACAGCTAATGAAGACAGCTGCTGCTGTGGTTTTATCGCCCTCCCTGCCTTTTTCTTGTGCTTCCCATTCATCTGTGAGAACCAATGCTAGCTCAAGCCCATTTTCCGGTGGAGAATTCACACACGCCCTCTGAGACCTAAACCTTGCTCAGAAAGCAGCAAGGAAATAATCAGCAAAGACTGACAAACCAACTGTGAGAAACACTTTTTAGAGCAAATCCCCCTGAGAAGACAGAAAAAGAGCCCTGTAGACCATCAGCAGCTACCTTCTGCCTCAAAATTATGAAAGTTCCTCTCTTCTGTTAACAATTCATTAAATACTCTCATTGTAATAAGGCTGAAAATGGTTAAGTCAGTATGTGGATCATTGTCCATCACTGTAGTCCGTCTCACGTGCATAAATTAAGCACTCAACAGCAAAGAGCTAACGCTACAAACCAAAACAAATCATGATAAAACCAGTGTGTAAAGGACAGCAACACAGGTTGCAATGAAATAGTGCTTACAGAGGACTAACTGATGCTCAGTTACCCAGTGTTACTTCTCATTCACTTAACAGGAAACCTCCAAAGTTTACAGTCTCTGCCAAAGTTATTACTGCAGCTGGAAGCAAGTTCTTTCCCTGCCATTTCACACCCTCTGAGGCAGGCAGCAAAGCCCATGTTGCAAACATAGCCAGGGAATCTTGCCTCAAGGTAGTCATTGCTGTTGGTAATTTAATTAAAGCCCCAATGCTTTTATTTGCATTAATCTGTCAAACGTTCAGCCGGTACCGCTATAAAAGCCATCATAATGAATGAAGTGATTGTTTGGGGACTGCAGGTTCATATGCTGTGTGCCTTCACATCGCTGCCTGGGGCATACCAGCAGCTTTTCGCCAAGCAACTGCTCTGAATAACAGCTCTCCTCTAGGATAACCGAAGTGACGTGAGTGTTGGTCTGAGCTTTGCATTATAGGGCCAATACATTAGTATGTTTAGAGCATTTGCCAGTGTTCTTTGGTGATGGCCTGCAAGAAGACAATACCCTGTTTAAGCCCTTTATGCACCGACTCCTTCTCTGTAGGAACTTGTATGCCCTAAATCCTTCCAGGGTGGTGGGGTGGTTAACTATAAGTTAGCAGGATATCAGTGACAGATTAGATATAAGATCTCTGTAGCAACATCTGGGGATGGGATCTTGAGGCTGACAGAAAGGGAACAGTAGTAATCAGGGAGGGAGATTATGAGAGCCACTACACGAGTCTTGGCTTGTGAGGCTGGATAGGAAAGCCAGCATTCCCCCAACGGTTACGCTGCAAAAACATCTGCATTTTGCAGACTTGGTCAGGGGTTGATAGACAACTTAGTATTAGGAAAATTTAACAGGTACGCTTACATTTATGTAAGCAATAGAAGCTAGAAGATTATGAAAGTCCTCATGTTACTTTCAAGTTATTTGCAAAGACTAAGCTGTAACCCATTAAGATGGCCACTTCCTCTTTATAAGTAACAGATGTTCCCTCCTTATTTAGCTAACATCCATAGCCATTTAATTTGTTTAAAGATGCTGGGCCTTACCAATGGACCAAAACACTGTTCGTCGCCAGCTAATGGAGACAGCTTTTGCATTTTGTAACCACACAAGGAAGCTGCATCAGCAAAGAAAATATTGCCAGAGAGGGCTAGCAAACCACTGCCTTTCATGCCAAGTAGGTATTTACTCCTGCCAGGCAAAGTGTCAGTGGTTACCCAGGACTGGCCTTTGCATATGCCACACAAGCTGCAAAGGGAACCTCTTACCTTGTTTGTCTTGTTCTCCACCCAACTCAAGAATACTCTCATGTTTTAAAAAAAAAAAATCAAAACAATTTCTGGCTAATATAACCACCCACCCTTCTTCTCTTCCATCTCTTACTGAGAAAGTATTTTATACGATTGCCAGTGCTCCCATTTTCACCTTAAACCTTCTCCTGTCTGACTTCTCAGTGCACCACTCAAAATGCTGTGACTAAAGTTTCTAAGTAGGCAGATCCCTAACCCTCTGTAGTTGTTGTCTTTGACCTATCAGTCAGCATCAACATGCTCAGTCATGATCTTCCTCGGATATCTCCGTCTCTATCCTGATCTTGAGACAACTGTTGGACTCAAATTCCTCTCTAGTACCACTGGTTTTGGGGTGGCTAATATTGCTTCTTTGCATTCCTCGGACTGCCTGCGTCCATCCATTGCAGTCTTCTCTTTACAGTCAAATTGAACAGCTTTCAGACAGTAGCTGGGCTTTTGTTTTATGTTTGAATGACATTGAGCACAGTGCAGCATTGTTCCCAACTTAGTGCTTCTAGGTGATCCAGTGATAACATCATTAAAACACCACCACCACCACCACCACTACTACCACTACTACTACTACTACTGTTATGGAGAACCAGGATCACATATTTTCACTGCTACTGCTTAAGCAATTCTTAAACTAGGTTTCCAAGGTAGATTTATTTATTTAATCTGTTTTCTTAAAGAAATGAGATAGGAGCTGAGGGAAGGAACAGATATTGAAAAAGAGAGAGACAGAAACCAGGTTTCGTAAACTCAGCTGCATTTCAAGGTTGGTCCTGTCATTTGGAGTTTTCCTATCATTTAAATCACCAACCTATATGGAAAAAAAAAAATCTGGAAATCTGTAATCTTTCTTAAGTTTCTGTTTCATCTGTTGGTGTTTTCCCTGCCCCTTCAACTGCCTCTCTTTGCTTTTCCCCATTTCAAGTTTGGCTTATAAAAGAGAAAACATCATGCAAATTTTTATGAGATTGTACAGCCCCTCGACCAGCTGTAGTGGGTGAATGGAGGTTGGCAATATATAACACCAACTCTATTTTTAATTCCCCAACGTCTGTTCAGTATCAATAGATATCACTACTGTTGCGGTCTAATATATGAATGGCAGTCCCGTGCCTCTTCTCAAGAGAAAGTATTTTCAATAGCAGCAACACTGAAATTAGAAGTATGTCATATATACAGTTAAGCATGTGTACAGTCAAAAAACTGTGTTCAAAAATCATATAGACATGGCACTTTGGGACATGGTTTAGTGGCATGGTGGAGTTGGACTGATGATCTCAGAGGTCCTTTCCAACCTTAACGATTCCTAGTTTTACTTTTATTAAAAATAATCCAGCCACCAAGTCAGGAAACATGAAATTAATTATTATGACCCTTAATTGGCTTAGTGGTGGGCTTGGTAGCGTTAGGTTAATGGTTGGACTGGATGATCTTAAAGGTCTTTTCCGACCTAAACGATTCTATGATTCTATACAAAAAGCTTACTTTTACGATGCCCAACAGCTAATATAAAAATAGGCGAAGTCAGAAGATGGGCGGGTGATTGTCACATACACAGCCCACAGCTGCCGCCGCTGCCAACTCCTGAATTCCCAGTAGGGAAGTAAAGGGCGCCTGTGGGGTATCCGTGGCTCGCAGCGACAGACACTTTGCAGTCTCATGTTTCCTGGAGGCTACGACAATTTCACAAGGAAATATACATTTCAAGAGGAACGGCACAACTGAGACGGCCCCGTGCTGTTTTGTAAGAAAGTTACTGTTACGTGTTATTAATACTACTCGTAAGACTGCAGTCGGGGCTATGATGTGCACCGCGGCTGCTGCCCGTGCCTGCGGCGGGGCTTGGCCGCTCTCCCGCCACCTCTCCCTTTCACGGTTCCTCGCTGCCCGGGGTGGGCGGCACCGAGCCCGGGCCCCGGGGCCACCCCTCAGGCCAGGCCCCCTTGGCGGCGGCCGCCAGCGAGCCCCCCAGGCCGGGAAGCCCCGGGCGCCGCGAAAGGCGGGGCAGCGCTCGCCCCGGGAGCGGCGCCGGCCCGCTCCGACGGGCCCCTTCCCGCCCGCAGCCCAGCCCGCCCCGACCGCGGCCTCCTTCCTCCGCGGCGGGGGTGCCCGGGCCGCGGCCGGCCCGCCCGGGCAGCCGGGCGAGCTTCGGGCGCTGGGCCCCGGGCCCCGCCAGCGCTCCCGCCTGAGCCGGCGCCGAGCGGCGGCCCGGCCAGGCCCAGCCCCCCGCCCCGCCGTGCCCCGGCTGGCGGGCTCGGCGCCGGCTGTGGGCGTGCGTGTGCCCCGCACACGGGGGAGACGCCCGGGGCCGGCGGGGGCACAGCCCGGCCCCTCACGGGAGCCCGAGCCGGGCGGGAGCGCTGCGGGGAGCGCGGCCGCGTCCTCCCGCGGCGCCACCTGCCGCCGGCTGCGGCCCTCGAGCGGGCCCGGCCCCGGCCCGGAGGCGTGAGGGGCCGCGCCTGGGGCCCTGCCTGCCTGGCCGCAGCGTCGCACCCAAGCACTCGCAAAATCCCCAATGCCAGCGGCTGGGGTGGCTGTGTCCGCCTTGAAATCCGGAGGTGCTGGCGGCCAGCGCGGGCTTGTGGTGGTTTAGCCCCAGCCAGCAACGCAGCACCACGCAGCCGCTCGCGCGCTCCCCTTGCCCCGGTGGGATGGGGGAGAGAATCGGAGCAGTAAGAGTGAGAAACACTCCTGGGTTGAGATAAGGACAGTTTAATAATTGAAACAAAATAAAGTACAATAGTAGTAGTAATAATAACAATATAATAATAACAATAATAATAATAGTATACAAAGCAAGTGATGCACAATGCAATTGCTCACCACCCACCGACCGATACACAGACAGCTCCCGAGCAGCGATCGCTGCTCCCCAGCCAACCCCCCCAGTTTCTATACTGAGCATGACGTCACATGGTATGGAATAGCCCTTTGGGCAGTTTGGGTCAGCTATCCTGGCTGTGCCCCCTCCCAGTTTCTTGTGCCCCTGGCAGAGCATGGGAAGCTGAACAGTCCTTGCCTAGCATAAGCAGTACTTAGCAACAACTAAACCATCAGTGTGTTATCAGCATTCTTCTCCTACTAAATCCAAAACGCAGCACTGTGCCTGCTACTAGGAAGAAAATTATCCCAGCCGAAACCAGGACAGGGCTCAAGCTGTAACACAGCCGGCTCAGCGTTTACTGCCGTGAAGCTGCCGTCGCTGGGGAATCGGTATGCCATGGCAGCTTGGACCAAGCACCCAAGGTCCAGGGAGGGCACATGCAGTCTCAGCTAAAGCCCGACTTGCCAAGACTGTATCTCCTGCATTAGCTATTTATCGAACATATATACAATTATACAAGTTCCTTTTCCGGGTTAAGTAAAGGTGGCTCGTCCACCTTGGTACAGACCAGTAGTTGATGTCTTTTGGCAGGAATTTGGATGTTGTGTCACAATACCTAGCCCATTCATCCCTACATACTATCACACACTAAAGTGTCACTCTCTCGCCTAAGCTTTCGTCACCTTTGGCACTCTCCAGTGGGGTCCAGCTCCCCCCTTAGATAGAAAGAAGAAATCAGTTTATTTACAGTCAAACAAACAATACAATTACAATTCATTACTATATTATGATCTTACAACAGTCCAAGCTTGGCTTACAAATATCTGCACAATGTCTACTGATGAAAATAACGCCCAATTCAATAAACAAGCGACCTTTTCCTATCAGGAGCTGGATAGTCCTAATTCTGTCCATAACTCGTAATTGTCTTGATACCATTTTCCCTGTGCTCCTAGCAGAAATCCCATAAATTTAATATTGTTGGTGTCTGTCAGTTCTCAAATTTGCTGGTTTAGGTGTTGACGTTGGCCAATAGTTCTGAAAGCACCTAGGCCTTTGAATGTTCCTGGCAATTCCCATCTCGACTTGAACACCTTGTGTACCTTATCCAGCGGGATACCGTACCTCAGGGATTTTACATCATCCAGGATGATACCAGCAAGTTTCCCTCTATCCAGGTAAAACAGCTGCTGGAATCGTAGGAATTGCCCCCGCTTCTTGGCCCTCTTCTTCATCCACTTGTTTGGTGGTTCAGAAGGAGCAGTCCTGCAGGCCATTTGGTGCTTCTGACCTTGGCTTGCTTTCAACCCAGTGGACTTCATAAACAGGCATGAATAGCAGTCCTCAACCGCCCCATCAATCAATATTGACGGGTCTTCTTTCCCTTTGATCACCTTTTGAAAAGTTCCCCAAAGAATGGGCAGTTTTTCGGATGTCAACCAATCGGAAATCACCCCTCAACAATGGGCACTCAGTCCTCCTTCTACTTGCGACCCAATGTCCACAGGATGTTCTCCTTCTTTTTCTAGATGTTTTCTCCCTTCTTGATCTTTTCCCCTTCTTTTCATGGGGCTCTTATGAAGCGCCCTTTTCTTGTCACTTATCTGCTTAGTTGTTTTTAACAGGGTATGTTCTGTAATCAGCTTGTTGATGTTCTTAGTCCCTTCACATTGCTTATCCAACTTCTGCAATAACTCCACCTTTTCCTCCATCCAGCACTGCTGATGTACTCCTCTTTCAATAGTCTCTTTTGGGCAGGAGGCAACAATATGCTCAATATTCCTCATAGGTGGATGGGCCAAGCGTTTTCACTGTCCCAGGATGATTTTTGATTCGAATACTCTCCCACATTCCCCACAGCTCAAGCCCTCCACTGGGGCTGATTCCATTGCCCCCTTGCACTTTGGAAAATGGCAGGCAATGCTATGATGTTTCATGTTCATTTTCCCACAACGTGTGCACTAGAACAAGATCTTTTTCTTTCCATGCGCTTTCTTCATTTATTCAGTCAGTTCCGACATCTTTCCTATCTGCTTCCCACAACATGGACATGGTGGATTTTTGTCCAGGACCTTCACCACTGGTGTGCCCTTGGTTGGCCCGTCAGTATTAGAGCCCAGGATAGGTGTTGATGGCAATGGTAAGGGTGGGGCCATGGCCCCTAGGGTTGAGATTTTGTCCTCCTCTTTGCTCTCAGTCTCTCCCAGCCGTGGGCTGATGGTAATGCCTGTGAGACTCAGAGAGGTAAGGCAGCACAAGCACTTGCTATGTCCCCCCAGTGGCAGCAGAAAGGAATGTTCAGAGAGGTTTGTGTTTGCTTCATGTGGAGCAATTCATGAAACCCAAACTGGAAAGCATGTATTTACCAGCTCCTACCCAAATAAAGCAAAAATTTTGACAAAGAAAAAAAAAAAAGAGGCAAATGCATAAGTTTGCTGAAGATGTCAGAGCGATGGTATGAAGAGCGGAGCTTGGAAGATTTCAGCACTGATCCCTAAGCCTCAGCTGATCCAGATCTAAACCTTAAATTAAAACTGCTCAGTTTCTTCCCTTCTAAAGCCAGGTTTTGCAAAGTTGTTCCCTACAAACAATCATTTCAATTATCATTCAGGGTACCTATAATGACTGCCATGAAACAAGCAACTATAATTTGCTCACAGAATTAGCTGACCATCTAGCTACAACTGTTTGGTCACAGTTTGCCTAAGATTAATTTCCTAAAATGTTCAGTTCAGGCATGAACACTATATAGGTATTACAGCACATATCTGTGAGGTCCTCACATATTTTTGAAGACATTTCAAACTAACAAATGCCATTGCCTGAAACCCTGCAATAGATTCTTGTATGATTTGGTCAGACCAGTTTCAACAGCCATTGTAGAAGCCTATGCAGAAAACAAGTTATTGCCTGAGACTGGATAAAGTAGTGACTGCCTCAAGCAGAGTGCTCTGAGTACCAATAAAGGCCCTGTTACCTAGCCCTCTCAATTCTCCTGGCCAATATCTAAATGCTAAATTGTATTATCTCTGGCCAGGATATTTGTTTGTACATGCACTGTTGGAGCCCTTGTTTTGATACCTAGTCATTGCTGAGGTGGAAATAACCAACAAGAGATGAAATTCTAAATGAACAAAATTATCTGTGTATGACTCAAAATTGTGAGGGAAGTTGTCCTGGTTTCAGCTGGAATAGAATTAGTTTTCTTTCTAGTAGCAGGCATAGTGCTGTGTTTTGGATTTAGTAGGAGAATAATGTTGATAACGCACTGATGGTTTAGTTGTTGCTAAGTACTGCTTATGCTAGTCAAGGACTGTTCAGCTTCCCATGCTCTGCCAGGGGCACAAGAAACTGTGAGGGGGCACAGCCAGAATAGTTGATGCAAACTGACCAAAGGGCTATTCCATACCATATGACGTCATGCTCAGTATATAAACTGGGGGGGGGGGGGGTGGCCAGGGAGCAGCGATCGCTGCTCGGGAACTGTGTGGGTATCGGTCGGCGGGTGGTGAGCAATTGCATTGTGCATCACTTGCTTTGGATATTATTATTACTATTATCATTATTATATTGTTATTATTATCGTTACCATTTTACTTTATTTCAATTATTAAACTGTTCTTATCTTGACCCAGGAGTGTTTCTCACTCTTACTCCTCCGATTCTCTCCCCCATCCCACCGGGGTAGGGGCAGTGAGCGAGCGGCTGCGTGGTGCTGAGTTGCTGGCTGGGGCTAAACCACGACAGAAGTGGATAAATAGAAACTATGAACATACCTGTAAATATATGTATAATATATGTGTGTGTGACAGGGTATATACCACCTTGTTTTTATCAAACAAGGATTTCATTTCCTTCATCCCCCTCTCCCCCAACCTCTAATTTTACCCAGGTGGTCATGAACAAGCACTGAATAAAGGCTGCCTCAAAAACTTCAGTAAACTCTACAAAAACAGATAGCAGAGAATGTTTAATTGCTTCCTAAGGTGTTTACAGATATGATGGGGGGGGTTCAGATATGATGATGTTTCTGAATTAGGAGGTGCTGTTCAGAAATTATTCTAATTATTTCGATATAGGCCTATGAGGAGGAGAACCTGCTGACTAGAAAGAATTTTGAGCTTCTTGCAGCCGAGCCAGCTAGTCCATCTCGTCACCTTCTCCTGTGGATGGGGGATTTTAATGGCTTTGATCTTGAAGTCTGTGTGGTCTCTACGCTGTGAAGCTGCATAAGCATGGATTACAAACTCTGTAATTAACTTACAGATATGATAAAAAGGTCTATTTAAAATGGTAGTGCCACTACAAAACTTGCCTGTCTCTTTTCCTTCATGCACTTGTGCTTTGTGGCCCAGGTAGCATCTTCAGATGAGAGAGTAACCGTAAGTGCCTGGCACAAACCATAATGACCAGTGAGGTGTGTTTTCTGTAACCCTGATTCTCCTTTTCAAGTCATTTAAGGTCAGATAGTGGAATGGAAGTTACAGGGGTGTTTGTAGCTGTCACTCTGTTCCTTTTTAGAAAACTTTTACGTAACAAATAAGCCTGCTGTCATGGCATGTTTCCTGTGTTTAGAAACAGATACTTGTTGGAACATATGAGCTAAAACCTCCAGTTAACTCGACAGTGATTTAGACTCATTGGAGTTAAAAAACCTCCCTCAGTGGGTATGCGGTGTTTGGCCGCAGCCTTCTTTGCATTGTGGGGGGAAGAGAGAAACCGTTCCAGCTACAAGCCGATGTCCACAGACCCCTTACCCAATGGGCCAGAGCAGCTCTTGTGCAACACAATGCAAACGTGACTGCATAGCTTTGGAGCCACTTTGCAACTGGGTTTATTGCTGCATTTACAGAATACCACATCTGAGCTCAGATACTCCCCAAGAGACTGGTGCTGGCTTCAAGCTGGGAATGTCCTGCAGAGACACAGGCAGAACTTCCTGGCTCAGGATATTCTGATGGGGGTTTCGGTCTGCCTCTGTGCTTGCGTGACACTGTGATTGTGCTAAAAAATCCCTCTCCGAATTAAATGGGGACAAAACAACCTGATCAGATTGTACAGGAGGCAGCAAGGCGCATCCCAATAATCAGGTAAGAATTGTTCATTACAGGATCTGCTGCCTGTATTAGAACAAATCCCCGTTTTCTCTATATGGCAGCTACTGTACTAATGCATATAAGCTACCAGTAGTTAATGTTCTCTCTTCTATGGTGTATTTAAAATATCAGTGCTCTGACATTCACGTCTAACTCTAAATAGGCTAGCTACAAGCTGGGATTTCAGTGGCTTCTGTGCTTTAGATTGCATGAAATTGAACATAGCCAGACTTCCTTCAACAAGTTGAGTATAATGGGAAGACTGTCACCAGAAAGGTGACGGTTACTGACGGACATCTGGCAGCCAATGAAAAGGAAAGCAATGAATCTGCTTCCTTACTTTCCCGTTTGCATTTTTCCATTTAGATGACAAAATTCTTATACATCTCTCTGTATGGGAGGAATAACAGGTGTCTTTTGTCATGAAATCATATGTAGGAACATATGGCTCCATATATATAGGCTATGCCTTAATGCAAACTCTTCTGTCCCATTAATAAGACCTCCATTGTTAACGATAACTCAGCCCCTGATTGTAACAACTAAGACAACCTCATATTGACAGAAAACACTATTGAAATGTTGTGCATCCTCACGTTCTGCAATCCGTAGTTTTATCCTTGAAAATAAATGACTTGGAAAAGCAAGAGGTGGTGTTCAGCATTCATTTTGGGAGTTACATTGAATGCAAGTAGCTGTTTGTACTCACAGAGGATGGAGAACGGAAAGATGGGAAAGAAATTAAACTGGGATATGATGCAGAATGAAAATATTTTTTCCAGTATTTCGTAATAGTCTTTCTGGAGCAACAAAATTTTTATTTTGCTTTTTTTTGCATCATTTTTTGCATCATGAAGACAAGCAGTTAGAGGAAGAGGTCCGAGTAGACGAGAGGTGTGAGAAATTAGGCCAAGTCTGGGAACGAGCCTTTGATGAGGTCTTGTCTCTAAAATGCATACACAACTGTAATAGATTTCCCAAGTTCTCACTATAGTATACAAGTGAAGGAAAGTACAAGAAATATTGTTCTCAGTTCCTATTTATATTGATCAAGAACACGAGGCAAAAATACAACTAAGGCAAAATTTTATTTTTTTTTGGTAGAAAGAAAAATGAAGCAGTCTTATAATTAAGCAGTATCTTCTGGGTTTCTTCTGCAGCAGGACTTTCACCAAGCCTCATTAAACTGACAGTCTTACTCAGTGCATCTTCTTTTCAAGTAAAGCAAAAATGAGATTACAAATGTCTATTTGGAATATTTCTTCTGACCATGACACCTGAATGCCCATTAAAGGGGGATAACAGCCACCACTATTTTTAATCACCCACTTCTTACGCTCTATCAGTTGTACCAATGCTTTCTCCAGTTGCTTCCCCACTTATTTTTTCACTTTGTGCAATCCCAAACATCAGTGAAACTACTGCATTTTTGTCAGTTCCACAACTCGGCTCTTGCATGCTGGCACCTAGTTCAGAAATTGCTGTCCTAACCCAAATAATGTTAAATTACTATACATTTGAAGGTCAGTATAACATACACGTACATCTTCACACTACACTTGCCTGTTAGGCAAATGCAATATTACAGTATTGATTTTACTTGCACTTAGGTAAAAGCGGAACTCTATTTGCCTGCAAAGCAAGAGATTTTGAACAGTATTGTGAATTACATGTACATGTGTTCCTTCTGTAGTCTCATATAGCTATATGCATACACAATTTAAGCAATGAAATGGTTTTTAGCTTGTTCTTTGTAGAGGACACTTGCTACATGCCCTAATAATCAGTTATCTGAAAAAAAACCCCAAACAAAACTGCATAATAGTGCTTTAATATTAATTTGTTAAAATCCAGAACAGCCTTAACAGTAGCTGTTAAGTGGTTACCAGTCTCTTCCAAAGACATGCAGTAATAAAGAAAAAACTCTATCCTTAAGCAGCATCTGAGAAAACAACTTAACGTAGCTGCCACTTAGTGGCAGCAATTGTTTAGGCATTTTTGGTATTGACATATCTCTTTATCATATAATTTGTGCATTAATCAACAAAAACATAGGCCCCAATCCAGCAAATACTTGCATGTGTGCAAATGCTTTTGTTCCACGTGGAATATTTCAAGTTAAGACTCATCAGATGAGCAAAGTTAAGAACTTGCATAAATCTTCACAGGACGGTAATTCTTAGTGCTTAAAACTTCACTTATTATTTCATAGACTTAAGATCCAATTCTAGACTTAGAGAACGTAGGAAACACTCTTATAAAGAACAGATATGTTGCTTTAAGATAAATGTTTTCAAAGCTAACAAGAGCCTCTAGAAATGTGTGTGCCTTCTCTCTGAACACTTTAATCGTACTTGGGAGTAATATGGGTCCAGTCTTACTGCCCTAGCTCCTGGCTACTGCATGAGGAATCAGTAAAGTGCTTGTCACAAATTCTGCAGTTGTGGAATAAAATAAAATTTAAGTACCTTCAGAATGTTTTCAGATTTGTAAACTATGAATTAAGGGCTAGTGTCTGATCGCCAGCATGTTTCCCTGAATCTGTAACAAATATTATGTTCTTCATACTGAAGATAAATTAGAATTCTGCTAGGACTAGGTATATTTCACCTTTGTCCCAGTGCAGTCATCCTCTGCCTCCAGGGGAAAAGCTTAAATGGATTTAGTTTCAATGTAAATGTTCATGCTTGACCGAAGTGTGATGCTCATGCAATTTCATGAGCACCAGCATTCAATGTGACAGTTAGCTTTGTTTAATCAAACATCAAGCACCAGTATTGTTTACAGTATATCCACTCTGAATTGTATTCATAATTTGTTCCCAAACGCACCATAATCCTGAGAGATCTTGCTTGCTCTTTGACCTTTCCTTTGATTTGATGTGTTTTGTTTCCCTTGAATAAAGTATCTTTGATATTAGCTTGGATATAAATTGTATTGATCTTTGTGACATCTTCTCATTAACATACTTCTGAATATTTAAATTACTAAAACTTTCTCTTTATATAGATACATATTTATATTTTAAATTTTTTGCTAGCTTTCAGATAATTAATCTATGAGAACTGGCTTAGACTGTATGCTCTCTGTAGAGAACTTCTGTATGCTCTTCATACAAAAACAAATAATGGTTTGAAATATTTAGCCATGTGTTTGGATGATTTTTTTTTTTTTTAAAGGCTTCGGTGTTGCTTATATTTATCTTCCAGTCAGCTACAGGATAATAGCAACAGCAAACACATTGACAATGCAGTTCATTGTTCGGTTTTCCCATCTCACTGTGCAGGTTCCTAGAAGAGATTATTACAAAATAAAAATAGAATTCCAGTGTCTTTACTACATTCACTTTATCGCAGTGTAAATTATGTCAAATTAGTATGAATAATTCAGCTGTGATTTAAGGTAAGTACTATTATGTCATCTTGGCTATAAATAGACTACGCTTCTCAAAACATTTTCATTAACTTGTACATTGTTTATTACCTAACATGAGCCTTGTATGCTTCAGACAATTTCCAGGACAGCACAATTTCAGTATCTCTCTTTAAAAGCTGGACTGGCAAAAATCCTTGAAAACCTCATGCTGAAATTGGCAAGATAATCAGACAAGAAATCAGAAAAAAGACTGGATCAAATCCATTCTAGTGTATTTACTTCCTGTAATTTTTCCTCTTCTATTTTATCAATGCTTTACAAGCCAAGGAAACATGAAGATCAAACTGTACTTGTTTACTTTATAATTTTTTTTTTTTTTAACCTTGGTTGACTTTCTAATGCCATCTCTATTTTAAAGCTAAATTTTGGTGCCTTATTCTAAAAAGATCTTTCTGAGTCTGTGACAGACATAGATTAAAATAATCTTGTTTCCCCATGATACTCTGAACCTGGAAAAAATGCATTTAGAACTAATTTAGAAGCAATAAAATGCATCCAAAGCCTGGCTGATAGTTAAACAACTGAAACACATACTGTTAGTCAAACTATTTATATTTTTCACCAAATTCTGCTCTCCTCCAAAGTAGCGCTGTTCCCTTAGAGCAGACAGGCAGATATGTTTCGGACTAGCCATTTGCATTTACTGCGAGCAACGTTTTACTGCCTCGTCAACTGATCTATGGTTACTGACGAGGATTAAATGTTTTGACTCTTGTTTCAGAATGAAGGCATTTCTACTCCTGCTTCTCATAATTTACAAAGCAATCGCTCTTAATGCAGGCACTGACTGCTAACAAAATACTTCTGCTGGGATTGTAAACAAGCATCTAATCCTGGAAGCTACTGCTTCTACAATCACTCTTGAAAATGTTCAACCTAACTACTACAACTGAGCAATAAGCAACATTTCTTTTACTACAAATTTTCAGCCTGACTGAGGAAACTTACCATCAGTTGTGGTATCCCAGAAGCACGAGCTTGCTGTGTGAAGACCAGCTCCACTCCTCTGCATCACTGCACAGGTTACTGCAAGATACAGTCATAAAAGCAAGGAATTAATTATTAAAGCAAAAGAGGTGAATCATTCAGTACTTCTGAACTGAAGCCTGCATTATGTTTCCAAATGGCTGACAGGCAGCACTCAGTGAAGTCAAAACCTTTTTGACCTTTGACTACCCCCTCGCCCCCAGTATTTTCCTCAAGAACTTGGTATTCATTTCACAATTGTTTTTACTCGCATAAAGACAACGGCCTTAACAAAATGCTTGCTAATAGGATTACAGTTTTTATCTTTTAAACTACTTAGGTATGGCTTGTGTCATGTGCACCTCGAACAGGATTGCAGGTGCTATCCTCACAGGTACAGCAGAAGTCACGCTTGATGAGAGTTGTTCCCCAAAAGTACTGGTTGACTGCTCTCTGAATCCACACTCCAGTAACATGCAGCATTTCTAGACTGACCTGTGATGGTCATAAAACCAGTGACAATCTGAATCTAAGACTTGCAAAACAGAACAGAGTGCAAACACTTGCTATTACATCAACACTCCATGAGAGGACCGAAGGGGGTTAAACTTCTACTTATTTCCATTTCCCTTCCACAGATACACATATAAATATAATGGGACGTGACTTAGCCCACGACTGAAGTCTTTCAAATGTCTGTATTTACAGGAAGCTTAATCCTACTGAAAATTTTATTTAAGATAAACAGTATCTATTTCCTAAACTGATATCAGAAAGTTGATATAATAGTTTTGGGTTGCTTAACAGTCAGGAAAGACGGTGTAACATGTCATCTTCTGTGCTAAGTGCTGCTAGCATGCTTAGCCCAAGTGAAACTGCCACGGTTTTACTGCAGGTATTACTAAAAATCTATACAACAGAAGAGTTCACAGTTTAAAACTTTCTACTGAAGACAGTGCTGCATTCAAATGAACCTTCCAGCAACTATTTATTGTGATTGTGTGTGGTAAAAGTATGACTGCTGGTACTTACCGATGTACTTGTATGTTTTTCCAAGTTTTACCAGATGTGTCAGCGACTGTTCTACTATAGCAGCAGTCCACTGGTTGACTTTGTTGTGATTATAATCTGCCTTGCCTAAAACACTTTCTATGCACTAAAATAGAGGAAAAAAAATAGTTACAGCAAACATACTTCAAAATATAGAGGTTTAAAACGTTGCATAATCTGAGGAATTCTATCTGGCAATTGGATTACTTTAAATCTCTTGAGCTCCTCAGGTATCACTTGCTGAATGGGAAGTAAAATGAGCCTTCTCAGAAACTTATTTTTAGTACATATTTACCACCTTATTACATGGAGAAAGATGAGGCTCTGACTGAACATTTCTTGTAGGACAGACCTTAGCCATACGCTTTAAGTACCAAGTTAAGTGAATGGATCTATTTACCAGTGAAAATATTAACACATCCCACTGTTCCCAATGACTGCCTACTCTAGCTTGGCTTTCAGAAGCCACCGTAATGGAAATGGTACAACCCAAATCAGTAATGTCAGCTTGGGCTGGCCAACCCTTCAGAGCCTGTGAGCAATACACAAAAATCTTCAGGGCTAGAGAGACAATAGTGAAATGCATACCCCAGCTTAAAAGATGAGGAAGATATGAGAGTGCGATGGTCATATCTTGCAGCACAAGAAATATCTGAAACTGCTTGAAAATTGCATGTTCTCCCACAGCTACAGATTGGCCAACCCTTGCTTAAACTTAAAATCATTGAACAGAAAAGCCTTCTCTCTAATTGTAACTCTCAAACTGCATTCTCTACTCCTAAGAAATTCAAAATTACGTGCTGATGGGTACTTCCTAGAATTGAGAAATTCGGTTAAGAAATGCACGCCTGGAAAAGGTAAGTAAAATAAAACTATGTGTCCTGGTTTCGGCTGGGATAGAGTCAATTTTCTTCCTAGTAGCTGGCATAGTGCTGTGTTTTGGATTTAGTAGGAGAAGAATGTTGATAACACGCTGATGTTTTTAGTTGTTGCTGAGTACTGCTTATGCTAGGCAAGGACTTTTCAGCTTCCCATGCTCTGCCAGGTGCACAAAAAGCTGGGAGGGGGCACCGCCAGAATAGTTGATCCAAACTGACCAAAATAGAAACTGGGGGGGGGGGGGGGCGGGGTTGGCCGGGGAGCAGCAATTGCTGCTCAGGAACTGTCTGGGTATCGGTTGGCGGGTGGTGAGCAATTGCATTGTGCATCACTTGCTTTGTATATCATTATTATTATTATTATCATTATTATACTGTTACTATTATCATTACTATTTTACTTTATTTCAATTATTAAACTGTTCTTATCTCAACCCAGGAGTGTTTCTCACTCTTACTCCTCCGATTCTCTCCCCCATCCCATTGGGGTAGGGGGAGTGAGCGAGCGGCTGTGTGGTGCTGAGTTGCTGGCTGGGGCTAAACCACGACACTATGTTCTCCTCTGATTCAGTAAGAATCAGTAATCCCGTGCACTAACCACCCACTAACAGGCTCTGTAAGATGCTTGTGCCCCAGATCTTAAAAAGCCCGGTTAGTTCCGATCACAGTGTGTAAAGCTGGACAAAGGACTCAATGGAAACAAACGTTCACAAAACAGAACAGAAGACAGGAGAGGGACAACAAGATCCATTGGGGATTTTGGTCCTTCCAGAAATGTACCCAGTGCTAGAGCTCCTTGGCTCTGGTGAAGCTTTCAATCAGAGGCAGAAACACTTGGCTTTACTCCCAGCGCCTGGTGTGAAAGTAAAGAGACTCTGTCATACCGTATTTGGCCTTTCAAGGCAAGGGACAGTTATATAAAGGGTTGAATTGTCATTTATGTGACATCCAAGAGCTTGCTGTTGTGTACTGGACCAGCTCTAAAAGTCCAGCCCTTTCCCTTCCGGACAGGGCAGGTGGGAAAGGACCTGCAGAGCCCCTCTAGGAATTCCTTTCTCAAAATGGTATGTCCCTCCAAAACCTGACAGCATCTGTACGCCGCAGGCTGTTCATTAATCACTTTCTAGTTACTAGGTATTTAATTTAGACCATCAGGCTACTCACTTTCAGCCTGCTCTTTTTGTGTAAAAACTGTTTTTCAAAAGCATTGCTAGAATAACGAGCTCATGTAGTGCAACCTCCTGCTCAAGCCAAGGCTAACTTCCAAGTTTGATCACATTGCTCAAGGCCTTGTCCAGTCAAGCATTAAAAATCTCTAAGGATGGTGACTCCACAAGCAATCCCTGTGACCAGTCTAGTGATTAACTACTCTCTAGCTGGATAAAGGTGGGGGGGAAGGGGAATCGGAGTGAATTTCCCTTGCGATTTGTGACTGGTGCCCCTTGTCTTTCCATTGTAATGTGAATTCTGGCACTCTCTTCTCTCATCTACCTTCTCCTCTTTAGGTAGTTAAGACAGCAATTAGGTGAAGCTTAAAGCAGCTCCAAAGGAAACTCCGTCCTTAACTGATATAAAAATAGTTTCATATGAAAGTTTGAATTTGTCTGGGACAGTCAATGAAAGTAACTGCTTTCACTATAGTGCAAGGTAAGGTAAAGATTTTCTTTGAAATACAGCTGGTAGCTAAAACCTACCTCCTTAACGATGTTGTGCGCCTCATCAGCATTGAAGATCATCTGTAATAAAAATTAATTATTATTATTTCTGATAGAAAAGTAAAGAAACGATGCAGTTTTACTTTAAGTAACATGTAATGATCATGTCTGGTTATTTGCATTGTGTAGTCTGTTATTATAATCCTAAAGTCTTACTTTTTTCCCCCAGCACCATACATATGTTGTTTGTATTGTTTTGCTAGTGACACTTTAGTGGGCCCAAAAAGCTTGGGCTTCAGTGAGCTTGGAAACAGGTTCAATTCACACTGTCTGTAAAGATTAAATTCCACCACTGTCCACACTTGTCATGGGAATATTCTCCAAGACAAAAAGTTAAATGGCAAATCTTTTCCTCTGGGTCTTAATCCTGGTTTTTACTGGAGTCATGGACTTAGTAACCCGTGGGTTCCACTCTGCTGCCAAATGCTAACACAAGGTTTCGCACCCCTAGTATCAAAAAGACTGGTTTCCATAGTCAGAGCTTACCCAAGTAACTTTCCCGAGTGCAGAAAAAGCATGCAAGTTTTAATGTCTCCTATTTTCTGCTCATTCCTATTTGCCAGCTTCCAAAGGAAACGCAGCATGTACCACGGTGCCATCTGCCTCTTCATACGCATCAATTCCAAACACATGGGCAAGGACAGAAACCCCAAGGACAACAATGTTTCTACGAGGTTTGGGGTTTTTTTTAAAATGAAAACTGGTGGCTAGAGACCGCAAGTAAGGACCCCTGGGGAGGGAAAGGCTCCTCAGTTCTGGCTGGCAGGGATCAGCCTGCAGCGCAGACCGGGCCCGGCACCTGTTGGGGTTTTTTGGGTTGGGCTTTGGTATTTTTTTTTTTCTTGTTTTTTTTTTTTTTTTTTCCAGGGGTGACATAAGAAAAATGGCCGCAGACGGACAGCACGGCAGCGGGCGGCAGCCCCCCGAACACCGCTTCCACCTTCCCTCGGGGGAACCTCCAGCTCCCAGCGCCGGCACAGCCTACCTGAGGCCCAGGCCGGCCGAGGGCAGGGCCAGGCCCCCCGCCGCCGCCCGGGAGCCCCGCTCCGCCCCGAGGCGGGCCGCCAGCTCTTGCGGGGGGCCCCGGGGGTGCCCGAAGCGCCGGGGAGCGGGAGGTGCCGGGGCACAGCCCACCCGCACACCTGCGCCCTTCGCCCGGCCCGGCCCGGGCCCCGGCAGCGCTGCCCGCCCCGCCGGGCTCTGGGCCGGCTCCCTCCGGCGCGGCGGAGGCAGCGGAGCCCGGGGGCTGGCCGGCGGAGGGCCCCGCACGCCGCCCGGGCAGAGCGCTCAGCCCCGTCGGAGGGCGGCGGCCCCTACCTCGTCGTTGTGGGGGCGAAACTCCTCCATGGCCCCGGCGCGGGCGGCGGCTGTCCCGGCGGCGGCGGCAGCTGCGAGTCCTGCGCGGCTGCGGCTCCGCCTCCGCTGGGCCGGGCCGGGCCGGGCGGGGCCTCCTGCGGCAGCGGCCGGCAGGCAGCGGGGGGCGCCCGGGGTTCCCTGAAGGCGCCGGCCGCGGCCCCGGCCCGGGCCCCCGGGGCGGAGGGGAGGGCGGGCGGCATCTCCCCGGGCCGGCGGGTACCTGGCGCCCAGCCCAGCCGAGCCGAGAAGGCCGGGAGCGGCTGCCTGCCCTCCCGGCCCGGCCAGGCCGGCAGTGGGCGGCTCCAGGCACTCGGGCCGGCCGGCGGCTGCAGCGCGGGGGCCGCTCCGCCTCCCCGCCGGCCTCCGCCCGCGTTCGGCAGTGCCGGGGCACCCCCGCACCAGGGGCTGCCCGCCTGGTGTTCACAGTCCCGCGTAGAAGCGGCGAAGGATTTATTGGTAACTTTATTGCTCTGTATCTGCCCTTTGCTGGACGCACGGAATTCGCACGGGAGCGGTCCCCCCAGGGGAGCAGTAATACCCCTGCCCACCCCCTTCCCCCCCCCCCCCCCGGCCCGTTCTGAATGAATCTCTGTCAATTATCTGACACAAAATTGCCATTAAAATTTAATAATGGCAAACTGCAATTTCAGGTCCTTTTAATTCCACTTTAATTCCACTCAATTTTTATATATATATATATACACACACATCAGACCTTTTCTCTTGCTCTCTGAAGTTGCCTGGGAAACAGGAAAGACAGTACAAAACAATGCAGAATTTTCAAATGGTGGTGGGTTGGGTTGGGTTTTTGTTGTTTTGGGGGGTTTCTTTAGGGTTTTTATCTATTTATTTATTTGGGGGGAATGTCTTGTGTAGATTTCCCCCCCGTGTGACACCTGGTGTTTCTAAACCAGGCTGAACATGAGATGGAGTACCAAGGCTGACCCACTTCTAGTTTCAGTTTTGGTGGCGTAAGTTTGGACAGATACATGCTTACCTTACAAAAGCGTCTCTTGTTCAGTCTTAATTGTACACTCATAGGAAATACTCTGTTTGAAAAACATGAAAGTACAGGGGGAAGCAAAATGAAACATTTTTATATTGCCTTGCTCTCAAACTAGCTTTCATGTTTAATATTTACTAATAGCTATAATAGGAGAAGACTAAATCTGTTTAAGAGCAGATCTTTATGAGCAAGTGCAGATGGATGTAGTCATAGGAAAACACATGAAACAAAATCTCCTTTAGTATAAAGTTTTTTGTGTTGTGACCTCTGCAGTATTTTCATGGGCTAAGCTAGGGATAAAATTGCATGTTTATTTTTAAAGAAATAAAAGCTAGTGGAAGCATGTGTTGTACGTGCATTGGTATCCTGTAGACAAAGCTAACAGTGCTAAAATAACTTACCCTTAGATCCTGTGCACTTTTTATTCTCTGTATGTTCAGAGATCACACACCTTTACATCTGTATCTTTGGATGCAGTATACTATCAAATGAAAATATTTTCTCGACTATTTTTCAGTTCTGTTTAGAAATATTCAAAGAAATACATACCTTGAAATTTTAGCAACCATTATGTCAGTGAATTCCATGGAAAACAGAGAGGGTTCCTGAATGACCAGCGAGTGTGTGTGTGGAGGTCCTAATGCAAAAAAATTACTTATCATTCCTCCCCCACTACCCTTTACAGATAGGAGGAGAGCAGGAAGTCTGAGGAAATTCTGAGTCCATCAGGCTCAGCTCAACATCCAGAGAGCCATTAGAAAAATAACAAAATGACAAAACAATATTAATCCAGGAAGTCTTTAGAAATAAACACCCAGCATCACCCATGAACAGCCAACACAGATTTGTCAAGAGTATATCTCAAATAATCTAATTTTATTCTTTGGTAGGACAGCTGGTTTAATGGATGAAGAGGAAATAAATAGAAGGTATGTTATTTTGTAGTAAATGTGTCTTTGTATGCTCTCCCACGTAAGAATATATCATCTAGGGAAAAAGTAACCAATCATTCCTACTAAAGAGTTATAAAAGTAGGAGGAATAAACGCAAGAAGGTGGGTGTGGTTTTGCCCCAAGAGCTAATCAGTATTAGTCACAATAACTGGAATCATGGAATAAAAATGGTGCTTATAAAAGCGCTTTAATGACAGCATGTTGAAAGAAGTTACAAGCACATTGAATGACAGGATGAAAATTAAAAATATTGAATAGGTTGGAGAAATCAACAAGAAGAAATTTCATTTAAAAAAATACAAAGTACTATCTGTAAAACCAGGACATGAAATACACAAATACAAAATGGGGACTAATTGTCTAGGCACTAGTACTGCAGAAAAAAATGTGGAATTACAGTAAATAGGAACCCAAGTATGATGATACAAATAACTAAATACATCAAAGAATACCATGAAGGGCACAGAACGCATTTATGTTGTTCTGCTTGGTGTTGATCAGGCTTGGAATGTAACTCTCAGCCCAGTGTAATGGCAGGACAGAGACAGAAAAGTAATTATTCCTGAAGGCAGCAAGACCAAAAGCAAGCATAGAAAATGTGATTTGTGGAGGACTGGTTTTATATCTCTTGCCCAGTCTTCCTTGTAGATTTCTCTGACTGTGTAGCGATTTACTGAAAAAGGTGATTAACGGGCCAATGTATGCTGAAAGGTAGGACGAGAAATATTGACTTTCATTTGAACTCAGGGAGATTTGTGTTAAATATTAGAAAAAAAAAAATCCAAGTATAAGAGTAATAAAGCACTGAAGCAGACCTGGTTTGGAATCACCTTCACTGGATCAATAATACATTAGGTAACACCTGCCAGGCATCCAGCTAGCTTTTAGAGAGGAGGAGGTATTAAATTATCTTTTGAGATAGTTTTAGGCTTACATTTATTCAACTTTCACAACTATCGAGTGGTTATTTTCCTTTTTTTCCTAACAGATTCACTTTTTATCTAATTTCAATAACCAGAATCACCAATATTTATCTTTTTTTTTTTTTTCCTGAGAATGACTAATGCTATTTCTGATTTCACAAGAGCAATGCTAAATTGTAACAAGGAACCAGTACACTTCTTTTCAAGGGGAGTTTCTGGTAACATTGCTTAATGCTTTATTACGCTACTGTGAATGGTAAACTGGAAAATGCAGATGGATTGGCAGTATAATTAGTTCTGTGAATTGTAATGGGAAGTGCAAAAAGTGCTGAAAGAGGTGGCTCAGAAATACAACCCTAAATTTGAAAGAGCTGTAGGCTTTCATCATTCAAATGCAGAACAGGAGCTCTTAAAAAGACAGAGAATAAACAGAGCAGCTCAAATCATTTGTTGATTAAAAAGCAAATATTTGAAGAGGATTTGGCATACTGAAGAGGTGGCAGTCTGTGCAGGCTGTGCAGATCCTCTGCTGCTTGAGCAGAGGCAGTAAAATATGTGAATAGATGCAGCTAAAATAGTATGCCTGCTCTCTCACTTTTTCCTTTAAACTGTTGCAAACATTTTAAACCTTCCTATCTACCTTAAACTGTTGAATACAAAATCAGTAGAGTTCTGGTATTTAATTTTTCTGACTTAGTTCCTAAGCTATGCGTGGCCAGATGCTGGAGGAGGGATTGGTGTGTGCTGCTCTTGTTCTCGCTCTCTTCCTACACACTCACTGCTCAGTACCACAGGGAACGGAGCGGTGGGTTAGATGGACTCTTGGGCTAATCAATATGGCAGCTTTTGTGCTGGCCAGATCAGGGATGCTTGGCCCTAGCAGAGGTTTTAAAGATTTGCTTTTCTGAATTTCTTTTTTTTTTTTTTTTCCCCCGAGAGTTGTTTTAGCATTAACTGCAGTGACTTGCTAGAACTTCTCTGAAGAGCTGAATGACCACTCATCAATTGTTTAAAAAATTCCTAGCGAATTGTCAGACGCATCGCTATTTCCATAGCTAAAAATGGTCTGTCAAAGCAGATTCTGTATTTTTGCAATCATCACGGTACTGGAAAAACCCCTTGCGATCATGAGGGAGAACAGGAGTACAGCACCAAGCCCGTGCAAGCGGCTTAGCCCAGCCCCGTGGAACAAAGCGTGGAGCTGGAATTGCAGCGACCGCATCCGCGTGGTGCTGCCTTCGATCCATGCGGCTGCTGAGAGCAGGGCGTTTGCTCAGTCCCGAACTGGCGTGGCTGTATTGCAAGTCCATGCTGGCTTCCTTAGAGGCTGATTTGATTTGTCGGATGAGCTTTGTGATATGACAGTGTACACAATTGATTTTAGGGTTAACTTTAACCAGCTGTCGCTGTTAAATGCCTTAAATATTTATTGTCTGTAGTCAGTGTTTAAGACATACATCAAGGTAGAATAATTTTCCAGCGCCAGTGAGTTTGCATAGCACCCACTGTAGCGGCTTACCCACTTAAATGACCCAAAACAGTAACATTAGTGTTATGACGTCTGAGAAATGAATAAATAGGAAGTTTAAATTCTGTTTCATGATTAATATTACTTGGACTTTTATAATGTTATTTTCCGTAAGCATAGCTTATGCGATGTGTTTGAAATGAGAACGAAGCAACAATATTTTACTCAAGTTACATATTTCCTCTAACTATATAGAACTTTCTGACGATACACATTTTTAAAACGTGTGATAAACCCATAATTGGTAAAAGCAAATGATCTAATGAAATCTCTTCAAAGGAACAAACTAAAAGCGCATGCTTACTTGCACTATGCAATAAGTGGTGCTTTGATTTATGTGGTGTTTGTCTTTGAAAGTATGGTACTATGAGCTTTAGAAGGAATAAAAATTAATTCCTTTCTTAATCTGTTGATATGCAAAATGTTCTATTTTTTATATATTGTTTGGTAGTAGTGCTGCTAGTTGTTTAGGAGTTTCAATTGCAATACTCCATTTAATTATTGAGAATGCTTCCAAACT
Source organism: Pelecanus crispus (assembly GCF_030463565.1). Classification (NCBI taxonomy): domain Eukaryota; kingdom Metazoa; phylum Chordata; class Aves; order Pelecaniformes; family Pelecanidae; genus Pelecanus; species Pelecanus crispus. The sequence continues at coordinate 131,305,012 of NC_134643.1, read as the reverse complement.
TCAGCTATTTGGTCAAAAACTATGTAATTTGCTACTTCATGTTGAAAATTTTTGGAAGATTAGTGCAAAACTGGCTGGGATACTTCCTAAAATGAAGCTAAGGAAAAATATTTTATTTTCATCACAGTAAAAAGACAATTTTTACAGTATTTTATTTTTAGAAAGTCTAGCACCTTTATACTCTAGAAGAAAACAAAACAAAACAAAACTTATTTGGCAAGGAGATCATCCAAAGAGCAAACGTTGGAAGAGTTTTATGAAAGCTCACCCAAACAGGTCACCATCATTTTTTAATTAAAAATTCTATTTGTACTGAATATGCTGCCCGTCTATGCTCTACCCGTTAACAACATGAACACAACAGAGCTTCGCATTCAGCTGCTGCTTCTGAAGGCCGTTAGGGCTATGCCTGTTACGGGAATGCTTTCTGCTTCCCAGGTATTGGTGTGTAGTTGTGTGGCATCCTTATTCCATCTGGGAAGTAAGTGTCTTAAATGCTTTCCCTTTGCCATGCTTAGATCGCCTGCCTCCCAGCACCCTGGGCACGCTGCCCAGGCAAAAGTGTGGCATTGATAAACAGGGCAGTGGTCTGCATGGTTGGTGGACCAGGGCACCTGTAATGCGCTGCGACACATCAGCAGGTACCTGCAGATGAGTCTGTGGCACTTAGGACTAGAAGAGAGCACTTGGAGCTCTCTTCTCAAGCACTTCTGAAGACTCTTCTACGTTCAGGTGACCAGAGAGCAACCAGCGGGGAGTAACCTCACTGGCTTGAAAAGAAAAGCCACCATCAGAGAAACAGAACTGAGGGACAGTGTTATATCTGAAAATGGTATGGATGGGGTAGGCCTGAGACAGACAGACTAAATGGGAGGAGAAGCGTGGTAGGGAGGGGACAAGAATTTGACAGCTAGCATGGAGCATTTTCGAACACAAAGCCCAGTGTACCTGAATTTCAAAGTGCCTCTGCTGGTCAACAAATAGCTGTGAATCCCACTGGCAAAATGAAAGATACTCCAGCATAGAAAAAAAAAAAATCACATGGCTTCTTGCAACCCTAAGATTGAGGGGTTTATAAAGGCTTATCACAAAATATTGCTGCAGCCGTTCTAATATGGAAAGCCAGAAGCACTATTCCTGCACAACATAGAAACTACCAAGCTGGAAAGGGAGCAGGGTGCTTGTCTCCTTGGCTTCCTAAGCTTTGAAAATTATTCTAGCATGAAGCAGACAGAACAGTGTCATGTCCTTGTGCTGAGGGACATATTTCACTTGGGATAAAAGCTGATCGACATTTTGAATTTCTGTTCCATGGGAAATGCTGGCATTTCAGACCTCGCAGTTTTGGCAGAAATTCAAATTTCAAAATGAAATGTAATTTGTGGGAACAGGGGACCTGCTCACTGAAGGCAATATATTTGTTGTTGCTTTCATGACAGGACAAACGAATCCATGATCAAACCAAGTTGCACTGGCCCATATCTACCATCTGTATGTCAAAGCTCAGTACTGCATGCACACGCTGGAGCTGACAACCAACTACTACCAGCAAGCATATCTGGCACTAAAGAAGAAAAAAGTGTTCAATGAACATGGGATGAGGCAGTAACAAAATGTAGAATGAGATTGTCTGAAGAAATGAATGATGCTGGGCATGGCAGTAATTCATTAGTTCATTGAACTGCTTCAAGAGAAGCTGTTACCTTCCCTTAAGGATGCTTGCAGTATTTTTGTGTTTATAAAACCTTCTACCCTTTCCAAAAATAAAGCTGAGGAGAAAAAAACAGGGGAGAGGGGGATATGAAGAAGAGCTCTCCTGGAACAAGCTCTCTAATATTTTCCTTGGCACCAAACTTAAGGAAAGTTTGTAACACATCTAATTAATCTCTCTAGGTTTAAAATACAAATATTAGCCTCAAAGGAAGAGATAAAGAGTTTCAGGCTTGTTGATGAAATCAGTAGGTGGTCCTTGAGAACAGTTCCCTCTTTGATGCTTTTAGGAAATATGCAAACTCTTACCTAGGGAGAGAACAACACACTTGCAGCTTAACACAGCTGACGTCCCATTTTTCCTCCTGTGCTGGCATAGAGGTCCCAAATAATGGCACAAACCTTCTGAACTGGGGCTACATAGCAAGGTGCTGGCAGTGGTTGGGGGGCTGCAGGGGTGGCTTCTGTGAGAAGACACCAGGAGCTGCCCCCATGCGAGATACAGCTGGTTCCATCTTGCTCCAAAACAGACCCGCCGCTGCCCAAAGCTGGCCCCATTAGCCAAGCTGGTGGTGCCTCTGTGATAACGTGTTTAATAAAGGATAAAGACCACCGTGCAGCAGCTGTGAGAGAGAGAGGAGTGAGAAAATGTAAGAGAAACAGCCCTGCAGACACTAAGGTTGGTGAAGAAGGAGGGGGAGGAGGTGCTCCAGCTGCCGGAGCGGAGATTCCCCTGCAGCCCATGGAAAAGACCATGGTGAGGCAGGCTGCTCCTGCAAGCCCATGGAGGACCATGCCAGAGCAGATATCCACACTGCAGCCCATGGAGGACCCCACACAGGAGCAGGTGGGCATGCTCTGACAGAAGCTGCAGCCCATGGAGAACCTGTGCAGGAGCAGGCTCCTGGCAGGAGCTGTGGCCTGGGGAGATGTCGTGGTTTAGCCCCAGCCAGCAACTCAGCACCACGCAGCCGCTTGCTCACTCCCCTACCCCCATGGGATGGGGGAGAGAATCGGAGGAGTAAGAGTGAGAAACACTCCTGGGTTGAGATAAGAACAGCTTAATAATTGAAATAAAGTAAAATAGTAATGATAATAACAACAATGTAATAATGATGATAATAATAATAATATACAAAGCAAGCGATGCACAATGCAATTGCTCACCACCCGCTGGCCGATACCCAGCCAGTTCCCAAGCAGTGATTGCAGCCCCCCAGCCAACCCCCCCCAGTTTCTATACTGAGCATGACATCATATGGTATGGAATAGCCCTTTGGTCAGTTTGGATCAACTATTCTGGCTGTGCCCCCTCCCAGTTTCTTGTGCACCTGGCAGGGCATGGGAAGCTGAAAAGTCCTTGCCTAGCATAAGCAGTACTCAGCAACAACTAAAACACCAGTGTGTTCTCAACATTCTTCTCCTACTAAATCCAAAACACAGCACTGTGCCAGCTACTAGGAAGAAAATTGACTCTATCCCAGCCAAAACCAGGACAGGAGAGGAGCCCGCACAGGAGCAGCCTGTTCCTGAAGGACTGCAGCCCCTGGAAAAGGACCCATGCTGGAACAGTTCCTGAAGAACTGCAGCCCATGGGAAGGACCCATGTTGGAGAAGTTCATGAAGGACTGTATCCCATGGGACCCCACGCTGGAGCAGGGGAACAGAGTGAGGAGGAAGGAGCGGCAGAGAGGAGCTGTTATGGACTGACCGCAGCCCCTGTTCCTCATCCCCCTGTGCCACTCAGCAGGCAGGAGGTAGAAGAGTTGGGAATGAAGGGCTGAAGTTGAGCCTGGGAAGAAGAGAGGGTTGGAGGGAAGGTGGTTTTAGTTTTGTCCTTGTTTCTCAGCACCCTACTCCATTTTTAACTGGCAATAGATTAAATTCATTTTGAGTTGAGTCTGTTTTGCCCGTGACAGTAGCTGGTGAGTGATCGCTCTGTCTTTATTCTGACCCACAAGCTTTTCCGTATTATTTTCCCTCCCTGCCCTGAGGAGGGGGAGCGATGGAGCGGCTGGGTGGGGGTCTGGCAGCTGGCCGGGGTCAGCCCAGCACACCTACCACCCACAGATTACGGCAGTCAGGGCTCCCCATGCACATCTGAAAGCCACATGTTTCTCCAAACTGCTAGCTGTACTCTGTGTAAGTGTTACAGAATAACTGTCAGCACAGTTTTATTCAGTAACACTCAGCAATTAGAGACACAAAAAAAAGCAGGAGGGTGGAAGGTATTACTTGAAGGCCTTTGAATATCAACTTTCTTAGAGCATGAGAGGAAGATACATGTGCTGTTTATCATTTGTTCCACTTCAGTCATTTTTCTCATTATTTGATAAATACAAAGCAGGAACAGCTAAAGAACAGAATGATGAAGCAAAGACCTAGCACAGATGATATGACTAGGCATTCTCCATCCTATGTCTTTTTTTCCTTGTTTTGAAAGTGATGCCTTTGTTTCAGTAAGTTAAGGAAATTAGAATATATCTAACCTGTCAAAGGCAAGGATCTAAACTATATTTAGAACATATTACTGATTTTTTACATCTATTACAAAGCATTATTCTGTATTAACATCTTCTGGACCAATTATAGCTGTAACTCTGAATTTAGAAATTCAGTATATAATTGTGTGTGTGAGTGGAAAAGACTTAGTTTCCCAAGTAAATCAAATGAGCATTATAGAATATATTTTACTTTTCCAAAACCATTAGCAAAACAATGTGCAAGGCAATTTAGTGGGAATTGCTGGTGATCAAAATCTAAAAATACATACCTTAAAGCAAATAAATTGCATGAGTTTATTCACTTTTTTTTTTTTTTTTTTTTTTTTTAAACAGGAACTGGCTGGGTTCTGTTTAGAATGGTTCCAGATCTATTTGTTCAAAATTTATTGAATTACTTCATCCTACAAATCAAAATTCACCACAGATGGTTCACGAACAGTGTGTGATCCCTATATTGAAATTCTCAATTGTTATTTCATTTACTTAGGTCCATGGGTAACCTTCAGAGAACTGAAAATAAATAAAGTTTTAGTGAGGCTCTTCATATGACTCTGAAGGCTCATAAATTTGAATGAATTCTGAGACAACTGTTTTATTTGTCAAAATTTCTGAAAATGGTAATGTGTGGTAAAGAAAATGACCTTCAGTGAGCTTATTGGGTAAACATCAGAGTGTACCAAGGCTGCCTGGTCACATGTTTCTAACTCTTCATTTGCTCCTGTTAAATGATATTAAATAATATCTTAAAATGCATGGAATATGGTGTTGTTTTAAATGTTATTCAAGCAGTCATCATAATGCTGCTGTAAGATTATAAATTATGAGAGCTTGTGTCCAAAAACTCCTACAACATGCATGTTTGAAGACGACAGGTTTTATGATGTATAAACATTTAAGTAAAAAAGACTGTTTTAAAAAGCATTTGTTTAAAAACATCTAGTCTATGAATTTTGTGATTGTGTACTATGCATAAAACCCTCTTAATCTCAGTCTTTTATAATTTAGAAATGCTGCAGTATCAGCTGCTAAAAGCAGGCACACTGCTATCCTTTTCTTCAATGCAAGACCTTAATTGCATGAAAGTTAAATAAAACATGTGGTTCTTTACCCTGACCAGAACACTTTTCTTTTAAGCTATTATTTGCTTTACGGAGGTGAAAATAACCATTATAGGACTGGGATGCATTCCTGACATTGTTCTTAATACAGCTGATATAAAATGCCATACCACTAGATGCTGAATTAAAAACTGGCAAGAATGTTACATGGATGCATTTACATTTTAGTGATCTTATTTTTTTCTTGTTTTTTGGAAAAAAAAAAAAACCCAAACACACGTAACTTTTAAGGTGAAGCAAACACCACAAGACAGCTGTGCTGATGTGAAGGCTCAGTGCCAGATATGGAGTGGTCCAGCCCCTCTCCCCTCAACTTCCTTCCTCAGCAGCACAACCCTGCCTTCCCTGGCAGACACTCTGGTCCTCCACTGACTCCTCACCCTGGGGATGTGGCTCACTAAATCAGCAGCAATAAAAACCAAGTAACTTTCTGCTACTTTTCTGCGCTGGCTTGCTAAGAGGTCAGACAGGCAGCAGAGCAAGGGAGAGGGCAGGACAACATTGAGGAATAGAGAAAAAAGTAGTTAACAGCAGGTTTCATCTTTCAGTGCCTGCAGGTTATTAGACAAATGCAGCCTTTTAACCAGGCATGAGCTCATTTTCCCCAGGTATCAAAAGATTTTTTTTTTAATAATCCTTTTTTATATAGTAATTGTCTATCTATACCTGTACTAGGAGCTACTGTTAGGCAGCAAGAAGTCTTAATGATTCTTGCCTGTCACAGTCCTGCTTTGAGGCAATGAACATTTATTCTAGCTAAAAGGGAAGAGACATTGAACATCCCTTTTCATCATTCTGGCTGAAACAATAAAAAACATTGTTCAAAGTACTGTCCAACACACCACAGAAAAGCATGAAAATAAACTAATTTTTTTGGACTAAAGGGCTTCTATGAACTGGAAATATGGGGACTAGCAGTTGTCTTCGTGTGCTAAGGGAGGGACAGCCAGGAAAGAGATGTGGTTGTGCCCTACGGACTCTAAGAAGCAGAGCTTACTTTGGAAAACGTGCTTTCTACAAAGAGAAAACTGGACGTCTGCCTAGAAAAGTGCCTACAGAAGGTACTACCTTTTGATAGTGTTCAAGGCAACACAGTTGAGCTGTGTTTGTAAGTCACTGTCCTGGTTTCAGCTGGAATAGAGTTAATTTTCTTCCTAGTAGCAGGCATAGTGCTGTGTTTTGGATTTAGGATGAGAAGAATGTTGATAACACACTGATGGTTTAGTTGTTGCTAAGTACTGCCTATGCTAGTCAAGGACTTTTCAGCTTCCCATGCTCTGCCAGGCGCACAAGAAACTGGGAGGGGGCACAGCCAGGATAGCTGACCCAAACTGACCAAAGGGCTATTCCATACCATATGATGTCATGCTCAGTATATAAACTGCGGGGGGGGGTTGGCTGGGGAGCAGCGATCGCTGCTCGGGAGCTGTCTGGGTATCGGTCGGCGGGTGGTGAGCAATTGCATTGTGCATCACTTGCTTTGTATATTGTTATTGTTGTTGTTATTATTATTATTATAATATTGTTATTATTATCATTACTATTTTACTTTATTTCAATTATTAAACTGTTCTTATCTCAACCCAGGAGTGTTTCTCACTCTTACTCCTCCGATTCGCTCCCCCATCCCATGGGGGTAGGGGAGTGAGCGAGCGGCTGCGTGGTGCTGAGTTGCTGGCTGGGGCTAAACCACAACAGTCACTTAAACCATGATGAAGAAACCTTCATTCAAGATGACAGCTTTTCTCTTAGCAAAAAATCACCTAAGGCTAGAACTGTGAACAAGTGCATGGAGCAAAACATAATGCAAATGAAAGAAAACAAATTAGTGACTCTTGCCATGTCATTGAGTTTTCCAAAGGGTGGAGAATTCTTTTATAATATAAATGCAAGTATTTTTTTGCTGTGAAGATGTAAGTTTGCCACCTTAGTTATTTTTCCAAACCCTGTTTCAAATGCAGAATGCAGCTTCTCGCTTCCTAAGTAGTGTTTCTTGTCAAGTTGAACCAATTGGTTTGAGCTAAAATGTCCTTTCAGCTGCTGACCAGAATGGAAAGCATTGGCGTATAAAGCCTGCTTTAAATGTTTAGTGTTAACAAATATCTTTGCTTGCAGCAGAACATTTCCATAGATGAAAGACCAATTTGAGGATCAGTTGGTACATTGTGTTAATCCCATGCATGAACCTTGTAGTTTTATAGACTCATTTTCTGGTTGGCATGTATTTGTACAGTAAATCAAGACGATGCAAAGACATCAGTGAAACCTCTTGACCCTAAAGTAGTTCAGTGACAGCAAACAGAGAAGAAAGAAGAGTTTTGCCTGAAACCCTAGAAATTTTGCAAGCCCCATATTATTGACAGGCTCTAAGGGTCCTGTGTATGCATTTTCAGCCAGAGTAACTATAGTCATCTTGTAGAGTCTTAGGGAGGTTTTGTTAGAAGAAATGGCGTAACTCTTCACAGTTCCAGCAAAAATGTTGAGGTTAAGTATGAGAAAAAATAATCAATGAGCTAGGAGATGACTGTTTCTACCCATTCTCTATTGTGGGGAATTTTAGGGGTGTGTTTTGTTTTTTCCTCTGCATCTTCTAAAAAGTTCTAAATCTTGTCAATTGACAATTAGTTAGATGATCACTAACGTTTAGGTGACTTGAGCTATGTTCTTGAGGAACCTCACAAATTTTATATATAGGAAATCAACTGGTTTCATGAAATGTTTCTGTATTCTGTAGAGACCATTAAAATTCTTTGCGATAAAACATTTGTGAAAAATACAGATATTCTTCTGATGGATTTGCTAATTGATAGAACTGTAGCTAGCTACTCTGAAGTAAAATGGTAATCCTAAAAAGTACCTTGGTACATTTAGGATGAAATTATGTTGTGCTCGCAGTTCGTGCTTTGCAGGTGCATCATACATGTTCCAAGTTCTTTTAATGGTTCCTTCAGTGTTGCCTCAAGGGACACTTCTCAATGTCCTATTGGGGAACACAGGGCACCTGGCTGTCAACTGAACATTTCTTTATGCAGCATTTCATTCTACAGCTCTTACTCACTTTGCATAGTTCTTGCTTGTGTAAATAATGCCATAGCTGACACCAAAATAATTGTCTAAGTAAATAGTACACACAGTAATGGGGGTTGTAAGAGCATTCTCTTAGTTTGCATGAGTTCATTCTAGGCAGTAATTCAAATATTGGCTTAACATAGCACAGTGAGATGCCAATAAGTACATTGTCTTATTCTTTTTCTTTTAAATGTACTAAAGAAAAGCAGGAGCAAGTAAATAGATTCCTCATTTTATGATGTGAGAAAGAGAAGTACAAATGTGTTGCTGCATTCAATATATCGCTAAGTCCGCTTTTAACTTCTCCTTTAAAAAGAACAGGAGACACTGTAATTACCCCCAAAAGCTTTTTGTAAATACCTGCTTTTCTAAATCTTTTCACTGGCTGAAACAGAAATGGCCTTGTCTCAGAACAGCTAATGACAATGGTTCCCCCTTTTTCATTTCTAAGCCTGTGACTTATAATTTTCCTGTTCATGTAGTAATGAACATTAAGACAAACCTTAAATAATTACCTTTTCAAAATGTTGCCCTCTTGTACAAGAGAAAGCTTCATTCTTCTTGTGTAACATTTTATGCATCCTTATCCTGCTTTTGACATCACTTGTTCTGTATGGAGAGGAAGAGAAGACTAAGATGACAGTGAATAACTGGAATGAAGCTTGAAAAATATTACTTACTTTTCTCTCAGAGGTAAGCTTCTTGGCTTTGTAATAAGAAAACCTCTTCATGTCGCATAAGTAAAAATGGTGGGGCAAGTAAGCTCAGGGACAAGGACCTCTGACTTGCAATTAACCCAATACTATTGTTATAAACACAAAATCCAAGTCCTAAGAAAAGCAGGTGGGTCCAGATCCCGTGACTACTTGGTTGCACTAATCTCACGAACATTTATGATGCACACTAAAAAACCCACAGTTGGCAGGGTTATGTCGAGTTCCAACAAACCCCATATGTCACACACTCATCAAGCAGGAGTTGTGAAGGAACAGTCTCAAATGAAATTAAATATGTTTTAATAAAATTAAAACAGCAGACATAATAACATTGATTGAATAAATCTGTCTTCTTTCAAGAAGGAATGCTGAATGAGCTGACGAATGGTTTAAAGAAAGATAGTGGTGCTATTGCTTCTGCAGCAGTTACTGTATTTCTTCTTGAAATGTTATTTTGCCTTATTATTCATTAGTGCATCAAAACAGGCATTTTTTCAAAACATAAATCTGACTTTTCCCCCCTTTTAACTGGCAGTGGAGAGAAGCACATCAGTATCACAAACTACATTAAAATTTGAACAGGAAGCCTTTTTACAGAAATGCCAAAAAGTTCTTCATGTAAAATGCAGAACATAGAAGATCTCAAACCACTGAAAAAAACCCCACAGAAATAGGACACTTCTATTGAAGTAGCTTCCATAAGTTTCTGACCGATGGAAGGCATTGCTGGAGTCTCTGGTTTTTTTCTGAAGACTTCCACCAAGTGACAGCTCAAAACCTTCAGCAATGAGAGTTAGTAAAAGGCACACTCCTCTCATCATTATACTGCAATTGTACTTTTGGCTGCAATTATACTTTTGGAAAATAGCCCAGGGAGTGCCTAACTGGACGATGAGAACTTGCATATCTCAGCTTCCTTGACAAAGCTTTCTTTTAAAATTTTGTTCTCAAATTCTGCTCCTAGCTCCTGTGCTATTTAGGAGTGAAATGTAAATAGTTATCCCACAGCAGCTCTCATGGTTAACAGCTATGGGTGTTTATTAAAAAAATCTCTTTTCTGTTTCATGCCACATGATTTCCTCCTCAAAACCTTTTGGTTTAGCAAATTGCATCAGCAGCCTAGTTTTCTGATATTTACTGATAGATTAGATTAAGGTGAGGAGAAATAAAAGCTTGCAGAGCACTCTGTAATGCTACCTGAAATGAAAGCAAACTAGATTTTGTTCATTAACATTATTGAACTGAACTCCGTGTAATTTGTGCAAGTTCTTCACATTTGGAAGATGTTGTCGCTGTGTGAACCAGGATATCAATAAATGTTGAAGATCCTTGATTTCTGGTGCGTGGAGTTAGCAGTTCCGTATCCAGAGAAGAAAACCGACTGGAAAACTGCTGTCCCAGAGGACAAGAGAGTTGCCATAGCACTCTGGAAAAGGGCCACGAGTACTACGAGTCATTCCTCATAAAGCTGCAGCCTGGGACCATAGCGGGGTAATTCTTTACAGTGATGCAAGTGTTACTGATGGAGACTGAAGTCACCAAAGAAACAATAGCAAGAATTTACCTTTGTTCTAAACAGGCCACAGATTTCTGTAATCCTGATTTATAAAGCTCTTGGTTCACATGGTCTGTTATGGATCGCAAAGGGCGCTTCGTAAATATGGATGGGTATGGGGCAGTGCTACCAAAAGATGGGGCTTCCAGTCTGTAAGAGTGGCTGCTTTCTATCCCAACAGAAACACAAAAGGTCTGTGATGTTTCTCAGAAATTCTCCTTGTACTTGGGTATCCTGGTTGGTAATGCTGTATCTGAGCTCTTGGGCTGCTGTGCAAATGGGTGTTAGCCCCCGTAAACAACATTTATAAAATGAAACTGTAAAAAACCACATAAATCTGAAGCTGTTTTTTTTTTATACTTAAATAATGCATTACAGAATATATTCACCTGCATATCTTCTTTGATAATGATTCACACTGCCACAAAGACCAATGTGTTAGTCTGGTAATTACAAACAAATGACATAGCTGAGCATTTCATTTAGAGCGGATCCGTTCAATAGCTTTTCCTGAACAAATCAAAGAATGATGTTGTGAGTGTAACATGCAGCAAACTCAAACTAGCCTTCAAAGGGGTTGTATTTATATACTAACCAAGCAAACATTGCACCTCCTGAGTATAAACTTCCCAACGTATGCATCATTTGGAATAATACAAGCACTATATATAGTTTCTTAAAAATGCAACACTAGGAATTTGAAGGTGACAAGTAACGTTACGTTGCTGTTGTGCATAAACGGCAAATTCTATGCTAAAATTTTACATGTGAAAGCGGAGCAGGAGATTTTGGTTGCACGTATTGGAAATTTTTGAAAGTGATAAAATTAGATCAGTTTTAAAGTCAGTTACAGCTGTGAAAAAGAAAAGCTCTTAAGTACTTATTTTCATGTGGCCTACTTCTGTTAACAGCACTGGTTTCAAAACCGTATTTTGACATGTTAGGAAATACACAGAAGCGCTAAATTAGTTTCCTTATCTTTCTTAGATGCCTGCTACGTGAGCTCTTCAGGTGCCCGAGGATGCCTATGAGGGTGAATGAATCATTCAGTTCATCTGGATGAATCGAGACGCCGTTTTGCTTGGTTACTTTTGAAATTTGGGATGTTTTGAGCACTTGCAGCTAACGGGTAAATCTAGCTCGCTTGAACCATGAGAATCATAGAATCGTCTAGGTTGGAAAAGACCTTTAAGATCATCCAGTCCAACCATTAACCTACACTACCAAGCCCACCTAAACCAATCAAGGGCAGACTAGACTAAACCATATCCCGAAGTGCCACATCTACCCGTTTTTTGAACACTTCCAGGGATGGTGACTCCACCACCTCTCTGGGCAGCCTGTTCCAATGCTTGACCACCCTTTCCGTAAAGAAATTTTTCCTAATTTCCAGGCTAAATCTCCCCTGGCGCAGCTTGAGCCCATTTCCTCTCGTCCTATCGCTAACTACTTGGGAGAAGAGCCCAACACCCACCTCACTACAACCTCCTTTCAGGTAGTTGTAGAGAGCAAGAAGGTCTCCCCTCAGCCTCCTCTTCTCCAGGCTAAACAACCCCAGTTCCCTCAGCCGCTCCTCATAAGACTTGTTCTCCAGACCCTTCACCAGCCTTGTTGCCCGTCTCTGAACACGCTCCAGCACCTCAAGAGAAGCGACGGTCATGAAGCTTAGGAACTATTGTATATAGCCATAGGGAGGACAGCGAGGACAAGTGCCTTTTATTACACGCTTACACACTGGTTTACCCTTCGGGCGCTTCCCTCACCCAGCGCACAGAAGAGATGCAAGCTACTGTTTCCTAGTGGGTGAAAAAAATCGTAGCGGGGTAAAGTAGATACCTTCTTTCCGCCCCCCTTCCGAGCCCGTTCTGAGACCTAACTCACCGACTCGCCCGCCGAGCTGCTAGCCCCGCACCCCCGAAACACGGCTGAAGCGCAGGAGGTGGGCTTCGCGGGAGGGGAGACCGGCGCTGGCGGCGGGGGGTACCCCACGGCGGGGGGTACCCCACGGCGGGCAGCCCCGCCACCCTGCGCCCCAAGGGGGAGCGGGAGGGGAGGGAGAGCGCCCGCCGGGCTCCTCCGCCGGCTGCTCCGCCCCGCTCCGCTCCCCGCAACGCGGGACGGCGGCCCCGGCTCCCGCCCCGCATCCCCGGCCCGGCCCCCAGCCGGCCGCTTCCCGCCGGCGAGAGGCGCTGCGGGGAGGCGGTGGCGGGGAGCGGCGGCGGGGCTTGCCCGGCAGCAGCCGGAGAGGTACGCGGGGGGGGGGTGCGTGTGGAACGCCCGCGGGGCGGTGTAGTCAGCCAGCCCCGGGCAGCCCCAGCCCGCCCCGAGAGCAGCGGGGGGAGAGCGGGGCTGCGGGCGGGGAAGGGGCTGCGGGGGGAGAGCGGGGCTGCGGGCGGGGAAGGGAAGGGAAGGGAAGGGAAGGGAAGGGAAGGGAAGGGGCGAGGCTGGCTGCCGCAGGGTTGCACCTGCGGGCGTCAGTGCCAGCCTGCACGTACCCCGTGGGTGCCGGCGGGGCTGCCCGTGCGCTCCGCGCCGGAGCCGGGAGCTGAGCCCCGGGGCGGCGGCAGCGGGACTTCACCTCCCGGCTCCGCCGAGCTGCCCAGTTGACACCCGCAGCCCTCAGCTGCCGCGGCGGGGATGCTGCTGCCGCCGCCGCTTCTATGTCTTTTTCCCCTCCTGCCGAGGTTCCCGGTAAGTCCCTCCTTCTTAATAGCAACTGTGTAGGGTAATTTTTGGGGTGGGTTTTGTTTTTTTTTTTTTGTCCTCCCATGAGAAGGACTCGAGGGAGCCTGCGGTGCCGGTGGCGAGCGAGTGCCGCGGCCCGGGAGCCGCGCTGGGCTTGTCCGGCCGCGGGGCTGCGCTAGCCCGGCCCTCCCCCCCCCCCGCCGGGAGCGGCTGCTCCTGGCCTGAAGAACCTGACCGGAGGTGCTTGCCTGTTCCGTTAGGGTTGATTTTTAATTTTTTTTTTTTTTTAACGCTTTCTACCATACGTTACCTTGAAAATAGAAGGTGGTGGAGCTCGCCCGTCAGTGATGCCCTTTGTGGTTAGTGCTCAGTGGAAAGGATGATGAGGAACGGGGGCTTAATCGTCCTCTTCGTCAGCGAGCAGGTGAGTGGCTCTGCTGTGCTCGGGTGAAAATCAGCTCTTCCTGTGTGCTGCCTAAATTTTTCTTCCAGGTTTTTGCTTTAAAAAATACAGCCTGCTTACTACTAAAGCTAATAATGCATAACTTACATCTTATTGTATGACTGTACAAAGGAAGGAGTAAACGATGGAGACTGAGAACCACTTACATAAAGTAGTTTGGGTTACTCGGTAGTTACCGAGTGCAGCCAGCCAATATGCATTTCAGCATACCAAGTGTGGGGTCATACCACAAGGAACAGTTAGCTGGGGATTCTGCACCCCAGAGTTAGTGATTTTTGGAAAGCCTTGGGACAGTTGATGGGCAGACACAGAGTAGCCCTTTAGGTGAATGTGAGAAGATAGAAGAGCAGGTGGGAAAATTACCTCTGAGGTGCACAAGTGTTACTGTTTTGCTGTATGCGCTTCAGGTGAAAGATTTGTATGCAAGCCCACTGTAGTATATAAACCACTTAAAAGCCCCTTGCTGTAAAGCCAGAGCCATACGTTGTCTTGAGTGGATCCAAAAGAAAGAAGTGATTCGATCATTGCCTAGAAATGCTAAGATGAGGGATGGGCTCTTTACTCAAGCGAGAAAAGGTTTAACAACATCCAAGTGTTGGAAATTTGAAGTTGGACATCCTGAGACTGGACAGAGGGTGCTGTATTTTAAAATAATGGTACTAATTAGACTGATAAGTTCTTGAAGTTTTTCATCATTAAAAAGCCCTTTAAACCGAGGATGTTTTTTCTAAAGGCAGGTCGGTTTTTAACTGGAGTTAGTAGGGGGAAATCTTATGGGCTATATGTAGGTGAGGCTGGAACAGGTGATCATAATGAACCTTTATTGTCTCTATTAGGCATATAATCAGGAAAGCTGTGTCATCTCTGAGGGCATGCTCTCCATATACTCTCTTTTTCCTTCTCTTTGCTCCCTCAAATTTCTTGATGTAAAAGGGCTTGATCGTATCAAGGGTTAGCCTCTGGCTATATGCTTTTCTGTGTAACTCTAATGTAAATTATTCCCCAAATGCAATTAGATCCAGGGGTCTCTGTGCTTCTGTTTTGCACCTAAGCAATTATACTGAAGAACTGGAAGGTGAGAGTTGCGATCAGAGTTGCTGTTCATAGATCTGAGTAAGGTTTGAGGAATGTAGTTTGTAAGGCTGGAGGTGTGGGTATGATTTCAAACAATGTCAGTGTATTTAAACATTTGAAGTGATTTAACATGTTAACGTTTCTAAGCTGTCTTCAGCACTATGTTTACCCTTAAGAAAGACTTATTGGCATGTTTTGACTTTTTTCAATTTCATGGTAGTTGAAATCTTAAGTTCTTTTGGGATGGAGAAATACTTATTTAACCAGAACTCCACGTGAATTTTGGGTTGTAGCTCTATTTTTTGGAGTGGAAAAACTGTAGGTGTGAAGGAGCTTATTAAACAATTTTCAGAGTGATGTTGCAGTCATCTAGTTGTTTGCCTATCTACAAAACATGTTGTTATTACATAATGTTCTCTCCTCTAAATCTCCTTATCAGGAAAGCCAAATTTCATATCTGGTAATTAATTGCTGTCTATTAGCAAGACATTTGGTCTTGCAGGGTGAGAGGGAGGAAGGGAATCCGTTTGATAGAGCAATGGCTGAAGACAGCTGCAGTGCAGGATTGCTGTGTGACTGAGCACTTTGTTTCCCAGTTCTTCAGGGCTATTGCCTTGCCTACATTTATGATGAGCACACTGATGTGTTGTCCCAGAGCCTGGAAACTTAGGAAAGCAGAACAGGTAAGAACAGCTGGAAGAGTAGACCTTGAAGAACAGCATGGATTTGAGTCCAAGGGTGGTAGGTAGGAGGTATACTTGTGGTAGGCACAGGAAGCTGATATGCGTGTATTTCTTTTTGGATCTTTAGTTTTTCTCATCTATTTATACAGAAGGACCATATAAATGTATACATATGATGTATACCAATGAACATAACATACACATACAATATATGCCAATGAAGCCTTCTGCCTTCTTCCTGTTCCAAACAGCCTGGCTCTGCTGAAAAAAAAAAAAAAATTTTTTAAGCCTGTATCTTAGACTGTCCTGGGTGTGACTGAGTGGCCCTGTTCTGTGTGGTTTTCCATATGCTGAGGCACAGCCTCAGAGCAGAATCAATTGCTTGGGAACTCAATTTGTCTGTGTTTTTTTAATCTTTACTTCAGCCTGCACTGAAATTTCTTCATAATTCAATTACTCTAATCTGTACCTTTTTATTTGCACTGTAACTTTTCCCTGGGTATGCTTTTTGTATTGCTTAGAAACGTAAATGGATATCAGAAATGAAACAAAATTCCATCGTGGTTTGTACTGTATTCCACAAATGAGTATTAACAGGAATCTCCTTAAATGAGCATTTTATTTATTGATTGATTTTTTTAAGAGAGTTGCTCTGCATCTTAGAATCATCATAGAATCATAGATGGGAAGGGAAGGGGTTGGAATGGGCTGGAAGGAACCTTCAGAGGTCATCTAGCCCACCCCCCCTGCAGTGAGCAGGGACAGCTTTAACCAGATCAGGTTGCTCAGAGCCCTGTCCAGCCTGACCTTGAATGTTGCCAGGGATGGGGCCTCCACCACCTCTCTGGGCAACCTGTTCCAGTGCTTGACCACCCTCATTGTAAAAAATTTCTTCCCTATATCCAGACTAAATCTATTCTTCTTTAGTTTAAATCCATGATTCCTTGTTCTGTCACAACAGGCCTTGTTAACAAGATTGTTCTGATCTTTTCTGTAGGCCCCCTTTAAGTACTGAAAGGCCACAATAAGGTCTCCCCGCAGCCTTCTCTTCTCCAGGCTGAACAACCCCAGCTCTCTCAGCCTGGCCTTGTAGGAGAGGTGCTCCAGCCCTTGGATCATTTTTGTGGCCCTCCTCTGGACCCGCTACAACAGGTCCATGTCCTTCTTGTGCTGAGGGCTCCAGAGCTGGACACAGTGCTCCAGGTGGGGTCTCACCAGAGCAGAGCAGAGGGGCAGAATCCCCTCCCTCGACCTGCTGGCCATGCTTCTTTTGATGCAGCCCAGGATTCGGTTGGCCTTCTGGGCTGCAAGTGCGCATTGTTGGCTCATGTCCAGCTTTTCATCCACCAGTACCCCCAAGTCCTTCTCTGCAGGGCTGCTCTCAATCCCTTCATCCCCCAGCCTGTATTGGTATTGGGGGTTGCCCCAACCCAGGTGCAGGACCCTGCACTTGGCCTTGCTGAACCTCAAGAGGTTCACATGGGCCCACCTCTCCAGCTTGTCCGGGTCCCTTTGGATGACATCTCATCCTTCTGGCATGTCAGCTGCACCACTCGGCTTGGTGTCATCTGCAAACTTGCTGAGGGTGCACTCGATCCCACTATGTCATTGATGAAGATATAAAACAGCACCGGTCCCAGTATGGACCCCTGAGGGACACCACTTGTCACTGGTCTCTATTTGGACATTGAGACGTTGACCACTACCCTCTGGATGCAACCATCCAGCCAATTCCTTATCCACTGAACAGTCCACCCATCAAATCCATATCTCCCCAATTTAGAGAGAAGGATGTTGTGGGGGACCGTGTCGAAGACTTTACAGAAGTCCAGATAGATGACATCCATTGCTTTTCCCTTGTCCATTGATGCAGTCACTCCTTCATAGAAAGCCACTAGGTTGGTCAGGCAGGACTTGCCCTTGGTGAAGCTGTGCTGGCTGTCTCGAATCACTTCCCTGTCCTCCATGTGCTTGAGCGTATCTTCTAGGAGGATCTGCTCCATGATCTTCCCAGGCACAGAGGTGAGGCTGACAGGTCGGTAGTTCCCACGGTCCTCCTTTCTTCCCTTTTTAAAAATGGGCACAACATTCCCCTTCTTCCAGTCACCAGGGTCTCCACCTGACTGCCATGACTTTTCAAATGTCATGGGGAGTGGCTTGGCAAGTACATCAGCCAATTCCCTCAGGACTCAGGGGTGCATCTCATCAGGTCCCATAGACTTGTGTACATTGAGGTTCCTCAGGTGGTCTTGAATCTGATCTTCCCTTAAGTGGGAGGGGCTTTACCCCCCTAGTCCCCATCTTTTGGTCCATCGATTCGGGAGGGGTGAGGAGAGAGGCTGCTGGCGAACAGTGAGGCAATATTTTCACTTCAACGCATCTCTGGAATACTTAAATTATCTGGGGCATCCCTCGTTGTTGACATACAAGTTTTCTTTTCAGTTGCTCTGTCTTGGTTCCAGATTAATTTGTCATAGGCTTTTTTTTGTGACAGACTACCTTTCACTGCAGCCATTTCATGGGAGGAAGACTGTTCTTTTAGGAATGATTGCATTATGTGTTGGGATAACTTGTGATCTGAATGCAGCTGAACTTATTAGTGTCTCTCCACTGGGACTCTGGTAACTTTTGAGTTAGACTAATGCCTTTCACCTGTACAGCCTCGCAAATGGTGGAAGTAGCATTGTATCAGCAGATAGGAGGAAAACATGGAGACATCCATGCCGTGAACAAGTTTTTATATAATGTGTGACAGGGATGGGGACTATGGAGGAATTGTATACAGCACCAATGTGTTTCCAGGGGTTGAACAGGAGAGTGGAGCTTGAAGGAAATGGGGTTTTTTTTGTACGTATGGTACAGAACTTGCAGGGTGTTATCTGAATACTATGGAAGCAAATGTCCATGACCATGGGAACATTATGTCCAAGGATTCTGCTATGAGACAGATTTCTGGGAGAAAGCGTTTTTTGAAAGCAAGCCATTTGTCATTTGGAGATGTTATTTTTCATTTGCAGTTACCACATGGCACGGTTGATGGCTTTTAGAGCAATTGTATATGAGTTGAATCTGAGCTGGTCTCCTTACTTCTGGGGGCATTGCAGAACTGTAGAAAAGGTCAGACTTAGGAAGAGATGTACTTAATATCATTTCTAAAACCTCATTCCCTTTCCTGAATCTTTGCACAAAATCCTGAGTGCCTCATGGGTTGGGAAAGAGGAAAATGGAGGAAATAAGGAACTGAATTCCTGTTCTTGCAATATTAAACCTGCTTAAGATAATAAATAGGCTAATGGTGATAAGGATGCCAGGTGCTTATACACACGTGTGACTTCAGAAGGCTAAGAGAAGCATATGTCATACATTCAATTAAATAAAGACCTGCTGTAGGAATTACCATCTATTCACTGTAGGCGTTAGTGCGGCAATAGTACTAACTGCATTATGGAGTGTGTTAATATGGACAGGAGAGAACATGAGATTTGTATTGGGAATGGGGAATCTTCATCTTGTGCAAAGTAATCCAGAAGACTGGAATATGATGAAAGTGGGTATTCTTGAAACCTGTAGGTTTGAAACTTATTTGGAAACATTTTACATTGGAGATTAATAGTAAAAAAATGTAATACGGCTGCCTGCAGTGATATATTGCATTGCAGAAGGCACTTTTTCTAACAGCTTTTTCTACACTAGCTGTTGTTTCTGTAACATTTTTCACAGTTGCCAACTATAAAACAGCTTCTTTGACTTTTGTCATGGTCTGTTACTTCTAACTTTTGTTGAAGTACAAGTATGTACTTCTCTCCAAGAGTATTTCCATCCCTTTGGTCTATAGATATATTTTAAGTAGACTAAGACAATAAGGTAGTGAAAGAGTCTATTAACTGTTGGCATTTGTATCTAGATTAGAGCCCTCTCCATTGTTATTACCATTATTAAGTTTTTAGAGAGGAAAACATAATAAAGACATAGCTAAGTTTTTTTTAATGGGACTGTTGTTTTTAACCCTGTCTAGTTTTGAAACTCTTGCTGTCAAAACAGTATGGACAAGTAGGATGCAGTCAGAAGAAAAATTATTAATGCACTGGAGAATAATGATATATTAGGTAAGACAGGAAACTAATAAGGGAGCAGGCTATACCTCCTTGGTATTTTCTGTTTCTGCAGTGAAATGATTATGACAGCAAAGAAAGGTGGAGAAGTATGAGCAACCTGTGCAAACACAAGTGTCATCTGGCTGGTGCTGGGGTAAGGAGTGCCCTGAAAGGCTAGGGTGTGAGGAATTCTGCATGCCATGGTGCTGCTGGTATATTTGTAAACCCTGTGCTTTCATTAGTATATGTTTGTCTGGCTTTGGCTTTTCTAAGCACAGAACCTGAATGAGGGCCATTTAGGCAAATTTAACTGCCCATTCTCACAGTATTTGGGTTGTCACGCTAGAAATAATATTCCTTTGGATTTCCTGTTTTTCCTGAATGTCTTTAGGCAGGGGTTTGTTTTGGTTATGATTGTGAGAATCTTTAAGGGAATTGTTTAAACAGTATCATCCATGATAAGGTACAGTAAGGTACAAGTCCCTCCTGATGAAACCTTTTCATAAGATTTTTTTTTTTTTTTTTTTTTTAAATGAGACAATCTCTGATTTGGCAGGAATTTGCAGTTTGCCCTGAAATCACTTTGAACCAAGACCTTGACAATGACATTTCATTTCTACTGTGGAAGGGAGCAGAAACATGTCAAAATGATTTGTGGGATGTGAGTTTTGAAAGCGCATATTCTCAATTAAGTGTTTAAATAATTAATGTAATATTGTTTATATGTGAATTGAAATTATGAGCTCACTTCTGATTAATTTTGTGCAAGTGTTTTGGTGTTAGTTTGCCACACCTTGTTTCCAAATACAAAAAGACTGTGTGTGAAAGTAAAAGAAATTAAGCACTTGGCTTTAGGCTTGATGGAAAACATGAACCATGTCTTCCATGACACCTGAAAAAGCCTTCTCACTAATTTAGTGAGGATAATGGTGATTGCTACAGGTGTTTCTAATGTTGTCATTTTTCAGAGTAAAGTTGGGTTTTGAGGAAAACAAGGGAAAAGAAACATTCTAAAGGATTTGTGTTCACTGTCTACATCCTTCATCTTTCAGTGAGATTGTAGATGGTTTTATTGATCAGCTACAATGGCCATTGTAGATAGTCATCTATGGTGGCCTGGACAATGCCTGACCATTGTCCAGGTACAAGTCTGGACAGAATCCTGCTTCTGCTTTGAACCGTGTTCCAGTAGCAGTGTGTCTCTTGTGTGAGGAAAGGAAACTCATTTACAGTCTACCTCCCTGCATCTAAATCAGTCACAAGGTACTGTTTTTAAGTTCATCACTTTTCAGAACAGAGTAAGCCTCGGGCATATTTAGAAATACTCGACATATTTGGTGCTTTTACACTTAAGAGTAAGACCTCCGGTTCAAAGATAGTGGTGTAGAATTGTTTTCCAAACAGTTTGCCACCTTCCGAAGATTGTTCTTTCTCTCCCAGACTCAAGATTGAAGGACTTGCTCCTGGGTAAAAGCAAAAAAAGAGCTATGGGTTTTATCTTGCTTTAAAAGTCTTTGTCTTCTCCTGCTTTACTGAAATGACCTAGCTGAAAGTCCTCTTTCTGAACAAGTGCAGTCTTTCTTCTGGCCTGTTCCTGTGCCCTCTCCCATCATGAAGATTCTGGCATTCATTCATTGAACGTCTGCACTCACTCACATGTTGGCTTTTCATGAGATCGATCTGAGTCAGTGCTGTTACTAGAGATAGATTAATTTCATTAATTTTAAACGTGCTGCAGATCAATTCAGAGACTCTCTATGTCTGTAGCATGCCACCTTAAAATGCATAGCAATATTACAAATGATGTTTTATTAGCCTGACCTCCCTTTAATTGAAAAAGTAATGTTAGAAATATAGTGTGAATTGCAAGTTTGTTTGGGGTGTGTTTGTGTTAATTTGTATCACTAGCACACACAGAGCTGATCTCAATTTGAACACCCCATGAATTAATAAAAAGAAGAGAGAACTTTAATTGCACAAGCTGTTTATGGTGGAATAGTTTATTGTAAATACTGTGTGTAGTATATGTTTTTTTGATTGCCCTGTGCTCGAAGGCTAGAAGTAATCAAAGTCTCGTTTGATACTCTTGTCTTTTGACTTGATACAATCCTTCTGAGTCTGCTTGGAAGTAGACCACGCCTGATGCATCAACTTGCACTTTTTTGAAACTGCCTTTATTTTTGACCTTCTCAGAAATGCCCCTTTTGACCTTGTCGTTCTTGTTAATGGTGAGGGAATGAGACCAGGTTGAAGTTTTTCATTGTGACATTTGAGGAACAGAGGAATGGCAAGAGGGGCAGAATAACTTATCACCATGTGGCAGCCTCACCTAGCCAGGGACGTGACTTTCTTTTTTTTAATAGGGAATTCAAATGACAAAATAACCGATAACAAGGCAGGGATCACTAAATGGAGTGGAGCTGCTTGTCTTACTGTCATCGCTGGTTTTACAGTGGAAATATTTTTCACTTACACACATGCAAGATATTACACAGATATTTTTCACTTACACTGAAGCCAGAAAAAACAAGAATGGTTTTCCCCTCTTGGCTTCAGAGTGTTCTGTCCCTCCTGTTGTCTCATTGCATCAGGTGAAGATGCAGTGATGGTGGGCAGAGAACGTGCTGGGGTCCATTGCATGCCTGCAGGTGGCTGCATTGTGTCACTTTGACCTCAGAGGGAGGAGAGCGCAAGCATGAAGTGGGTCAAGGCAATAAGAGACGCTCAGAAGTTCAACATTAGACTTTAACTGTAGTCTGTATAGGAAGAAAGCTGTAGCTTTATTCAAGAAGAATGAACATGTATATGTTCATATACATAGAAAACTCCCCCAAATTAATTCACAAACAGAATTTTTTGTTAGATAACTATGCAAATGTCTTCAGACAGTTATGCTTGAGGACAGCAATGAAGTAATGCTTGGTTGTTATTGCATAAATTATGTGAGAGAAGGCTGAAAGCTTTTATTTCATCTATTATATGCATATCTATGTTTATTATATAAAGCTTATATATGCATATAAGCTTTCATATATTATATGCAAATGTTCTTGAGTCTTGCTGTCAATGTAAGGTCCCCCACTGTTATGTTTCCACTTATTTTTTTGTTTTGGGGAGGAAAAAATCAAAAGACATGTAAATCATGAAGGGAAAAACACATAGCAAGATATTCTTCTTTCAGTATTGGAAGCAGATATTTGAACAACATTTTGGGAAGAAAAGCACTAAAAATACATATATGAGGTCTTAAAAATGTGTTATGTCTGGTTTCCTGGGGATAAATAATTCTGGCATCCTTTTATAGGATCGTAAGGTGTTTTCCTTTCCTGTAATACTAATGTGCATACCCAAACAGCAGTTTTTAGGCAGTATGCAGTAGTTTTTATGCAATTTCATGTCTCAAGGGGCAGGAGGGAATAAGCAGGAGGCCAGTGCCAATCAACAGTCTGTGTTTTGTGGTTTAGAAACACTTTCTTTTTGCCTCCCAGTGGGTTTCTCTGTTTAGTTTTGAAGGAGTTAATATACCTAAGCAGCTTGTGGTTCATTTTAAAAGCTACATAGCATAGACAGAAACTTGTTCTTTTGAAAGAATATCTTAAAATAGCAGTGGAAGATACCTCTAATATTAAAGTGTAGTCCCTGTGGTATGATATTCTTTGTTTACCGGTGAATATGGATAGTGCAAAAAGAAAATGTCCTGAGTGCATGGTTCCCTAAAAATGAGAACCTTTCAGTTGGTCAGTTGGCATTCAAGCAAGTGTTTCTGGATTAGCCAGATGCCTATTAATTTTGTATCATAAAATTTCTGCATCCATAAATTAAGGGAACATGACCATATTCTTTGCATTGACTATTAATACATAACAACTTTTCTGTTGTTATTTAAGGAATCCCACGGTGTTGATTCACCCGACTTACTACTGCTGGACCTCCAGTTAATACCTGCTGGAGTTTGAGGATGTTGATTCATAAATACAGAGCATAGTACAGCATAATTTTGGCTTTCTGCCTGTGAGTTTTGTTGCACTACAATAGTATGATCTTCAGCAGTAGAGGCTGACTTCTCCAGCTATGTTTTGAAACCCTACCATATAAAGAAACATAAATGGAAGATCAGCATGAGACAATGTATAGAAGCAGTTGAGCAGTAATGATCATGACAGCATCATAATGAAATGCTATGCAGTAATTGAAATGTCCAGGATTCTCTAGAAATAAACAGAAATTTTACCAATTATGCATTTTGGTGGGCTTTGGCTGAAAAGGTGTCTAGTGATTCTAGCAGAGGAAGAGTATGCTTCAATGTGCTCGGGGACTGTGCTGGTTTATTGCAACTCCCTGGCTACCAGAGACCTTCTCCCCCTCCCCCCCCCCCCCCCCCCCCCCCGTTGTAACAAAACACTGAGGGAAACTAAGAGTGGAACGGAACCAAACTGAACCCAGCCAAACAATATAATGACAATTCTTTGTCCTTCAACAGAGCCATATCAGTTTATATTACTGGAGGAGCTGGATCTCTGTATTTAAAGCACTTTAAACTGGGCTCTTGGTTCTCATGAAGAATTCTGTCTGGCACAATGGGTGAGGAGAGTCCTTTTAGTGTCCTTCCACACACCGATGGAAATGGTTATTTCCCTCACACACAGACACTCACTCATATATATGCACCCTTGCACATCTGGAAATCTGCTGGAGTCTGGTAGCAGAACTGGTGGCTTGTAGTTCTCAATCTTCTACAAAAACTTGAATCATGTG
The DNA here is from genome assembly GCF_030463565.1 of Pelecanus crispus. Classification (NCBI taxonomy): domain Eukaryota; kingdom Metazoa; phylum Chordata; class Aves; order Pelecaniformes; family Pelecanidae; genus Pelecanus; species Pelecanus crispus. The sequence goes on along the minus strand of NC_134643.1, from coordinate 131,280,586 downwards.
AAATTGAGATATGGGCATGTTCATGGGGGTTGATTTTAATGACAAGCTTGAAAATCGAAGTAGGATTTCCAAGGTTTGTGGTAGTTCTAGATTGGAACAAAATCCATACCGAATGGTTTTTATTCCAGAGTGAGTTTGAACAGAATGATTGTTGCAGTCATGATAGCTGAAACACAAAGAAAATAATTGCCTCAAGCTCTACCAGATAATTTTTCACAACCTTACTTATTTCATCCTTAGAGTCCCTTTTCCAACCACTGGTACAATAGTTCTTCATTCTTATTCCAGTAGAGCACTAAGGACAGAGTGACTACTTTACTAAAATACTGTTCCACCTTCCCCACACTAAAAGACTGCAAGTGTGTGTGTATATATATATATGTCTGGAGACCTCATGGGGTGGGGGGGAACAAACCAAACCAAAAGACAGGTTACCCACTTACTGAAGGACAGAAGTCAGCCAAGCTGAAAACAGTAGAATAGTATTTAAGGCTTACAACCATTTACTGTGATATTTTGCAATGAGGTTTCATGACCTGTGCTAGTGCAGTTTTTCATGTTCTCTGAGAGCAAAGTGTAAGAGCACTCACATTAGGTCAGAAAAAAGGTCCATTGACGCTGGTGTTTCTGACTATGAAAGAACAGAAGGAATGGGACAAATACTGAATAATACCTTCATTTTCCTCCCCACCATTCTCCATAACTAAATGGACCTGGTGCCCTGTGCTTCCCCAGTTTAATTTGTATGTGGACTATTGCAATTAGTAGACCTGGTAGAAGTCTAAAAATCAAAGCAAGCTTTCTAAATTTTGTGAAACCTCCTGAATGGAGTTGTTTCTATATTGGATCCCCAGGGTATTAGTCTTAGCTGTCAGTGACTTGCTCTCTCGGTCTACCCATTTAATTAACTTTTAAACCATTTATAGTATTGACTTAGACAAGAAAGTCATCATATGAATTATTTGTTTTGGTGTGTAGCATTCCTTCTTTTTGCTAAGCAAATAGTTTCAGCTGTTCCAGAAACCTGAATTTCATTGCTTAATGGATGACACATGTTTATGGAAAAGTCTTGAAAGACTCTCCCTTCTGGTAAGGGTGAGAACAGATGGAATTAGTTGATTTGGATGTATTGTAAGTGGCATAACAAGCAATTCTTATAGATCAGGTTGCCCAGTATGTCTTGCACATAGGGTGTCTTTCATTTTGTATTTATTTTATTTTGTGTTGTTTCCCCCCCCCATTCCCCCCAAATTCGCTCAAATTTGACCCTTGGGAAACTTATGTCTTCATGTATTTGGTAGCTCTAGCAAGTCTTTATCAAGTTCGTACAAGGTATGCCTTCCTGCACAAGCTTAAAATGTGGTTTTAACCAGATAAATTTTAACAGCGTCTGCAAAAAGATATTCCCTGATAGAAAATGCTCCCTATCCTGTTTGTCAAGTTTGAAGTCCCTGTCCTACAACTTGTATATGAATTTATGAGAATGGAAATTGTTACACCTATGACAAAGTAAGAGCAATGTGGTGGGGGTTTTTTTTCTTGCTCTTTTCAGAAACTATAGCTAAAACGTGTCCCAATACATCAGTGTGAGTACCATGGAAAACTTCAACTCTGATAGGTAACTTGGCAAAGTTATTAAGAAAATGACCTTTTATAGTGGGGAAAAAAATACCAGTTAGTTTTTAATGGAGAGGCTTCCTGGCCCACCTAATGTTATAGGCAAACCAAGAAAGAAGGGACCCTATTTGCCACAGAAAATAAATGGAGGACTTTAGCAATTTGACATAACTTGTCCATTTTAGTGAAATGTCTGGTATACACATAGTATCAGTGAGCCTCATGATCCCTGATGTATTTTTCTTGAGATAACCCCTTGAGGCAAGAGAAGGGGTTCTCTCTGTGTAGGCTGGGAGCTGAAGTGTAGAGAAGCTAAGAGATTTGCTGCTGTTTACATGCAGTGGAAACAGTTTCTTCTTAGTGTGCTGTTCTTCTCAGAGGATTATCGCTTTTCATATTTTTACATGGTGATAGAGATTCTCATGAGCAGTGGTGAACTGATAATTTAAATGACAGTGTATCACAGAACAAAGGCGTTTAAGAAACTTCCCAAGAATTTTTGGATTTTATAATAATTTACATGGAAATTACTTGTATAGATGGAACTTTTATTTTAGAAGTTTCTATAATAAATTACTGAAGAGACACAATCTGATTGAAGAATTGGAGAGCACCAAATAATATTAAACCTGTCTTACTTTAAATGCCTTTAGATGAATTGTGGTAAGCTTTGCCTGCTACTACAGGAGAATATTTGAAAAGCTCATGAAAATTTCAGAGAGCTCAGTACAAGCAAGATGTCAGAGCAGGTAAATTGATGGATGGATTTTGAGAATAGTTTCATGTGATATTATACATGTAAAAGCATATAAGATGAGTATTATGTATTCCCCAGCGTTCTGGTGAACTTGACAGTCTGAGTCCTACTTACCCAATTCTGCGGCAGTATGGAAAATGAATAATCTGAGTAATGTGTGTCTAGCAATTAAGTGGTCACTTAACCCTGATTTCTCATCTACTTCTTCAGGCTGGAGGGTATGTTCCAGTGTCTAAAAGCATTCAGATACTTCTGTTCCCTTTGTGTCCACAATAGATCATTAGTAATTCTCTTGTCAGGTGGTTTGTAACAACAGTAAGGCCTGCACTCAATACGTCTAGGATCATTGGATTAATTTATTAAACCAATTTTAGTCCACACCTAGAGACCTGGAAATCTAACTGTGCCTCTCCTTTTGCCTTCATGGGTAGGACTTCCCTGTTTCCAAACATTTGGACCACGAATAAACAATTAAGCTTTCTTTTATTTATGTAAACACAATATTTCTCAGTATCCTGGCTTACTCCCTTCACAAACAATGAGAACATCCCATGGGTGAGATCATCTCCCATCCAGCTCCTCAGTGATTAGCCAGAGACAGCTTCTCCTTAATCTGCCTGCAGTCCCAGGGACATGCTAGTTTGGCTCCATGAAACAAATTGGATTTTGCTCACATGTGGGCAAGGTGTCCTTGGCCCAGGCCATCTCCAAACCTCTGTCTTCTCTTCTTCTGATGTGCAGGTTTGTGTCTGTTGTTGTGTCATGGGAACACACACCTCTGCCTTGAGCTGTGGGATGGGTGCTTCCTGTGCACATCGGGTCATTTGGAAGGATTGGATCTGCACAAGGAAACTACACCAGGGGATTGGGCTTCCTAGTGGGTTACGACCAGGAGACTAAGTTGTGGTGCAGCACATTAGATTTTATCCTCCCCTATTACCCATCTGCCAGGTGTGTGATGAGCTGAGCAGCTGCATTTGTTTATGCAAGTTCACAAATTGGGGGAAAGCACTTGCTGTGAAGGAGACATGACATTAAGGGAGCCTAAGATGGGAGTTGAATGAATCTTATAGATGAGATTGGACAGGTCTGCATCTCTCATGGTAAAATTCACCTCAAAAAAGGTTGCCACTGTTGAGAAATGTGGTCATCGCTGTAAAGTAGTAAGTTAATTCCTTTTTGTGGGAATTCATGTTGCATCTGCATTCAAGCTGTATGCAGAAAATGTGATTTTTCAGGTGACACTGGAAGAATTGTGAGTGAGTCAGCCTTGCATAAGAGGCTTAACTGTAGTTTGGATTTTCATGAACATAATGGAGTGCATCTTGGGATAACTTTTTGTACTGATGCATGTGAAACTAAAAAATTTGTTCCCTAAGGTTTTCTGTAGTGCCCGTAGCCCATTGCAGTGGTGAGACATTCGGACCCTATTGTAGTATGAAAAAAGTAAAAATATATCACCACCACTCCACGTGCACAGCAGACCTGCAAGTTTTTTTATTTGTTTTTGCAGCTGGTTGAACTTCAGTATCTTTGTGCACTTAGTCTTTTGGTGTACTGCTAGCAGCATTGAACTACGTAGTAGAGAGAGAGAGAGAGAGACCATCCTCTCATTTTCCACAGATTAGTGATCATTACTGTAGTATAATTAAACTTTAAGTGTATCTGTTTATCAAATCTACTGGGTAACAGCCAAAATATATCAAAGTTAGTTTATCATGTCTTGGTCATAAAATTAAATGATCTAAAGATTGATCCTTTTCATAGGAAAGTACATTTCAACCTGCACCCTTTTTCTCTTCCCCCTGCTATGCACCAAAGAAAGTGCCTGAGCTCTGATTTAATCCAAGGAAAACTTAAACTTTTGTTGTTGTTTAATGGAGTGGTATTCCCTGCTTGAACACCACATGTTTCCTAATGGCAGGAAACCTTACTGAGGATGCTATATGCAAACAGCTCTGCATCCTGTGGTGTGTCTGCAAATGTTTGAATTTCACACTGTGTTTGACCTATGGACTGCACTGCAGAGCTGCGCGATCAAACGGGCTGCTAAACAATACTGAATTCAATTAGAAAGTTCTTCCATCTGCTATTCTGCATTGTTTTGAAATGTACTGTGCTTCCATTTTTTAAGGGACTATTCAGTATTGCTGCAGTTAGTTTATTTAGAAATTTAAGAGGTGAAGGAGTGGAGGGAGGAAGGCTGTGAATTTAAATATATTTGCTAAAAAGTAATTTTGAGTTTCTAGGACTCCTCATTTAAGAGGGGAAGGAACTGCCCTTTCAAAGGGTGTTCTAATCTACTATTTCAGTAAAATCTTGCAGTTTTCTTAGTAATGGATTAAAGTACTACAGACAATGCTGTCTTCAGATATTATTTTTAACAAGTATTTAATGCTGAATTACCCTTACAGAGAGAGTACACGTTGATAAAAGGGATCAGGCTAGCCTCTGTTGCTGTTGGGTTTGGTCTGTAGTTCTTTGGGTTAAGTTTGAAGCAGTTGAGAAGTAAAATGCTCAATAATCTGTTACTAAATACAATCCCCTCAGACTGGAGGAGAATATTTTATCCTTTTGTTATGCTTTCAATAGCCTGAGGTGTGTTCTTTATGAGGCTATGCTTTTTGTTCTGTAGATCATGTGTCGCAAAGAGAAAGCTATGTTATTTATGTTGTTAGCTTCTGGTTGTATTTTCTGCTTTCAAACAGCAGTTTGAAACTGTAATATATCTTATTAGCTGGCTTTTACTGCTTCATCTTGTGCATTATACAGCCCTAATAACATTCACTTTAACTTGTCTTTGATTTTTTTTTTGGTTTTGTTTTTGCATCTTTTTTTAAAAGCTTATATAAAGAAGCTTATAGAAATATGTATTTCTTAATGTCTTCCAAGAAGATGTCATCTCACAGCTGGAAAAGCCATTTAGCTTCTGGGATGGAATTTCTTAGTGTCTTTTGTGATCCCTTTGTTGGAAATGATTAGTTTTACAATAATGCTGCTGCTTTTAAACAAATGTTGCAGAGAACAGTTTCAGATTTCTAGTTGACGTTAGAAGCTCTGTTGAATTTGAACATATAAATGTAATCATGTTGCTTATAACTGGTTTTCCAGTTCTGCAGTGGTGTGTGTATGTGTGCATATATATATATATAAAATACGTCTATTTGGATAATATGGATATAGATAAGTGTCGGGTTTTTTCCCCATAAAAAAAAGAAGTTTTGTGGTTTTTTGGAGGGCATGAGTGAAGGGTTCTTGTTCTCTATAACAAGGTGAAGTATTTTATACTTCAGGGCCTGATATTCAAAGGTGCTGGCAGTCCACAAGTTTCTTTAAAATCATATGGGATTATGGATGCTCAGTATACTTGAAAAATCAGTCTGTTTGTAAGTGGAACAAGATACATTAAATTACCAAAGTGTTTCCCTTCCTGTCCTGTCATTAACTTAAAGGATTTTGCTTTTCTATCTAAAACTTAAGATAATACGTCAAAAATACTACATAGATCAGTGTTTGTAAGGTACTTGGATACATGTGTGTAAGTATGATAGAAAAAGTCAAGTCTTCTATTAATTCTGTATTCAGGAGTGCGAAAATGTTCCACAAATGAGGCATGGGCTATATGCTGAATGGTGAAACTTGGAAGAAATTTTCGGTAGGTGCCTTGCCATTATCTTTCCTATGTCTTGAATGGAACAGGAGTCCTGTGGAAAATAACATTTGTGGTTGTGTATTTTTAAAACTTTCTCACATTGCCAAGTGAATGGAATAAAAATTGACACCCGTTTCAGGTGTTGAACAGTTGAAAGTCTGATGTAGTACTGAAGGCTGGGCCTAAGACTTCATGGCTTAGGGGTTCTTGTTTTGTTTCTTGAAGAATTCCAGGAATAGCATTCACAGTATAGCAACAATTGCCGAGGGGTTTTGTGCACGCACACAAGCTTAATTGCTGAGGGTTGGAATAGTACTGATGTTCACAAGTGGTAAATGCGGGAGTTATTATAGAATACTAACTTGGGATGATCAGAAAGTGTTTTTGTCAAGACCTCTTTTTTGTTTGTGTTTGTTTACTCTGGTTTCTGGAAACATTACTTTAGGGGGTTTAAGTAAAAGAGGAAAAGATGTGTGTTTGAGCATGCCGATTTGCAATAATGATAAAGGAAAGAATAAAGGTGTGGATAGAGTAAAAATCCATGCACTTTTTTGAAGTTGGGGAAGCTTGTTTTTCTGTCATAAAATAACAGACTTTCAGTCCTGACAGGTTCTTCTTCTGCAGTCTCTGGGGGGACCCAAATGGTTACCAGTACCCAATAGTCTACACGTGGAAACGTGGGGCAGTATTTGCTGATGAGTGGTGTTTCAATACCAATGGACTGGGAAGATCACCTGATCTAATATTGGAATAAGTCACAGGAAAAAATCTGTCCTTTTCTCTTCCTCAACCATCTTGGTTTATCATGTAGAGAGGCATTTTTTTCCCACATTTTCTTGGAAGATAAGCTAGTCTGCCCCAGACAAGGTGCATGTATGAATCCTTTTGAGAGTGCCTGCTAGGCTGAAGAGCATGAGCTGTGTGCAACAACAAGCTGATATACTAACAAATGTGGGGAAAATAACAAAACCTACCCCAAATCTCTGTGCTCTGAGTCAGTGATCAAATAGATGAATCTTATTAACTTTCCAATAGTCCCAAGCTAAAGCTGTCCTTATCACTCCTATATACTCCCTGAGGGCATCTATTAAACTATAGTTGCTGCATACATAATATGTAAGGAGAAATGCTCAGCTGTAAAAGATGGTTATCCAGCATTTTATCACTGGAAAAAAATGTAACTCTATTCACACTGATAAATTATTAACCAGGCTTCCATAAATGTATCCTTAGCTTCTAAAACCTGTATTGGTAAATGAGGAACTTGTCTTTACAGGTTGGGTTGTGATGAGCTGGTTGCTGTAGGTTAGCAAGAGGCAGCAGCAGTGGCAAGAGATACTACTATTAGCATCTCCTGACTACGTTTCCATCATCTTGGAGAGACATGCTCTCCAGGTGAGGACATGGAGCCACCATCCCTTCTATGCTGGCAAACTTTGGCTCCCTACTCTGTGTACACTGGACCATCTCAGAGATGACTTGTCCCCCTCTGAAAGATCTTCCATAGATTTCCTACTGGAATTGTGCATCAACTATGCTTCCCATCTCAAACCTAGTCCAGTGAGTAGTTTGACCCTCATATAATGATACGTTTTGGTGCCGTTCCAAGTGGCATAAGCTGTCTGTATTGCAAATGCAATCAAAAGGCCAAAACACTTACTATGCAGATTGCTGGAGTAAATCTTGGCCAAAAGGAGGCAGAAAGCTGCTACAGAAAGGTCAAGTTATGAATAATATCCTGTGAGTGCAGCTCTGCATAGTCTTTCTCCTGAAATATTTCTCTTTTGCCATTTCACCTAGAACCTAGTGTCCCAGTGATATGTTGCCTGTGGCGACTACCTGTTCTTCCCAAAGCTTGGAAGAGTAGATCTGGGACAAGTAGAAAGTCTGGAAGCCCACCTCCAGGTTCTTGAACTATTTTGCTTCTAGTGCCACTGGAATTACACATCTAGCCGGAAAGAGGGAGAGAGGTGTCAGGTATGGCAACAAAGGGAATTTGAAGTGAAGAGAAATTATTAAGGGTTTGTCTGTGTCAGAGTAGGAGCTGCTTCTTGAGGGCTTCTGTGTGTTCTTGCTGTTTGTACAGCACCCACTAGTATTATATTATGGAATTGCCTTGACAGGTCACGGCCAGAAGGATAGATGAGAAAGCTTGTGATCCTTTTCTTACAGTTAGCATGAAGTATCATAATGTAGTGTATGTTAGGTAGCCTTTATGTTTGAAAAATTCAGATTGCTAACAAAGACTGGTTGAGGCCTCAGGTCTCATAAGGTATTTCTGCAATGGAAATCTATATCTTCTGTCATGTCCTAGAAAGCTGAATTTAGCAGTTACATCTGCTTCCTTCTGGTTTGGAGCGCATCCCACACAGTGATCCATTGTGCAGCTTTGAACTCCACTCCTCCAGCCCTGTGCCTGGCTGCTGCTTGCTAGCCACTGCTGAAGACTCTGCTGCCAAATCTCTGCTGTTGCTTTTTGTGCAAACTAGACTGGAGCCAGACAGTCTGTTCAGCACTGCCAACTTCAGCTGCATGCCCTTTTCTCAGGAGAGATACATCTGAGGCACTGGATGGGCTGTGCTGAGAGGGCAGAGAGTTTTAAAATGACAAAGAAAACCAGCCCAGATGTTCCCTTTCTTTGATGAACGGTATTTTTGGAGGAATCTGCCACTTTGCTTGTTATACACTGTGTGAAAAAGGATGCTGATCCTGTGCATGCTGCTGTTGGGCAGTCTGTATAGGCTTTTGCTGAAGTTGTTCATTGGATTCACTGGGGTCCTAGATGATCAGACAGCAGCTGATCTAAGTTCTTTCTCACTGATCTAAGTTCTGGTCCTCAGTCATAGATGATATGCATGGCTGCTCCCCACAGACCTTGTGCTATTACTTTGAGCTGTCTTGGACAGACATTAATGTTACAAATCTCACCTTGAGAAGCAGAGGGAAGCCTCCATGTATTCCACTACCTCCTCTGCCCTGCTGAAAGTGATCCTCTCAGGACTCTGATAGCTGATGCACTACCCAGTCTTCAGACATACAGCGGTGTAACCTGTGAAAGTGAGATTACGTTTTCTAACTAGATTTTTGTGGGTTTTTCTCCTGCCTGCCACAATAATTTTGGAAACCTATATGCTTACAAATGCAGACTTCCCAGCCACGTTCGTTTGGAGGTGGACACACTGAGACAATGCACTAATGTGTTTCATGGCAAGATTTAAGTGACCTGTTAGCTTCATTTGCTGTTTGTAAAGAAAAACATTGTAGCATTGTATTTAATGAAAAACAAAACAAGGCAACACTCCAAGCTCATCCCACTTTCTGATTAAGCTATTTATACCCTCTCGTAGGTTTCTGGACAAGTGTCCTTGTGAACAGCTCATTTTATACTGCAAATGAGAAGCAGGATGCATTTGCTCACGTGTTTTGTATGCCTGCATTTGAGGTAGTCATGCTGCATCCTCTTCACAGCCAGTGGAGAGAAATGGATGCTGCTAGACAAGGATTCCTCTGACCTTTTTAAAACCTTCTCATGAAGATCAGGTGAGTCATGCCCTAGAAAGCCTATTTCTCTCTGTTGCTTATAGAGTGGGGCTGGGATGACTAGGTCAGAATAAATAAGAGGGAAGACAGAATAGAATCATAGGACGGTTTGAGTTGGAAGGGACCTTTAAAGATCATTTAGTCCAACATCTACGCCCACCCTCTATGCCTTGGACAGATGAACCTCCTAAAGATTTTTCACACCTCTATAGAGATAAGTCATATAATGTATGATTATATACCTTTGTTGTGCATGAAAACAAACATTTCTTTTCATTAAAACCTGAATCCAGTTGCTTTGCTAAATCAAATAGAAAGTTATTATCATGCCTAGTGGATAATGAGTGTTACTACACCATATTGTTGTTGCAGAAAGGCAAATGAGCACTTAACATCTAACAGGCTGAAGTAATGGAGGACTGGATTTCTCACCTCCTACACACCCAGGTGCACATTTCCTCATTCAAAGCATTCGCACACAAGGTCCAGGTTCCCTTCTCCCCAGACCCAGAGCGGGTTTCACTGGCTTGGTGGGTGCTTTTCCAAATGGCTGCTCTTCTAAATGCTAGTTCCCTTTTCTCTGACTCTGCAGCCTGGCTGCATTTCCACAGCATCTTCCTGCAGCCCTCTTGCAAAGCTCAGAGATAATTTCATTTTACTTCATTCCTGAAGAAAGCAAAGTCAATGACAGAATTTTATCAAATGGACTAAAATTCAGATTGATAGTCATGATTTTTTCTGCAAAATGAAGTGTTTGATAGTCAAGGCACCTTCTTTGGAGTACTCTTAATTCAGCAAATTAGTGAAAACATTTGAACTTGAAGACTTATAAATAAGTTTCTATTGAAATTTTTGAAGAATCCTCATCCATGTCTGTGGAACATACCTGCTGGTGTTTTATGATGAGAAACTTCTGTTGAGGGGAAAAAAAATCAAGCAAACCTACTGATATTTCAGTCAATCACTTGCTGCAGCTAAAAGAAACAGATACTTTTTTGGTGAGAACATCTTGCTAAGTAATGAAAATAATCCTCTTGTTTTACAGTGCTTTTTCTACTTCATGTCAGATGAAGCTTCCTGTAATAGTACTGCAGTACAGACCACTGCCCCAGGGGTCTCGCATGCAGTTACACATGATGGTTGCTGCCCAGAGCAGCCTCAAGTCCCAGTGAACAGGAGACGGTGTTTAAGGAGTGTGGAGATAGGCCGTGACTAGATCACAGAGCAGCAGCTGCTGACCAGTAACAGAGATGATAGTGGCTTTGAGGTGCCCTGGATGGGCTAGTTCGTTCCTGTCCTGGGCATCCTGGTGTCAAATGCAATCATGTCATAACATAATACGTATTAATTTAACTTCTAAACTCACTGTGTTGATAGTTGTAAGAAATGCTAGCAGTTAGAAAGAAGGGTTAGGAAACTTGTGGGCATAGTACTTGCTTTCTATTTCTAAGGGCACTCCATATCAAGAAGTGATTTCCTGTTCCCAAATGCAATGCCTATTTTAATGTGGGGAAAGGGTGCTACAAATTTTTAAAAGTAAACAGTTCATAAACTTTCTTCAACTTGTCTTAGTTAAATGTCATAACTGTGAGTCGTGGTTAAATTTATAATTTATCCAACTAGCAAACAAAACGTATGTAAGGTGAATGTTAGAACTTGTTTTACAACTGCATATAAATCTATTCTATTCTAGACCTCAGTTCACTGCTTTTCTTTCCATTTCATCATGGAAAGTATAGAGACACAAGGAATAACTTAAATGTATTAAGGTAAAGTTCAGTACTGAATGAATACTGCCTTCATACATGCTGTGACTAAGCAATAAGATTGAGATGACTCAAGCCCTTAAGTCATATTTTCGTGGATGATTTAACATTGCACAGATATTTTTTGCTTAACAATAGCAAAAATATTTTTCCTTCCTTCATTCTTTGGTTTAGATCTGTTTGATATGTTTAATTTTGCAAGCTGACGCATTGAATTTTATTTCTATTTTTATCCTGGGAGGTATCATCTTTTCTGGTTAAATGCTCAGCCAGGAAAGTGAACCACGTTTACTCAATGATGAGCAAAACAAAAGAAAGGTTGCCACCCTGTTGTGTCATTCTTCCTGTTCCTTGCCTCCTGCTTGTAAGTATATTAGCTAAAGCAGCGTAATATAGAGAAGACTATCAGATATTTGTCTATTCCAAAACACCATCTAAGGGGTTAAATTCGCTTATTCCATTGTTTCGTAGGATCTCTGCGGAGAGCAAGCTTGTGTTCACAAGCAAACACCGCTTGATGTAGTCTCTACCTCTGGTCTGTTCTGCACTTGCCCCCCTGCCTGCATGCACGCTGCCTTTCTCCCGGCATAGTGCGCTTGAAAAATAACACAAGGTTCTTGGGGTAGTAGCCAAGCGGTGTGCTCTGTAGGGAGCTTTTGCTAGGCAGTGGTGTTCCCTGTTGCATGTGGTGTGTAATCTGACCATTTGGGCAGCTGTGTGAGCCTAAAATTCTGCAGCAAGGAAGCAGAAAATGTCATTTTTATTTTTTTAAAAATGCTTTTTCATGTTACGTTAAGATTTTTATAAGGGCTGAAAGACAAGCAGAGGGAGACCTGTAGTAGGAATATGGTTTAATGAATGTCCAGACCGCCAGTGCTGAGCTTAGTCTTAGCCCTCTTATTTGTGTAATCAGGCATGTTAATCTACTGCTTTCTTACACAGTAGCATGGTATACTTCATAGACTTAATGAGCTTTAACATTATTGCTTTAGTCTTTAAAGAGTAATGATTTTGGTTTTGAAATGTTGTTACACTAGTGCTAGAAACTAGATAAAGCTCGAAGGCATTGATTGTGGTTGGAGAGAGACTGGTTTTGTTTGACTAATGAACCTGATTTTTTTTCTGTTTACTATGAAGTCAAACCCGCTTACAGTACATGACTTAGAGTGAGATAGACTTAAAGAATCAGAGTTTCAGCTTTTCTCTCAGCTTGTATTCATTCCAGTGCACTGATACAAATTTGTATGATGGTATTCTGTGCTTTTAATGTCTCTTCAAAGAGTGTTGCTGCCGCTCATACGTGACCCTTTCTTTAATGCAATATACGACTTGCCATATATTGCATATATTCATAAATCTTCCAGCTCTTATATCTAAAGATCTTTGAAGTTTGTTCTTAGTCAAAGAATCTGCTTATTATTTGCATTGTAATACTGACTAGAGCTCTCACTCAAGTCTAACCCATATGCCATTAACCGAGATCACATTCAACAAATTTGGTTTGGTTTGGGGTTTTTTTTTTTTTCTTGCCACTTGATTTCAGTGTCTTGAGTTGTTCTTCCTTACCTTGAAAATTTATTGGTTTTGTGCAACGGGCATTTCCTGGTGCTTCAGTACCTGCTGGCACTTAGTTTGCTTACATGGGCGTGTGCACTCTGCAAACACATCGTTGAGAGGTGGAGCTGGTTTTTCTTGCTCCTCTATATGGCCTTCTGCAAGCAGTATACTTAAGTTAAAACAGGAAGAGAGACAAGTTGGCCATTACACTCTCAACATGGTAAGTTTTACATTTGTTAAAGGTTCTTGGTACGACAAGAACCTTTTTATGTCTTTTTGCCATTTTGTTAGAATTAATGTTGCCAGCCCTTCCCTTCCTTCCCCCATCATAGGCTTGCATACAGCTATGGGCCTCAGAATAAAAGATAAAAGATAACCGTGGACTTGGACCACGTTTTAGTGGCTACTGAGTGATGCCATCTTAGTCTTGAATTTTATTTCAGACCCCCATGTGAATGACCTCAGGATACTCAGGATTTGTGTGTTTTAAGCGCATATGTGAAACTTGCCTCTTTTAATTTGAGTGTCAAAGCTGGGTGCGTTGGATCCAGGTTCAGCACACTGTGATATGTAGTGCCAGCACTGAGTTGGGAGGTGAGAACTGTGGCCTCCTGAAGCGTGCAGAAGAGGCAGCAGTGCCATCAATCCTGCTCCTGCTGAGTTTCCAACTTGGCCATTGTGCCTTGTGCAGGTTTGGTTTGGGCAGTGGCTGGTGCCTTTCCAGGAGACAATATATCCCAGCTTCTCATGTGACAGAAGTCAATTACAGTCCACCACACCATGCTGCATTTGGCTACTGTTGGTAGGAATTTCTTTACCAGTATGGAAATACTGGTTGTGCCTGTCCTAGGTACACCTGTGCTAGTAAATACGTGTAGTGCAGACCACATTTCTCTACTGGCAAAGAATTTCCCACCAGCAGTAGGTGAAGGCTCTGTCATTCAAGCAATGTGAGGTGATGCTGTGGTTCCCATACCACTGCAGTTGGTGCACATGGAAAATGCTGCCTCTGTTGCTGAGTCACTAAATTGTTCCACATACTGGCCTCTAGCTAAGTAAACATAATGGCTTGGCGGTGGGAGTAATTTCTTGCATCAAGCAATTTGATAATAGCGCCATTGAAGAAAAGAGGATAATTCCTCTCCCTTCATCTCACTTCCTTTCAGCTCTGCCTCTGTCTCTTGGGAGCAGGATGCTCTCCTCTTTCCTGAGGAGATGGGGGACAGATGAGGGGAAAGTATTTTGGAGTGTAAATGAAGCTGTTGATTTGCTGTGTTTGGGAGGGTACACGCGGCAGTGACAGTAGTGGTCACTGCACCTGTGGTAACTACAAATGTAGCTGATTGCAGTGGATTCACTGTACTTCCTGTAGCTCTTAACTAACATCCCTCATGAAGATTCAGTTTCAGGGGTGCTGTATTTCTAATTGTCACAAGCAGCTGTGCTAGCAGTTAGGAAAAATAAATGGCATGTTCTTCCCCACCGTAATGCTTTTTCTCTTTTTTTTAAACAAGCCTTGAGTAATTCTTTTGTCTTGGGAGGGTGAGCAAATGCTCTCTGGCTAGGCATGGTACCTGTGTACAGTGGGTGCAGGTATACTGCAGGATGAACTGCACCTTATCATTCAGTTGTGTCTGATTTTGCTATCACGTGCAAATAAGAGTCTGTTATTTCTACTGTATCTTCCCTCAACAGTAGCTTCAGAGAGGAAGACTCCATTCTAGAAATCCCTTTCCACAGGGATAAGAGAAGTGGGAAAAGCCAAGTGGGTGGTCCCAATGAGCAGTTCTTCTATCCCTTTCTATGAGGCAAGGGAAAACAGCTACATACTCGAGAGGCTCACTTACATACTGCCTTGTGATTGTGTTACTTCATTCATTCCTCCTCCATTACTACTTCCTTTGCAAGTCCAATATTAGATCATTGCTTTACTCTGACTTAAGAAATTAATCATGTATCTACATATTGAATGTAGATTACAACTAAGCCCATCCTTTTAGGGGGCTTTGCATTTTTCTGTGTGTCCTAATTTGCATTTTAGTGCTCCTCAAATGCTCTGTTGCGTCAAATCTTCACTCAGTTTAGGATGAAAAAAACTACATTTCCTAACCAGCCACAGGGCTGCTTAATAAAACATCAAAAGTCTGTTAAAAGGAGCATTGTCACTTTCTAAAAACTGTCTGGCTGGTTTTGTTTTTAAAACCTTGGTTGGTTCATAATTCAGCTTTTGTCAGCTATTTATTCTGGACTATTTAGAGAGAGAGCAAAAAGTAGCACAGGAACGGAGAAGAGCAATTTTTCCTGTTAAGTCTTAATGTGAAATACAGGCCTGGTCTCTAATCATGTGTTGTCTAAAGCAGGGAAGCCTTAAGTGGTAGTTTGTTAAAAAGAGTATCTCATTACTTATTAGTCTCCTTTTCTATAGAGCAAGTGTTCCTGCTGGTTTTGCTATCACCGTTCTTTTTGTTTAACAGCTATGTGTATAACAGAAATGCCCCCCACTTACCACAAAAGGTATGGGAACTAAACCAGATGGTCTCCTGCTGGGAGATGTGTGATGTTTTGGTACCTCTTGTACCAGCACATGGCAGAATGAAGGCAGTGTTATTAGAGGTTCAATACAGAATTTGTCTAATCAGGCAGGAGTGAAGTAGGATGCAGGGACAAGGGATTTTTTCACTAGCTCTGCTTCATGCAGGGTAAAGATACCTGCACTATCTTCAGTCCTAAAAGATAGCCATGCAAGAGTAATGTTATCTAAGAACTGGGAAAACTTGGCTTATGCAAAGTTAATTGCTGCTAGTACTTCAGCTGGCCTGGGGGAGAGAATATCTCCTAGGCAGAGGTCAGGAGTGCAATGTGTTTAGAAGGAATCCTGTCTGAACAAATACAAGCTTCTCTTGAGATATTTGCTGAAGCTTCAGCAGCTAGGCAGTGTCTGGTTAGGACATCTATTATTTTTGAGTAGCAATTTCATAGTGCAGAAGAAAATCTGAAAGGTGAGGTGGGTCCGAATCTTAATGTCGATTAGCTGGGTGGTACAAGTACATTGGACAGCTGGCGGACAGAAAAACTGGGCTATTTCAGCATCAAATATGTTACTGCAGCCCTGAACACAAAAGCTGTATTGCCGGCGTGCTTGGTGTTAAGGTGGAGACTGTGTTCCCCCACCAAAGCAATAAGGGAAATTTGAGGATGCTGGGTTTTAAGATTGTCGTTGATGGGTTTTATGTCTTGCTAATACTGAGTATGAGATCGTTAAACAGGCTGCCATCCTGGCTCTTTAGGAGAATATTTTTGCTAATTCACAAGATATTTTAACTTACATAGAGTCGGTTGAACACATAAGCAGGTAAAATGGTATTTTCTAACAGTTGCCAAATCCCACTGTTATGTGCTAAAGACAGTTAAAACCCACAAGATTTTTGTCATAAATGGGACTGAAGGATCTATTCCCAGGTATGTTCAGTAAAAAATAGAAAGCAAGCAACAAAACCCATTATGACTAGAATATAACTTCAGTTGATTATAGTCTTTCTATAAGAATAGATTTTACTAGAAAGATCTTTCTGTTAATGTGGGTAACATGAGTGTAATTTGGGTCTGTCTATTTGCTAAACATTATAATACTCTGCATTGTTCTCTGTATTGTAATCTCTAATGTAGTTTCTGTTGTCTTTACAAACAAGACTGTAATAATTACTATTCAAGATTCACATAGTTGACCTAAAAGGTCAGCTGTCAGCATGAGATACCAGAATTTTGTTGACTAGATCACTGTCCAGTGAGTCTGCTCTACTGTTTCTAAGCCAGTGTCATCTAACATGGAAGGCAGCAGTAACTCGGAGATCAGTTGCAATGTCAGGTTGTGCCTGTGGGCAGTAACAGTAATTCTTCCATTTTCTCCTTTGTTAACCTCTTCTTGCATTCTTCCACTCTCCATGCCTTCAAACCTCTTGCCACCACCGCCGGTGCTGGCCCTTCAATCCAGCCTCTTCCCCACCTATTCCTGAGCATAGCCAGGGGTTGCTGTGACTGCCTGTTGATCTGTGGCTCGGAAGGATCTCCGTTCATGTGGGATTGAGATCCTACCTGCTTTCTATCTGCAAGCGTTGCTTCTGCTGCCAGTGGTGCATGTTCTGTGGTTTCGGATTTCCTCACTGGTGAAAGCTGTAAGAAACTTAATGGAATGATCTTCCAGCTGCTTTACATCTGGCACAGGAGAGTGTAGCACTCTCTTAAATTTTAAGTCCATCCAATCTGACAGTTTGTGATCTCATCACCCTTACCAGTGCTTAGTTCTGCTCTGGAGTCTACATACTTGACCCTATGCTCCAGATAGCAAATGAAGCAACTGGATTCCCAGTTATGGCATGTCACCTTAGTAATTTTTTATTTCATATGTGCCTCCTTTTACTGAGAGTAAAATCTTCCAGGACATTCAAGGATAGGCGATATGCTTAGCCAAAGGGAATTTTTGTGGCTTTCACATTTCTGACAGGAGCGCTGAATTCTTTAGAGTTAAAAGCAAAAAGCTCAGAAAACATGGCCAGATGTCAAGTGAATGTTTTGAAGTGTTTTCCTCTTCCCCGAATTCCCAGTATCAGAATACATCTTACGAGGTACAGTGTTCTTGTCAGCCTGCGTGTTGTACCACTGTACTGTTTTTCTGCAAGAACCCTAGTTACCTGTAGTGCATCATCAAGACAAATATCAGAGACCATTTTTAACACTTTTGTGGTCCTAAATTTCTAATTGTATTGCTCGTTCTTTCCCGTTAACCTCTTGGGTTTCCATTTTTCAATAAAACTTGGCTTTTTTTCGCAGTTTAAAAAAAAAAAAGCATGTCAGAATAATGCTGTGTCACCTACGTTACCCCTGCAAGGAAAACTTGTGAACAGAAATCTGGAGCACCTTGATCAGCCAAGCAGCTTAGCTTATTCTCTGACTGCTGAACTTGGCTCTGTGAATTTTGTGCCCATGCCCCATGCTACCTAGCCCACTGCTGTTAGGATCCAGTTGGGATGAAAGTACTGTTTTCACCAGGCATTTTGCTAAGCAGTTCAAGAAAGAAGTTAGCCTTCTTGATAGTAACAAAGTATAATTCACATGTTGGATTTCTTCCTTTTGCTTAGAAGTAACTTGGCCTTATGGTATTAATAGAAACGCCATTTTCAAGAATTCTAAACACTGGATGGTTATGTTTGTTGTTATTTTTTCTATTAAAATAAATGCAGAGAATCAAAGTATATTTTTTTCCATGTGTGTTTTTATTACTTGGCTTTTATATGTTTAAGATAGCAATCTAGCCAGAAGTAGTAGTAGTCCAGGGTTTGTTTGTTTCCCAGTTTTCAGTAATAGTAAGCTCATAATTGGCAATCTTGACTTGTATTTCTGCCTTGCATTGACTTGTTGTGAGCTTTCAGTTTGTGTATGACCTTTCTGTCCCATTTTCTTACGTGATGAGAGTGATACTGACAGTTGGATCTGTACTGCAGAAACAGTAAGATTTATATTACTGTTTCCTTGGGGGGGAGGAAAATAGATGAAAATACTTATATACCAGTTGTGTATACTTTATGTTATGTTTTGTTATTAATTTGAAAATTTTAAAGATTAATTGAAACAGGTTCCAAAATATCAGAAGACATTCCTATGCTCATGTAAGACTAACATGAGGAAAAATCTCCTTTGAAGTTAAATTGTGACATTTGTACCCTTTACTAGTAAATGGTCAGATAACTGGGGGAATGGGGTATTTCAAAACTCATATTCTGAAGTAGTTGGTGAGAAGTGACATAAGAATTTCATTTGATGCCATTGGCAATCAGTATTTGCTTCTTTAGTGGTTGTTAGGAAGGGAAACAGAAAGGTATCTTGTCGTATACCCATAGCTGTCTTAGACTGTGAACACTATCCCTTCAGTTCTCTCTGCTATTTGTCTTTGTGAAAACCTTTCCAAACTGTTGAAAGCTAGGGAAGCAAGGGCTGCTTTAAAAAAAAAAAAAAAAAAAAAAAAAAAAATTCTTAAAAGTTGTTCCAGTGTGCACAATATAAAATAAATCTGCATTATCTTCTAGCACATGTGCATCTATGTATGCGCACATGTGTATTTGCACTTATGTATGATGATGTGGGTGCCTGTTTGGTGTATAAATGGGTTTATGTTTGTATACTGTATATAATGCGTGTATGCTTCAAAGTACAATGTGCATCTGTTCGCATAGCTTAACTTTTTTTAAAGAAAAAATGTCTTGGAGGTCATGCGTTGTTTCGATGTGAAACTCTGTATTTACTTATGAGACTGTGAGGGCTGGATGTTCCAATCAGTTAACTAGAAGTTTTACATATTTTGTAAGTAGCTTCCTGGTGACCCTTTCCAAATAGGGTCAAGTTCAGAGCTCCAGTCTGGTGTAGGGTGTCTCTTCTGGTTTTGTTTCTTCTCTGTTTCAAAATGACCAAAAAAAAAAAAAAAAAGTTAAATTTGTCTTACTTCTGGGTGGCTGCATGTTAGTAAGTCACTCTAAGTTCTTGCTGTATTTACTGGAAGGGAATGGACATTTCTAGAACATGTCATCCTAAATTCAACGTCTGCAGTAAGTGCATAAATCACTCCTTGAAAGTTCCTATTTCTCCAAGTTGACTGTGAAGTGAGTGTAATGGATGACTTGCCAAGATTCAGGTGTATACTTGTTTTGAGGTGAGTCTTACCTTTAGTGCTGTCCTCTGAAGCCCTTCCACTTGTTAATTTTTACTTTTCCCTTAAAGTAATCTCAGGGAAATGAGTAGAATCACTCCCCAACCCCTCCCTCCCCATGCTTATTACTGTTAGGATGGAAGTATTACAAGGTGAATGTAGTCATTTAAATGTATTGCAGTAGAAAGATAATTGCAGAACCCTTGTGGGAGCATAATAATCGAACATTAGCAAGTAAATAAACAACAACATAGAAAACATGTTGTCTAAGTAGCCCCTGAGATAACCTGTTAGCCTGCAAGCCATTCTTTGGTGGCTTTCAAACCATTACTAGATTAAGCCTTTCTCAAATCAGTCCATGATGGTAATGTCAAAATCACCTACACTTGTTTGTTTTGACTTTCAGGTAGTTTGAGATAAATATACCCAGCTATTTTGTGGCTCGAAACTACAATTGCACCAGGAAGTTGATTCTACAGCTGCTTATGAATGCAGTCTGAAGGCCTGCAGTGTGCTGGTGAGCATTGGCCAGGACACAAGGGCATTCAATAACCGGGAAAATGACTGGCTTTCTTGAAGAAGAAACAAAGAAGAAACTTTTATTTCTTGCATAGCTGCAAGACAAAGCCATACAATCTTGACACTTAGTTAACTTAAAGAAACATTTTTCAAAATACCTCTTGACTGTGTGGATCTTGTAACTCTGACACAAACGTGCCTTTGGACTTGTGCAAATAAATCATTGGAAGAATTGATTGGGCAAAGCAGTCATTGAAAGAGTGGCTGTTGAAGAATCATGACGAAGCACTTGGAGATCATCAATTTGTCATTTTTGTTGGAACACGAAAGGGAAACAATATTGGGAGTATTGAAGAGAGACGAGTATCTGAAAAAAGTTGAAGATAAAAGGATAAGGTAACCCTTTTCATTATTGTTAAAAATATGGTCCATAGGATAGATATTTTTGTGGTACGTAGTGAAGATTTTCTAGATGCCTTAGAAGGATGAGTGTTGGGAGGTGGCACAGTTAATTATAAGTCAAAGTAAAGTGTGTTAAAAAGAAAATTGCTTGCCATTGTGGCCCTCTGTAAACAAAAGACTGTGTCCATTGCTTCAAGGCAAAAGAGTAAGAAAGATAACAAATGCAAAAATACACAGCAGTCACTTTTAAATTTCAGATTCTGTAGATTTTGCCCAGTTTGGCTGAATTTCCTCCGTGAATGGAAGGCTTTAGTAAGGCTCTTGAACTTTCTTCCTCTGAGAGGAGCTGTATGCTTTGTGCCTTCCGAACTGACTACGAGAGGGGAAGTTTGGAAGGTGTCACGTGGAGAGAAAGTAGGCATCTGCCTCTGTACAGGAGTCCATACAACATGGGGCAAATGCAAGATAGTGACCTTTTTCTTTCTGTTGCAGTACTTGCAGAATAGGGAGGAGGAGGGACACTTCGTTTTTCAAATGACTTATATTTACTAATAAATAAATAAAACTGAAAATCTCGGGTATGGATCTCAAAAATCGCTGATGGGAGAAGTAGAGACTCAGGGTATTAACAGAGTCCATGTGTTCTTTTCTGAGGAAAAAAGGTAAAAATCAAAGTTCAGAGAACAATGTGTGGAGGTAGGCTGAGAGTCAGCTATTTTAGATGACTCAAATTCAGTTAGTTCAGCTAAGTATCAGTTCTGCAAATGTTCATATGCTTTTCCAGTATGTTGTTGCTGCTTCCTCTCACTTCTCCCTGCTGCCCTTTTAAACTTTCATACAGTGCTGGTTCTGAGAAACAGGCTTACTGTGGATGTGTGCAGCACTTGGCATTGGCAAGGCTGCTGAGTGTAATGGATGACAAAGGGAAGATTTCCAGCCTTTGCTGGTTTCTGTCCATGTATTTCAAGGCTGTGCTGCATTGTTCTTCCTTTTGATTTGCTAAAAAGCATTTCAGACATTGTGCATTGTAGAGATGTACGTTCAGCACGTGCTGAGGCTTCTTTTGTATAAAGCTATTATTTGGAGATCCATGCAGAGTTAGCCACTGGTTTTGGAAGTCTTTCTACCTTGAGAAAAGCAAGTCTAAGTGGAATGCCTCTATTGGTGTGCAGCCCATTTAAGTGGGGAAACGTAGTGGCTCATCTAAATGGAGCAGGCTAAAACTGGTTGCTTCTTCTGTTGCAAGACTGGAAGGAAAGGTGTTTCTTTATGGTGGTGTGGGCAAATTAATCATTTCATCTCCTTCACGATTTGTCAGATGAAGAAGAAAACAAAACACAAGAAAACAGATGGAGCACTGTTTGTTCCAGGCATTGTGCTCTATTTTGTAATAGGATAAGCATTTCAAAGTGTTTCAGTTTTCTAAGGAGGTGGCCTTGGAAATGTGTCACATGCAAGTAGTCATCAATCAAAGGTGTTGGTATGAAGTGTGGCAAGTGTAGCAGATCACTAGCTTCTCAAACCCTCAGAAAGCTTTCTTTTCTGCTACTGTCATTTCCCAATTGCAAGTGGAAAGTTGAAACTCCTGAGGAATTTGGTTTGGTGGTTTTTTTGTTGGTTGGTTGGTTTATGTTGTTGTTGGTTTTTTAATACAATGTCATAAAACCCCTAATTTTTTGCCTTTTTCGGCACTACCTGGAAGTGACTCTGCCAAAGCTACTGAGTTTGAGAACCCAAGACACCTCTGAAGGATGTGGTTCAGTAAAGCAACAGGTGGTATTGGCTTATCTGTGTTTTGGTACAAATGGAAAGAGCACCCTAAGAAAAAGCTAGAAATGAAGCTAATCTGAAATAGAATGCTAATTAGGATAACTAACGATGCAATGTGATGCTTATGCATACTTCTAGCACCTGTATATGAATGAATTGGTTTCAGATTCAAAATATATTTGGAGAATTTTCATTAGACCATACGGTGCCTGATAATGGTGGAATGTAGTCTATAAAAGGCTTCCAAGATATACAAACTATAAAGAACTGGGTGGGTAACTGCTTCCTAGGAGACTTCATAATTTTTCTTTCTGAATACAGCTTGGCAAGGATATCTTTAATTATGGCTTATAAATATACTTCAGAGGAACATTTGTTGTCTTTGGAATTCCATTTGGTGCAATCTGTTGTATATTTTATTGAAGAACTTTGCAGAAGAACAAGTCCCTTTGTATTTATTTTCAAGGCACTTTTCATTCTGGCAAGATGCTTACTTGTACGTTGTACTGAAGAATTTTTATTAGTCTGTTCCACTCTTTCTGGATCTATCTTGATAATTGTTTTTTTTCTATTCCTATTAGTCTTCAGAAGCCATCGTAACTTGAAAGGGTCTTTCTATTCAACGTGAAAGCAATAGTAAGTGTAGGATGATGTCCTAATAATGTAATTGTTAGGAGTTATTTTCACTGTCACTGCTCATACTTGTGTTCTGGAGTGCAGGTGGCTGTCCTTGTATTTTAATTTGACGTACATACATTTCACTTACATGTGAGAGAAACACAGAAGGCAGCAGGTACTCTTTCTGTGGTCTAGTTTTGATAATACAAATAAGCAACCTGCTTAATAAATATTAGGGTTTATGTTCATAACTTCAAGTGTGCATCTTATGCAACTGGAAATTTTCTTTGAATATTGATTTAAAGCTGTTAGCAGATTACTTGTGCAAATAACCTACAGTGTTCTAAACGTTGCTCTACAATGCTTTTGATGTCAGTCAAATGACCACCATAATTGTTTTCAAATGCTAAGATTATTTGGGTGAAATCATTAAATTACATAGAGCTAAAATAGCTAAAAACAGTGAATTTGACCATACTGAGGGTGAAAAAAGTAGAGTGTTTTTTTAACATGTGAGTTGCTGGAAGAAACTTGCACCCAGATAATGTCAGTCAAGATATTCTGAACTGAATGTTTTGGACTGAAACATGTCTCTTTTTCCTTATTTCCCCACCCTTTTACTATTTTTAAATAGTTTTGTTCTTTTAAGACCCTTTTTATGAAAACCCATATCACATTTAATGCATAGTGTCACAAGTCATGAAACCAATAGTAAACTGAAAGACTGTATTTGCCAAAGGTGGGGGTGTATCATGTACTAGGTGTGTTTCATCTAACTGTTGTTGCTTTGTTTCTGTTCCAACAGCAGCCCCACTGCATCCTCCCCAGCTGTGGTGTTACAGGGAACTGGGTCTGATGGTCATAGCATTTTGTATTTGGAGCTAGCTCTTCATCTCAATATTATTATGCTACCACAGAGTAAACACGTGTGACACACTTAGTGTTTTCTTACTTTGACTATTTTCCAAGACAGCATTTAAGGTACAAAGGTTCTTTTCATTCTTTACAAAGTGAAGCTGTGGATACCATGCTTTTAGCAGAAGAGATACCAGCGCAGTAATTGCTGAACTGAGAAAACAAGGAAGGAGCATGCCAATTTCTTCCAAGGATAAGGCTTTATTGGGTTATTACTTGAATCATTCCCTCAGCATTTAGGTTGCCAGAAGTTGTGGAAGAATTGCACCAGCCCCAGATCTGTATTGACAGGGAAAGTTGGCATTCCTGTCTTTTCAGTTAACTAAAATGGCATCTCCTTATCAGTCCAAAGAGATCACCAGAAGCAATTTAGGGTATTAACTTCATTACAATATAGCAGAAACTGTTAGCATGGATACCACCATGTGGTAACTACAGGCAAGTACTTTAGAAAAAAAAAAAAAATTAAGTTTGAGTAACAGGAATTGGAATTGACTTATCTGCTGAGTATACATTGGGACTTGTTTATAAGCACAAAATGATAGCAAGATAGTATATGGTATGGTATATGGTCTATGGTTTTGCAAAACTGCCTATAAATATTTGAAGGAAAAGGTCCTTATGTTAAAGCATATTGCTCATCCATACCTGTATGGGAAGTTAGGAGGTTGCCTGTCTGGCAGCCATCTCATTTGTCAAGTGAATTTAACACATCGTTATTCTTTGAGCCAGAGACTTTCCCATCAAAAGTAGTTACTATTGCCAGTACTCTAAGGGTAGAGATGCCTGTTTTGCTCTCCAGTGTTCTTTGAGAATGAAGATCCTTCATTGGTGAAAGAATTTCTGATGGTGATTAATTCTCATACTCTGGGTACAATTTATTTTATCAAAGACTAGTAAGAAACCAACAAGCAATTTGCCTTTTTTTTTTTTTTTTTTAATCTTAGTAACAGTTTTTAGTTGAGACAATGAGGGAGTTACTTGAAAATGTTCATCTGTGGAAGTTTGTCATCATTATGTTGTTATATGTCATCCAATATCATTTCAGTACCCCTCCCTCCTTTCTTTCTGTTTGCTGGGCTTTGTTCTACCATTCATTATAGCACTTCTTTTCCTTTGCAAATTCATTCTTTGCCTTTCCCTGTTTCCTTTTGTTGTCACCAATATACCTCCATACTTGGATATTCTTAAGACAGTTTTTATCATACAGATATGTTACATAAGCAAAATGTGAAAATCTGTGCTTATTTTATAAGAACCTAAAAAATACTTCAGGTACTCAAATGGCTAGATTTTACAATGCAAGGAGATCTCAATGGAAATTTTTGGTAATAGCCCATCCTTTTGTGAATTGCCAGTAGTATTTACTGTTACTTTCCACATATTGTGTCAGATAGTGGAGGGAATCTGGTTGAATTTGGAAGAGATACTGGGAATCAGTTTGAGGAGGAAACTTCCTTTCTCTCTCAGCCTCCAGAAGTATGTTGATACCAGTTCCTGCACAGAAAAATTCTCTAGTATCTAAGTTAACAGCTGCACAGCTTCAGAAGGAGGATGTGACAACTCATCTGTGCAGGCAACAGAACCTTCTTAAGAACAAGAGTATGACAGGAGCAATTTCATACATTTAAACTTTTTTCCTGCTGAAGTCTTTAATTTTAGTTGGTTGAGGACAGGTTTTGTGGTTTGGTTTTTTGTTTGTTTGGGTTGTTTTACTGTAATTTTTTATGACTCTTTGAACTCTGGAAATTTAGAATGGCAAAATAAAATTAGGAATAGTTGGATTCTGCTGCTCTGCATCTTAAGATCAAAAAGGGTTTTGAAATTGGGAGAAGGAAGATGGAGAAATTTGAAAATCAAACTGAGGAATCATGTATGCCATTGCATTTGACAGTGGTTTTTCAAAAAAGGGAGAGGAGATGAGGTAGAAAAATTTTTCAAAATAAAAAGTTTTCCAAGATCCTACTGAAATGGGGGGGGGGGGTGTGGGGTGTGGAATCAGTTTGGTATTTAAAAAAAAAAAGTTACCTGACTCAAAGCAAGTGGATCATGCTTACAGAGTTAGAGGAAATGATGGCATTCATTTAATCATAGAATCATAGAATCGTTTAGGTTGGAAAAGACCTTTAAGATCATCCAGTCCAACCATTAACCTACACCACCAAGTCCACACTAAACCAATCAATGGTAGACTAGACTAAACCATGTCCCAAAGTGCCACATCTACCCATTTTTTGAACACTTCCAGGGATGGTGACTCCACCACCTCTCTGGGCAGCCTGTTCCAATGCTTGACCACCCTTTCCGTGAAGAAGTTTCTTCTAATATCCAACCTAAACCTCCCCTGGCGCAGCTTGAGCCCATTTCCTCTTGTCCTATCGCTAACTACATGGGAGAAGAGCCCAACACCCACCTCCCTACAACCTCCTTTCAGGTAGTTGTAGAGAGCGATAAGGTCTCCCCTCAACCTCCTTTTGTCCAGGCTAAACAGTCCCAGTTCCCTCAGCTGCTCCTCATAAGGCCTGTGCTCCAGACCCTTCACCAGCCTTGTTGCCCTTCTCTGGTCATGCTCCAGCACCTCAATGTCTTTCTTGCAGTGAGGGGCCCAAAACTGGACACAGTATTCCAGGTGCGGCCTCACCAGCGCCAAGTACAGGGGAATGTGAATGGCACTGAGTGTCTTGCCTCTTGCAGCAGTATAGCTATTCTACTTTTCTGTATTTGGGGAGTCAGTGTCCTCTAGGGTAAAGCATGCTATTAAGAAAAAATGGACGTGTTAAGGCTTCTTACTGCTTCTTCCTCTTTGCAGGATTATAAGGGTTTGGGAATATTCCATCTCTGGAGGCTGCATTCATGAGGGAATGAGCACCTTTGCCTTGTGGCTCTTAGCATCAGTAGGGAAGAGGCAGACTGGTTTAGGGCCTCTTTTGGACCTCTTTTAGGACCTCTTGCAGGCGGTGGGCAACTATGCCAAGAGCTACAATCGCTTGCTGCTCCTTGGTTTGGATTTTGTAGAATTGTGGTTCTTGCTGCCTGCATTTTTTCCTCATCTTTTCAAGGCATCAGGTTTTCATATTTACTTGTTAGAATCATAGAATGCTTTGGGTTGGAAGGGACCTTGAGAGATCATCGAGCCCAACCCCCCTGCAGTAAGCAGGGATTGAACCTGTGAACTTGGCGTTATTAGCACCATGTTCTAACCAACTGAGCTAACCCGGCTGGTCAATAGATAGACTTAATCTAGGATCTGAGTCATTTGTCCAATTCAGTGTTGGCCAAGCCTTTTGTTTGGTTGGGCTTTGTTTGTTTGTTTTTAATTTTATATAGGCCTTTTAGGCCCCATTGGGAAAGGCTTAGGTTGTCATTAAGTGTTACCTGGAATACTAGTTACAAGAGAATTCTTCTCCAATGCACTTAATGTATTTTCTCATACAGTAGAGGGATCTTAATATAAATTCACAGTTAGAGGAATAGCTAAATATTCTGCTATCCTTGGCAGTAACAAATTTCTTTTTAATAGCTATCTTCTATCAAACAGCTGTTGTAATAGATGGTTTAGAAACTTCAGTGTATGATAGAATTCTTTTTCTCCAGCAGCTTATTAAATTGGCTTCTGCTGAGTTTATTTTCCCTTTCATATTACTAGGAGAGGATTGATGAAGATTAATTCTTGTTTAATATTTGAGATTAAAAATATCTAACTGAATGGTTAATTAGATTCTTTTAAAATTAAGGAGAGCTCAAATGTTAGAATGGCAAAAGGAAATTGGGTGTTTATAATACAGCTGGTTCCTGTCTTGGGGGATAAAGAGCAGTGGTAAGTCAGTCCAGCTACATGCTGCACTTGTTATCCCTTTTCAGTATTGTGTAACTAGGGCAGCTAGACTGTAGTTGTTTAGAGGCTGTTATGATGATGGATTTTTTCAGATGACCCGCCCACCTCCTCCTACTCTTCCTGGCCCTTGAGACATTTCATTCTTTATTTTTCTTAAGATCTGAACATATTTGTTACAGTCAATCAGTAGTTCAAGTCAACAAATAGTATAGGGAATCCCAAAAGAAAGTTCATATCCAGTATACCTGTCCACACATTGGTTGCTTGCTTTTTTAATTTTTCTATTTTATTTGTTTGATTAAGTAAGCGGAGAAGCTGTGGGCTGATTTATTTTATCTCAGTTTCCTGAAAGTCATCAAAGGCAACTCTGTATTAAAAAAAACAAGAAAACAAACACTTTTCAGAATTCATGCTGTTGGCAGATCAACTGTCATCTGATAAGAATTCAAGACTTTGTATCACATAAGCAGTGGAAAATACTGTTGCAGTCACCACTACTGGACAGTAGGAATAATGCCTTTTTAATGTCAAAAGAATATTGATAAGTTTTTCAACATGTTGATGTCTAAGCAAGCTTTTGTTTAAAAATACACTGTTTATTGGTTTGGGCTGATAGAGATATCCTTATTTCAAATTGGAACTATTTAAAACCCAGGCTTTGTGCCCAGTGATGCCTCTCGTTAAGCACAAAAGGGCCTGAAAGTTTCAGGGGAGAGGGAGAAGGCTGGAATGGAAGGAGTTCAGTGAAGGTTTTGTTTCAAGATTAAACACCTGTATGCAGTCTATAGGACATAATGATAAGTACCGAAAAGATGGTATCATATTGCCTGTGGAGTTCCTGAAATGCAATGGATCACTGTTGATTTTATTTCTTTATGTAGAAATGAGCCATTGAAAATAAATCTTTTATGAAAAATGAGCCTTTGCTAGTGCTTAGTATTTTAACCCTTTTGAGATTTGAGGATTAACAACATTCATCTTCTCAGTTACACTGACACTTGGGCAAGGTTCAGGTTGTTGTTTTGCATGCAGATGTTCAAGTCCCAAAAGAAAATGGAACTGAATTGTATGTGCCCCTTTAGTTCTATGGTATGTGATTGAACAAATCTTTGAAAAACTGAATAAAAAGTGAAAATACAGTTGTCTCTCAAAGACTACCTCTATTGAACATTGGCTGGCAGTTCTACTGTCTAAAAAGTCACAGTTTCAACAGGAGACCATGAAAAAGATGAGGTAGAAAGATCAATGATCAAGTAAAGAAGTGGTGGTCCCTGTTGTCAAGCAAATTATGTGGAGTGAGGTGAACAGGAGAAACATTGTAATCAAGAAAATGGGGTGGCAGGGGACCTGTGCCAAGCATATCCACATAAATTTGCCAACAAGGAAGGTCAGAGATGTGAAGGTTGGGACAGCCTTGCTGCAGTGACCATGAGTGAAGTTCAAAATTCTGAGTGGAGGGAAGGAATAAAAATGGATCACAACTCTGGACTTCAGGAGAGCAGATTTTGGGTTGTTCAGGGACCTGCTGCAAAGTCTCATGGGAGACTGTACTGGGGAGAAGAGTGGTCCAAGAGAGCTGGTTGGGGTGAGGTTTTTTGGTTCAGATTTTTTGTTTTGTTTTGTGGGTTTTTTTGTTTTGTTTTTTGAACAAGGAGTGCCTGACAAAACATAGACATAAAAAGGAAACATACAGGAGGTGGAAGTAGGGACAAAAGACCTGGGAGCTTTGGGCAGTGATGGGTCTGTTTTGGAGCCAGCTGGAACCGGCTCTGCCTCCAAAGGTACAGCCCCTGATTTCATCTCACAGAGGCCACCCTGGAAGACCCCCAACTGCCAAAACCTTGCCATGTAACCCAGTACAGGAGCAGAGAGAGTTTTGTGTGAGGAAGCTGAGTAAAGCTGAATTAGTTAGTGTTTGCTTGTTGTACTCAGACGTAAACCATAGCTGTCACCTCTGTACCACTAAGTTAGATCAACTGTTTGAGCTGAACTATGAGAAGTGAGTAGGAAGAGTGGAGCGGCTGAGATGCCAAAGAGGCCACATGGAAGCAAGGAGCAGTCCCAGGGCTCCAGTTGGACAGTGTGTCCTTGTCTGCTGTCAGCTCACAGGGGGAAGGTAGAACAGAAATTTGTAGGTGCAGCTGAAGGTGGTTATCCAGGTGGCAGATGCAAACTGGATCTGCCCTTCCTCTTCTTTTTCTTGGGTCTAACTTTTCCATGCTTGAAAGTGTCCTGACAGCAGCATTCCCCATTGCAGCTCTGAGCACTGTTCATTGGGTGGACCCAGCAGCAGAGGCAAATGGATGACTTCAGCTCCAGGAAGACAAAAAGTAGATGAGAGGGACAGAAGCGCCAAGTATTGGCCAGATTAAGAATTCCTGGTGAAGAAGGACACTCAGCTGTGATAGGGAGGGCTTTGGGGGTGAACCTGGCAAGTGCTGCAAAACCTCTCAATGTATGAAAACACAATCCAATTGTAAAAAATTTCCCTGAGATCAGTTGGTGCTAAAAGTGGCTGTACCTCAGTGGTAATTAGATGTCTTCACAAGCACTGAAAGGTGTATTTGTTATTTAAGTGGGTAGATGTGGTATCTGTTTTAAAATGGTGTGGTCGAGAGCGTTCTAGTAGTGGGGTGGTGGGGAGTTGCCTTTAGTTCTCAGTTCAGAAGCAGCAGATAAATTGACTCTTGCTGTTTGAAGGCAGGCTTGTTTAGGAGGTAGATCCAAGGAGGGTGTGGCAAAAGCAGTAATCATCTGCCTTCCCTGTGCACAATGGCAATATTGCAGTGCAGTTGGCAGTTGCTGTAGTGCAGGTCACCCATCTGCATTTGGAACTGACTGACTGACAGAAGAAGAAAATGGATGTGGACCTGTAACTAAGTGTGTTTCTGCAGGAGGTAGCTAGATGTAAGATGCAATTGATAAACTGTTAAGAACAATGAGCAAAGGACCAAGAAAGCTCGTGAAGCCTGGGCAGACTTTTGAAGGCTATGGCATGAGAGAAGTGCTGTTTGGATTGAATGTGGGAGGAGTCCAAAGCAGAATGAAGAAATCACTCTTGGATAGAGGCCAGCAGAGGAAAATGCTTGACAGAATTTGTAGTTGCTGCCTGGAGGGCTTGGACATGCCCTTTTTCAAATGCTGTCAGAGGTTGAGCATCTGCAGGCCAGGTGGCTGCAGAGCAGCTGTTGTTCATGGGATCCCAGTGGGAAGCAAAACACTAGCCAACCTTTTAACAAGGCAATGTATCCACAAATAACCTAATTCTGTCAGAGCTTATTCCCTGGAGGCCTAAGCAATGTTCCTGGCCTCCTTCATTGGTCTGCAACCTTCTATTGGTTTTGTCTTCCCAAAGTGTTTTTCTTCCTGAAACCTTTTTACTGATCTTTAGGTGAAGCCAGTAGCCAGGTTTTTTAAATCCCCCTTAAAGCATCTACGTGTATGCAGAGATGGTGATTTCAGTGAGCTTGAGTGCTTCATGGTAGAGGGACTCTAGAGGCTCTTGGCTGATGGTAGTGCATGAAAGAGAGTGTAGGGAAGGGTGAGTGAATGGGGACACAGCAACACCCAGGCATGTAAAACTCAAAGAACTTAGCAGCTGCTGAGCTGGGGCCCTGGGGAGGAGGTATTCTGGGGTAGAGTGGAGTGCAGGAAGGGTTTGAAAGAATGGAGGAGGTTGAGATAGGAGGGGTTTGGTGAGGGGGAGGGAAGTCAGGAAAGAGCCTGGAGAGACCAAGGGACCTCTAGGTTGTTGATTGAAAAGACTGAGATGGATGAGAGGATAAGAGGAGTGTGGGGTTGAGTGGATGGAGCTTCAGCTGAGAAGTGTTGAGAGGACATAACAATTTTGACTGCATACAGGAGTATATTAGCAGTTGAGGCCAGTGATTATCCCTTATATTCAGTAATTGTGAGATGACATATGGAATACAGTTTCCAGTTTGGGGCTCCCCAGAACAGAAGGGGCATTGACATACTAGAGCATGTTCAATGGAGGGCCATTGAGATGATTAGAGGGCTGGAGCGCATGATGTAGAAGGAGAGGTGGAGGGGACCGGGTTTTCTTATCCTTCAGAAGAGAAGGCAAAGGTGAGACATGATTGCTGTCTTCAAGTCTTTAATGTGACGGTATAGAAAGAATGGAGCCAGACTCCTTACAGAGCTAGGCAGTGAAAGGAGAAGAGACAATGGGAACAAGCTGTAATGTGGGAGATTCTGGTTAGATATTAGGAAGGCCTCTTTTTTTTTTTTTTTTTTTTTGTAAAACAAAACAAAAAGCCATAAAGGTTATCAGATTCTGGAACAGGTGCCCAGAGACACTGTAGACTCTTTACCTGGAGTTACTCTGTTACTCAAGATTCAGTTGGGTCAACCCAGTCTGGTTGGCCCTGCTTTGGCTGTGAGTTTAGACTAGGTGACCTCCAATATTCCCTTCCAACCTAGATGGTTATGTGGGCTAGGGTGAGAGGGGTAAGAGCTAGAGGCTGTGGCATGGGAGGGAAAGCTTTGTAGTTGAGGTCAGGAATCAAGGTACAAGGAATTAAGTGAGAGGTTTGAATTATGATGGGGTCCTGCTTGAGTTCCTGCTTCAGGAATATAGGCATGGAAGATTGCCTCTCCTGTCATCCTTCCTGACTCTTTCTCTTCAAATTCCCTTTTTTGCTGTTGGAAATACAGTAGTTACATCTCACTTATGGTTATTTTCTTGTTAAGGACCCAACTCATGCACTATTGAAATTGCAGCCTTCAAAATTAGGTCTTAAATGCAAATATTTTTATCCTGCAGAGTCAGTGGCAGAACTGGTAATCTGCAAGTCACGTTATTTAAACTGACATTCTCCTTTTTTTTTTCTAATTGTGGCATCAGAGTGTAATACCACTATCTATTTAGAAGTTTTAGCTTGGGGGTTTTTAGGCTTTGAATAGCTGGTGCAGACTTGCATATGCGTTCCTAGCTAACTCTACACTGGCATAGTATTAAATGCACACTAATTACAGGAAAGATTTTCTTCTTTTCCTTCTGTGGATGCACAGGAGAGTCCCAGTTTTGAGCTGCTGTCAACCTGGGCTTAGCATGACTTTAATTATTGATGAGGGACAAGCAAAGATGGTTTACCAATTGTTCAGAACTGCTCAGCTATCATACTGGTCTACCACAAGATTTTCCTCTTGACTGCATGTCTGAGAGGTGGAGGATAGATTTATTTTTCTTTGTCATATGTGCGTCAAAAAATACAGTGAATATATATATAAAAAAAAATTGTATTGTCCTTATTTGTGTCTTGTAGTTTTTAGCACTAAAGCTTAATCCATTAAAAAGTTCTTACAGATCATTGAGTAGTACCTCCAAATTAAAAGATTTTATTTTCTTACTTCTAGGAAATTGAAAAATGAGCTTCTGGAAGTGAGAAGGAAAGGTGGAAACCGTCGTTGTCAACAGGACAACAGCAGGGTCTGTGTTCGCTGTCAGAAAAGCCTGGGCTTAATCTTTGACAGAGGAGACCTGTGCCAAACCTGCAAACTTCGAGTTTGCAATAAGTGTCGTGTCGTGGGAACTGACGGGCAGTGGAAGTGCTCGGTGTGTGCCAAGATTGCGTAAGTTGTGCAGCTTTCATAAATATGTTTAGAGATTACTGCTGTGTAAGTAATTTTGTGCTGGTGTTACTGTTTTACATCCCCTTAGCACAAAAGCATATGCACAGCAAGTACACAAGGGAAGGGGCTTATATGGTGGTTTTATTTGCTGCAGTATTTTGCAGTATCTTTTTTTCCAGTTCCAAGCAAGTTTCAGCTGGCTTGCTTTCTAAAGAAAGCCGCAAACATCACAGATACTAAGCTGTTGGTGGGAAGTACTCTGAAAATGACAGAAAATCAGTTACAAGCCAGTGACAGTCTATTCACATTATGAAGACATAAATGTAAGAATCAAGTAATTCAAAATTAACAAAACTGAATTAAGAACAAGTGACGTCTGTATGTTCTGACTGACGTGGTAGGTGGATTTATAAGGAAAGAGATGTAAAAACTGTGAGTCCAAGTACTTCAATCCATGTTTCTATCCTTGCTTTTTTCTGTGTTTATAGTAACTGAACATCTCTGCATGAAGAGGGAGGGCTGTAGCTATAATGTCTCTTTTAGTGAACATTCTAAAGTAAACTGTGCTATGGTGGGAGGTAAAACAAAAGGGGATATCACATTTGTCACAGTTGGAATATTGAGCAGGGGGAGTGGAGGAGGAGGGTAGCAGATCACAGTGCTGAAAAGCAGAGAGTTGGTATTCTAGCACAGGATATCAAGTAAATAAACAAAAAGAGATGTTATATGTTCAAAGATATTTACTTGGTGTATACTTGGAAGAATAATTCACTTGATAGGTATGATAATATAGGATTTTGTAGCTTGACTCAGTAAGAGAACCATGAAGGAAAGGAGAAATGTATTTGGCAACAAAATTCAGTCATGTATCCTGATGTAAGAACTGGATGGTATAAGAAAAAGACATGTTAAAATAATCATGTTAAAGGGGGAAAGAATCCAAGTAATTTCAAAGGGATTTGGGGGGGGGGGGGGGGAGGGTTGGTTGGGTTGGTTTTTTTTTCCAGACCATCAAACTAATGAGATCAGGAAGATAAGGTTTTTTGTAAATTGTATCAGAGAGTGAACCCAAATTGCTAGTTACGTCAGTCTTTGGCTACCTAGACAGTTATTGAAAAATTAATACAGCAGGACATGGAGTTTAGGTTTTACGTCTTCTCGCTTTAGCTTTAGAAGGTTAACATCTGTTAACATATGCTTTAACCTTCTCTGCAGCCAGTGGGGCACATCCAGAGGACAATGTCTCACCTCTTAAGATTTTGTGAAATTATTTTAAATTGGTGGGGGCCTGGCTGAGGTCCTTGTAGTTTGCTTAAGCCAGTTCCTGAGACGATCTCAGTGCTGTGCCTTACAGAAATGATGGGGTGCAGGTGAGATGACAGAGTGGAGGATGGCAAACACAATAACTACTCTTTAAAAATGAAGAAAGGAAGAACAAGGGATTTGTTGACCCTGTCAAGTTACCTTTAATTTCTCTAAAAATACTGAAACAAATGATTGCTGTGCTGTTTGAAAGCCAAGAGGAGATGACAGGATGATGAGATGACAAGATGACGAGTGAGAGCTGGCTCAAGAACAAATAATGTCAAAACCATTTTAATTTCCTCTTTTGATAGGGTGACAGACCTCATGAATAGAGGAGGATGTGTTGATGTCTTACAATTTGACTTAAGTGAACCTTTTGATACTTTCTCTCATGCCATTCTAATAAGCTGATAAACAAGAAGAGCTATGCCCTGGAATAAGTTCTGTCAGTGTGATTGCAGCCCTGCTTCTCAGAGCAGTTATGGATATTTCCCTGTCAAAAAAAAAAAAAAAAAAAAAAAAAAAAAAAGGCAGTGGTATAGAGTTGAATATTTCCTGGCTTTTTACTGTTAAGTATTTAATTAAGGACTTTGATGCAGCAGATGAGTTTGCCAGTTACACCTGCAGGAGACATAAAACTGAGAGGTGCTGCAGGCATGCTGAAGGACAGGATTAGGATTCATAGCGATGCTTACAATTTAGAGAAGTGGTCTGAAGGAAAAGCAAGTGGTGGCTCCCTACGGGCATGTGGAATTACTGTATTTGGGCAAAAATGCAGCTGCAGAAATGTAGAATGAGGATAAAAACAGCTTATGCAGCTGTTCCTTAGGAAAGGATCCGAGTATTGTACTGAATGAAAAGCTGGACATGAATCAAGAGTATTTTCCACTGTAGAAAAGTCCAGCGTCACACAGGGATGTACAAGCAGAATTATGGCCTGTAATATACGTGATGCAATCCTGTTTTATGTAGAGCACTCTGCCCAGTTTTGTGTAGCACACTTCATGTTGGCCAACTGGAGAGAGTTCAGCGGAAAATAATGATCACAAGCCTAGCATACAGTATGTCCAGAATAATGGAAGGAGTTGGAAATGTTTGGCCTAGGCAAGAGAAAACTGAAAATAACTGAGTTTTAAATCTATGAAAGGCGGCTGCATTGAGGAGGCATACAGGCTGTTCTATGTACTCACTTTGGATAAGCAAAGTAATGTGATACCCAAATTGCAGTGAAAGGATTTAGTTTACGTGGTATGAATACTGATATAACTTGGAGAGGTTGCAGAATCTTGTTTTAAAACCAGGTTGGATAAACTTCTCTCAGGAATGAGGACATCAGTAAAGATGGTCCTGTTTTGGGGCTGGAAGATGGATGAGGCAATTTCTCAAAACATGTCACCCCTATTTCTTGTGATTGTGCTGCAATTCTGTATGCCAAGCAGTGGTCCTAGCAATCATCTTGAAAACCAGTTCTGGTTGAAACCCGTCTCTACGTTATTACAAACCATGGTGTAATTTGTTTGCCAAGTGCTAAACTTTGCAGGTACTACAGTTTTGTCCCTGTTGGGTAATATCTTTATTACATTGAAATCTCTCTCTGTCCCTTCTTTTTGTTCATATGCAGTGTTTTTGCAAGACTATAGTGACAGTTAATGATCTGTAAAATGCCTTTTCACTGCTAGAAGCGCGCAGAGAGATTATCTTCTGTGTGGGCAGTATAGAGACGAAAGTTTGAGATACATATTTCAGTTAAATCATTGTGTGTAATTTAGATTATTTCCATTCTGCTTTCCTTTGTCTCACTTAAGTGAGAAATGCAGGGAAAATTAGAATTTTTAGGCTTTTTTAAATACATTTGAAGGAGGAGCTGATTAAGTTAATGTGAATAGGGCCTTTGGCAAGATTAAAAGGCAGATGGTAAAGGAAAAGAAAATGGGAATCCAGAGTTAAGAGGCAGTTATGCTGTATAAGTAGCAAACAAAAGGCAGGAGGAGGGGAAAAAAACTTTTAGCTCTGTAGCATTGATCTGCATACAGTGTTTGTGTCTGTCAATTTGGAGCGTTTCACCATGCTAGTGGCTTTGCAAAAAGTGTTAGGAAACTTTTGCCCAGTCCTTTTCTTTTAGTAACCTTGATGAATGAGACTAGGTTAATGTCAATACCTGTATACTCTAGCACCTGCTGTGCCGTTCCATTAGCGGAGCCAGGTTATACTGTTATAACGTATATGTATGTTGTCATACATACTGTGAGACCCTTAAAAGGCAGGGAGAAGGATTCATGGCTTTCGTGAACTCTTTCCAGTTTTGGTGCTGTATTAGTCCTTGGCTGTTCTGCCAAAATTGTCCTCAAGAATGTCTGTGAAGTGCCGCTTAAGGTGATGGTGATAGTAGTAACCTGTAGAAGTGCTGTTATATAGTCGTCAGTTATATCTGCAGGAATATGTTCGGAACCAAGTTTTTCAGAAATGTTGGGAAGCCTGCTGCATTACATCTGGTGTCAGTGAAGAAGGTCTGATACTGGGTGTTGAGTGTGTTCATTCAAAGAGAGGTTCATAAGTACTACAGAAACTACTGCAGAAATCCCTTTAAGTACATAGATAATCCAAAATGGTTGCTGAAACAAAGAATGTCTTGTGGCAATAAAAGAAAATGTAGATAATATCAGCCGGCTGCTGCCTGTTGGTTCATTACATTTTGAGAACAAGACAGTCTTTATTTATGTGATTGTGTGTTTGATAGTCACACGTTGTAGTATTTAATGAGGTAAATCAAGTCTGTACGTAGCTATGCACTTAATGAAAGAGGAAGCTTTCTGCTCCATTCCCTGCATACAAGGAACTGAGGTCATCAGGAGCTTTCAAACCTAGGTGCCAAAAGAGAAACTTTCCATTAAGGTAACTTTTTCCCCTGTGTTGTCTTAAAATGTGGTGAGTTTTTGTTTTCCATTTGGCATCTAAAATGATCAATAGGTTGAGAGAAATCAAGTTCTTCAAGCAGCCTGCTGACAGGCTGATTTTGCATCTTGATGCTTTCTGTATTTCTCATTACGAATGTGTCTAGATATCTGCGAACAATGCCTTTATTTTGATTGAGTTCTTCAGCAAGATAAAATGCCTCGGTGGTCCCAGTTATTACAGCAGAACAAAGCAGTAATGGGAAATTTATCTTCAGCTTTGAAATAATTATGTTGTCTTAAAATGTCATGAAAATTCATCAGTATCTTAGTAACATTTATTCCCATTAGGAGCCTAAAAATAGAGGCATTTCAGATGTTTTAGTATGCAAATGCTTTTCAGTTTTCTTATAATTTCTTTTTATTTTAGTAACTTCTAAGCAAGTTTGCCTTCTTTTAATAGGGTCAAAAATTTCTATTTAATAGCCTCACAGCATATTAAAAATTACTCTGGAATTAATTTATGTTATAGAAAATACTCTGTGGAATTGAATACATACAAAGATGTGTGTGTAAGTTTTGGGTTGTTCATGTATAGCCTGTATTTTATCCAGCTTTTGGTCTTGCCATTTTTTCTTCCAAATTTTACTCCCCATGAGGAAGTAAAATACATAAGAAACAGGAGAGGAAAAGGAAGCCAGGCTAAATTTCTCTCCTCTACTGTGGATGTGGGTTAAGCTGGATGATCAAATGGATAGTGAAACTGTTTTACCAATATGGTTTTTTTTCCAAAAGAAATCATTAGAAGTAATAATTGGGACTTTCCATCTTAAATGGAATTTTTATAATTGGGCTTTTAACCATGAAATGTCTTGCAAAAAGGAGTGGAAAATAACAAGCTGAGTTTTTGGCAGGGGTAGGCCAGAGGTTATGTTCCATTTTTAAACTGAGCAGTGTGTTTGTGAAGTTAATTTGTTTAGTAGGAGATCATAGAGGGAGAAGAAGCATGGAACCATAACGTACTCCTTCTCACATGATGATATGAGTAAGTGGATCAGTAATTAATGTATAAGGACTTTAGCTGATACCTAAAGTATTTGGTACTAAACCTACCTACTTGAACATGATTTGCTTTAAAATTTTCCGAGTCATTTTAAGTATAGGAAAAAACAATCATGCAAAAATTGCTGCTATTACAATTTGTAACACTGTTTTCTTTCTTTCTAAAGCTGCTGACTTCAGCATCTGTTGTACACCTTGGAAGGCCAGTCTAAACACTGTTTTGGTAGAACACATACATATTTTTTACTTTGTATGCTACATGCTAACTGAGAAACTAAAGTAAAGAAAATGCATGCACACACCAGTCAGTATGGACCTTGGACCCATTTTAAAAACAACACAAAGCAAACCTGCAAGTGCTGATTTGATATACTGTTGCATAAAAGCTCTCGTTTCTTTTCCCACTGAAACAACTATCTACATGGAAAGGGTTTATTTAAGTCCTGTATCAGAAACAGAAAAAAGATGAACTATCTCAGTAGGAAAGATGGTCTCCCTTTGTCGTAATTATAAATGCATGAAAATAATATTATTTATTATAAGACTGTTTAGGTCTCGCTCTTCAATTTTTGATTCAGAATGTCAAATGCAATTTGAAATTCAAACTTCAATTCAGAGACTTAGGCAATCATTTAATCTGAATTCATTTCTACTTATGTGTAGAACAACAATTGTTTTAAT
The DNA here is from genome assembly GCF_030463565.1 of Pelecanus crispus. NCBI lineage: Eukaryota > Metazoa > Chordata > Aves > Pelecaniformes > Pelecanidae > Pelecanus > Pelecanus crispus. The sequence continues at coordinate 131,241,407 of NC_134643.1, read as the reverse complement.
AGGTACTCCCAACATGTATGAATGATTAAGATCACACGAATACTAGCCTTTCTGTGAATTGTTCAGTATATGTGAAAAATACATCTGATATTAATGCACTAGAAATTCAAAGCTACAAAGCTTCAATTTTTTTCCCCTTTATTTCATTAGAATGTGATATTTTTGTAGAGGTGATCTGTTGGGTAAGGACATTTTCACACAAGGGGACTGCCAGCTGAAGTCAGGATTCCAGGACTGAGTAGCAGTGATGATAATAAGGGCAAAGGTCTGAAGGCAAGGTTGGGCCTCTAGATTTGTTCCATGCGACGCTCTCAGCAATTTGAGATGGCTGTTGGTTTTTCCTCTTCACTGTGGATAACAGGATTGGCTAGACAGGTGAAGCACTTGACTATAACAGGGCAATATTCCCTTTATTTGCTGTGTCTCATGCCTCAGTTGACGAGTTGTCTGTGTTTTACCTCAGACCTGGTTCTCTTGGTGAAGTCAGAGCAGAATGGGTGTGGGTATCCTCAAAGTAGCCCTCCCAAGGAGTTGGCATCTCAATGTAAAATGTGGATCTTAATGCTGCTTAATAAGATCAGTCAGATGAAGGAGATGGGCCATTCAGTTTACCATCATTAGCTGAAATGGTGCACGGTTCAGCTCCATTGGCGTAGTGGCTGTCACACTCTCTTGCCCACTCAGGCCTGCAACAGGGATTGTTCTTACCCTCCTCTTTCCTTGGGGGTCTGATTTGTGTTTGCCAGAGCATGCAGCGATGACCTTGAACTTCCTTGTCTAAGCAAGAGGGGACTAGCTGCGTAATTAGGGGCTATTTAATGGTGGCAGGTTACAGCCTGCAGAGAGAGATTACTAAGAGAAGTGGATTGCTTATTATCCTTTGCCAGAAGACACAGGGATCAAGTGTTGTTGCCCAAATAGATTAACCTGTCTCTTCCCTGAACAGCTTTATGTGACTGCGAGGAAGATGAGTATGGGGTCAGCAGTTACTATTACAAGGGGAGGGCAAGAGGAAGAGAAAGTCCTTCTCCACAGTACTCCTGCCTTGCTCCCTGGCATGGCACCAGCCCTTCCCATCTTGCGGGCTGCTTTGCTCCCAGAGTGAGGAGTAGGAGAGGTTGTTGGGGTGGCAGGGGACGAGTGGGGATGGAGAGAGGGAGACTGATGGTCAGCTCTAAGAGTTCAGGTGACCCAAAACACAGTGGAGTGGAGGAGGAGAGGAAGGCCCTTTCCCAGGGATGGATGCTGGGAGAGAATCTCCTCTCTCCACCAACAGCACCCCAGCTGATCCTTCCTTGCACAACCCAGCAGCCCTCCATCCTCTTCCTTCCCAACCTCCTGCCACAGCTGCCCCAACTATGCTTCCCTGGGCTGCAGCTCTTTTGATCTCTCCAGCCCCCATGACCCTCCTTGAGCCCCTGGTCCTGCTGCTGCAAGGTTGAATCTCCACATCAGATTATAAGACTAATATATGGTAAAACAAGCGGACACACCGGTCTCAGCCACTGTTTCATCCAGGCTGAGATCCCCTGGGTGCTTGTGACCCAAGAAGCACCAGAGAAGTTTTTGTTCCCTCATCACTGTTCACATCTGGCCAGAAAATGAAGGAGATGGCTCTCTGGGGGCACTGGGGCAGAGGGGCTGCCCCTCCATGAACCACAGCAGCCCAGGCGGGTGGCACAGTTCTGGGTTGGGTGTGGAAATATAATAATTATAAGTTTCTGCTTGTAAAAGCATGTAGGTTTGTGTGGGGCAGTCTCCCATGCTGCTGAAACCCTGGGCATAGGTCACATCTCCTTCAGATTGTCCCAAGCTTGGAGAAGGGTGAAGGCGCTCACCTGGATAAGGGGGTGGGGAGTGCCCTGTCTGACTTTGACCAAGTTAAGCATTGCTGGTAAGATACTAGGGATGAATAAAATCTCTGTCCAAGGGGAAAAACGGTACTTGTGGAGTTTTATGGTCAAACCTGGGAGTAACTGAGGAAAAAAAAAAAAAGAATGAACCACGTAGTTCATATTGCAATGTAATATGTCATTTTATATTGCAATGGGATATAATGGTGTAGTCAAAGGTCTGAAAGGTTTATGGTTTGATATAAAGCATTAAACTTGCTGTAAACCTTGGTATAAAAATAACTGCACAGAGAAGTATGTGCTGTAGATGAATTGTGAAAATACACATTCAGAGAAAAACTTTCATATTAGCCAGACCATGCATAGTTTCTAATGCAATGTATCCTTTCCAGTGTTTCTGTCTAACAAAAGTAATTTAAAAATTCTGAGTGGAAAACTAGAGATTTTATTTAATGCCTTGCATAATGACTGACTGATTGTCATGATGAATTATAGGGGGTTTTGTCACTAGGAGTCTGTAACAACAAGATAAGGCAATAATCTTCTATTTCTATGCTTGTAGGCATGTTTTGGATTTTGTGGTTTGTTTTTTTTTTTTTAATGACTCATGCAAAGGTGCATGATTCATTAACAGGTTAGGAAGAACTTATGATGTTAAGGCCTTTTTACCAATGGCAGGATCCTATTCTGTAATTTTTAGCATTTTCCCAAGTAAGACTCTCCATTCAGGCATGACTCAAAAGTAATTTAATAGCAAAGATATTGATCAGTGCTCTAAATCCACCTGCAGTAATTTTCATGCCCAAGAGACTAGATTATTTATTTTCTGGTATAGGTTTGAAAATAAGTTTTCTTATTGAGCATAAAGTAAGCAGGAACATATCTGGAGCTACATCAGTTTTTAATGATTTTTTTAGTTTGTTTATTTGCTTTTTATTTTAGTATTCATGATTAGTAGCTTTTTGCCATCAACTGTATGTAGTGAGGCAGTAGAAATGGTGACGCTTTACCATAATGAAACTAATTCAGGAAAAGGCTAACAATCAGCATAAACATATACCTATAGAAAACAGTACAGGATTTCTTTGTTGCTAGTATAGGTAAGAATTTGAAACCAGAAAAAGCAGCATTATCCACAACAGTAGCAAAGACAAAAGTTTATTGCTCTGAACCTCCAACACATAGCTAATTCATAACAGCACTGTCATGTGGAGAAACTGCATATAGTGGCATCATATGAAACTTAGAGATGAAAAAAATATATAGGCTTGCAGCAACCTGTATATAAGCTGGTGAAGGGTCTGGAGCACAGGTCTTATGAGGAGCAGCTGAGGGAAGTGGGATTATTTAGCCTAGAGAAGAGGAGGCTGAGGGGAGACCTTATCGCTCTCTACAACTACCTGAAAGGAGGTTGTAGGGAGGTGGGCGTTGGGCTCTCCTCCCAAGTAAGAAGTGATAGGACAAGAGGAAATGGGCTCAAGCTGCGCCAGGGGAGGTTTAGGTTGGATATTAGGAAAAATTTCTTCACGGAAAGGGTAGTCAAGCATTGGAACAGGCTGCCCAGAGAGGTGGTGGAGTCACCATCCCTGGGACTGTTAAAAAAACGGGTAGATGTGGCACTTTGGGACATGGTTTAGTCTAGTCTACCCTTGATTGGTTTAGTGTGGACTTGGTAGTGTAGGTTAATGGTTGGACTGGATGATCTTAAAGGTCTTTTCCAACCTAAACATTTCTATGATTCTATAACCAGGTTGGGTCCATGAACTGCTGACTTGGCTGGCAGGAGCTTTGGTGGGGGCTTTTCTCCCTCTATCCACTGCTGTTGTTTCTACATCTCTTGTCATTTTGGAGATACTGAAAACTGTGAGGTTGAGTAGTTCACTATCCAAAGGACTACTACTTACAAGCTGGAGAGGTGGGCCTGTGTGAACCTCATGAGGTTCAACAAGGCCAAGTGCAGGGTCCTGCACCTGGGTTGGGGCAACCCCCGATATCATTACAGGTTGGGGGATGAAGAGATTGAGAGCAGCCCTGCAGAGAAGGACTTGGGGGTACTGGTGGATGAAAAGCTGGACATGAGCCAACAATGTGCACTTGCAGCCCAGAAAGCCAACCGTATCCTGGGCTGCATCAAAAGCAGCGTGGCCAGCAGGTCGAGGGAGGGGATTCTGCCCCTCTATTCTGCTCTGGTGAGACCTCACCTGGAGCACTGCGTCCAGCTCTGGGGCCCTCAGCACAAGAAGGACATGGGCCGGCTGGAGCTTGTCCAGAAGAGGGCCACCAAAATGATCTGAGGGCTGGAGCACCTCTCCTATGAGGCCAGGCTGAGAGAGTTGGGGTTGTTCAGCCTGGAGAAGAGAAGGCTGCGAGGAGACCTTATTGCAACCTTCCAGTACTTAAAGGGGGCCTACAGGAAAGATGGGGAGAATCTTATTAATAAGGCCTGTTGTGACAGGACAAGGAATAACGGATTTAAACTAAAGAAGAATAGATTTAGACTAGACATAAGAAAGAAATTTTTTACAATGAGGGTAGTCAAGCACTGGAACAGGTTGCCCAGAGAGGTGGTAGAGGCCCCATCCCCGGCAACACTCAAGGTCAAGGCTCAAGGTCAAGGCAACACTCAAGGCTCTGAGCAACCTGATCTGGTTAAAGCTGTCCCTGCTCACTGCAGGGGGGTTGGGCTAGATGACCTCTAAAGGTCCCTTCCAACCCAAAGTATTCTATGATTCTATGACTAGGGAGATAGCATGTTACATGTCTGCTGTGGAAATCTGGTAAAAGCATTTGAAACATTTTTTTGCCGAGTAAATTTCCACGTACTGAAAATTACTTTTCATTCACAAAGCAAATTGATATTATTTTTCTGCTACATGTCTTACTATCTCAAGCTTTGCAATCCATGTTTTTCCTCTTCATTTTGAACTGTGCAAATGTTGTCCACCATTTGTGAGCATGGTGGTTGAGTGATGACTTAAGGGTTTAAGGAGTAGCTTTGGTTGGCCAAGTTTGTTAATGTGCATGTCTTTCTGTCTTTTTTTTGTTTTCCCCGTATAGACAGCTACGGATAGTGACAGGAGAATGGTTTTTTGAAGAGAGAGCAAAGCGCTTCAAACAGTCAAATCTTGGAACCGATGTTGTCAGACAGTCTATCCTACACAAATTCCCAGGTAGGGACTATGAGAGAGATTTGCTTGTGCTTAATACATTCAAACCTTGTTTACAGAGTGTTTGACTTGTATTGTATTTTATTCTTCACTGTTGAAAGTGTAAGTATAATCAGTATTTTAATCTTAATTTCATATTTCAGTATTACTATGCAGTGATTTGTGAATAATTAATATATAGGAAATGTAAGGTGTGGATGAAGAAGTCGCTCTGTGGAGGTAAGAGAGCTTCTTAAAATCTCACTGTCCAAACAGGTGGACAGTATTATTCAGCTGCAAAGCCAGCAGTAGAGGATTTAAAATTTGTTCTCAGTTCCTGCCAGGAAGTTTGGCTGTATGCAGAGATCTAAACCCAGCCATATTTTTTACTTTGGCTCTCTCGCTTTTTACACACCACCATCACAAATATTCTTCAAATATTTTTCTTTTTCAACTCTGAATAAGGAAGATAAATGTTAAGTCCTGTGCTGTATGCTGGAGCATGGGCTGCATCCAGACTACTTGTTACTTCTCACTTGACTTTCCTTTTGCCCAGATATCTCCAATAAATTGCACCTGGACTTTTAGGTACAATAAACAATCTGGCTGTCTTGACCAAGCACAGCAAGTGTACCATGTCTGTGAGCTGCTGTGGTACCTTGCATGGTACCACAGGACCACTGGTTTAAGAAACAGGAGTTTTTCCTGAATGCTGATGCTTCTGTCTTCACTTAACTACTTTCCTGTGCATGCAGAAGCTGTTACTTAGGTAGTCTGTTTTCAGATGTAGCATTTATCACTTTCAGTAGGAAGGTGATGGGTATGGACAGTCTGTAGGGAGAGGGACTGGTTTACTGCCATTGGAAAAATGCCTGGTGCAAATACACTGCTTGGAAAAATGCTGATCTTGCCAGTATCACTGTGCTTCAGAAGCTGTCAAACTGGCAAGTATCTAACGTTCTTTGGGTTTTGATATTATGCAGCCTGTCAAATTGGGTATTTTGTGACCTGTTACTTTGTTATTTGATAGTTATATTAAAAAATGTATTTAAGCCATCTTTCCCACACCTTTTCCTACTTGAACAAACATTTTAATTAGGAAAACATTCTTTCATTTAACACAGAAAATACTGTACACCACAAAATTATATTTCAGGTCCTTTGGTTTTTAAATGTTGTCAGTGATAAATTCAGAAATGTAGTTCAAGACAAGTGTTGATAATGAGAAACATTTCAAGCTACTAAAAGTTTTATTTTCTTTTATTAAAAGGAAAAGCCAAAGAACCCCTCAAGGTTTTTTTCGTGATATTTTATCACATGGTTTTATTTAATATTGAAAAATGGAAAGTCTGTTTTTGTAGGGTGTTTGACATGTGCTGCTTTTTTTGTGCAAACATTCACTTTTTTTCCCCCCCCCCTCTTTCCCCCTCTTCTGAAGATACGGTTTCCAGTAAGGATGAAGGAAGAACATTTAAAGAGCAGCCCCAAGAGAATGAAGAAAAAAGGCCAGATACATCAGTATCCTCCACAAATGGGCATAAATCAGTCTTCAGCAGACCTAGAAAGATAGGGTAAAGCCTTTTCTTTTGGAAACTAATAAATCGGATGTACGTGGTTGGATGGATTTTCTTTTGAGTTTCTTCACTGTTCCACATCAGCCTCAAATTTACCAGGGTTAGAAACAGCCTTCATTTAAAAGTGTACTTACTATAATTAGACTGCTGTTTCCCAGGAAATGCAGCAGTAATTATTCTTCAGCTATAAAGGTAGCAGAAAAAAGACAATTTTACTCCTGGATTTTTCTTGCTTATACTTGGAAGAAACAGAGTGACCCTAAAGGCAGGTTTGCTGAAGAAGCAAATGCAAAAAATAGTATTTGGAGGGCCTGTTTTTTACTGGTTGGTTCTGCTCACAAGTCAAGTTTTCCTTTAGCTTCCAGCTGTGCAAATGCAGTCTAACAGTCATTCAGTATCCCTTTTCTGAGCCGAAACCAGGACAGCGTGTGACAGTGAATAAACAGATATGTTGCTGGTCATCTTGCAGTCTCAGTGACATGCGTAACCCCAGTTTGGCTATGCCATTAGAGGAGCACCCGCTTACTCTCAGGGGACGTGGACAGATGCATTGAATATATGGTTGCACAAGTGGTGTCTGGACATAACCTGAGGCTATTGGGTGAATGGGAAGAAAAGTCAGATGAATGTTCATACCATGGCTGGAGGTCCATGGGCTGGTAGCTGGAAAACTTTGTTTCTGTTGGAAAAAAGAACGCATTTTATTATGGATCCTCAATATAGGGTAGGTAGTTAACTTTCTATGGCTTTTTTACTTCTGAGGAGAGCTGAATATGGAATTACTTGTTCCGGTGACTCTAGAAATTAACACTAGTGATTTATCTCTCCTTAATATGGGGGAAAAAGAGCATCAGAACACCTCTGGCTTCTCAAATTAAGGTGAAGAAAGAACCAGCTTAGGGAATCTACTGTAATAGGACCTAGAGATTGCTCTAAATCATGCTAGTCAGTAGCTATAAGAGTGCATTAAAGTTTACTTCTCTAATCCTCTTTTTGTTTAAGTCCTTTGTGCAAATCTGTTAGTCATATTCCCTATGACAGACAATTATTTTTTATAATTGTCTGTTGTTTATTTTAGTGGTATTCAGCCTTTTTGAGTTTGTGCCCTGAAATGTTTTCTGGTGTTGACATTCCCCATAAAGGAAATGTAATCCTACCAGAATTGAGCTTGCTTTTCCTAGTATATTTTGTGGCTTCTCTTACAAATTGTTCATTATTCCTCCTCTTCCTTCCTTGCTCCTTCTTCCTCCCTCGGGTTCCACATTCATATATCTCATGTGTGGATTTGGTTTAGCAAAGACATTTTGCGGCCAACTCCTACTGACACTTAGTGTCATGGGATAACTTAACAGTCTATTGTTGTTTGTAAGTCTATGAATAATGCTATTAGTTTTCAAAACTTTATTTCATTTCTTTCATTTCTGTCACAAAAGGCACTTCTGGTTCAAAGCTTGAGGTGGCCATGTTGAGTAGGAGGGATGTTTTAATGTTTTGTGTCTTAAAAAGCAGTTTATAGCAAATATGATGCTTTTCTTTGTTCATAGGAATTAGTTTGATAGGCAGATTTGGTGCTCTATTGACCTTTATATCCAGAGTTGTCCATAGGTCAGACAGATGAAATTAATAGAATGTGCACATCATGGTATTTCAGTCAGGCTGCTGTTTCCTGGGAAAAAAACCTAACACTTTTAAAATCTTTTATTCCCTGTTTTCAGCAGGAAGGTAATTAGGGCGGTTACCAAAGGAGAAATTACAAATGCAAAAGATGAAGGTGAAAGGAACACAGGCTCAGAAGCTGAAACCCAAAGTCTGCGCAGTGGCAAGTCGACGCCTTGCTCTGAGAGGTGAGCAGCAGAAATCTGGTACAGCTGATGCTGGGATTGAATTAGGGGCATGTGTCAGTCCTCTGTGTTGCATCCTGTCTTTGAACCTTCAGCATTAATACTATCTGAGAAGAGCTGCTGTTTTTAAAAAAAAAAAAAAAAAAAGACAGTGAGAGAGAAAAGAAAAAACCCTAAAAAATGTCTCCATCCATCTTCCTTTTCTCTCCTTGTGTTCAGCTGGTGATTGCTGTCAGCTGATTTGTTTTCTGGCTTTTAACTGGTGAGCTGTGTTCATGTTGCAGAACTGAGGCCCTTTGTTCTAAAGCTTTTCTTTGGTAATGACATGTTAATTGATTTTAATTCATATTTTCTTCTTCAGAGGCTCCATTTGCCCTTCTCTTTCCATGATTATTGTCCCAGTTATTTCTAATAGAATTCCATTTATTGTTCTTCTGGATATAAGAGACCTCTGTTACTGCCTCTGTTGATAGCATTATAAAATGCCAGGTGCAATGTTCCTCATGTGTCCCACCACCAAAGTGAAGCCAAAGAATTGTTCACTTTTTTTCTTGTTCAGCTGGATAGTCTATACTGTATGTAGACCCACATTCTTTGCCCAGGTGTGTGCACCTAGAAATTTTACAATCCGGATTGAAAAATAATAATAATTTGCTGTAAGATCCAATAGAAATTTCTAGCTCTAAACCAGTGTTCCTGGGAGACTCCAAATAGGTGTACAGGAACACAGGATATCAGGTAAAAGGAACATCATGAAGTTTAATTTGCCCATAGATAAGCCTTCTCATTTCATAGAATCATAGAATAGTTTAGGTTGGAAAAGACCTTTAAGATCATCCAGTCCAACCATTAACCTACACTACCAAGTCCACACTAAACCAATCAAGGGTAGACTAGACTAAACCATGTCCCAAAGTGCCACATCTACCCGTTTTTTTAACAGTCCCAGGGATGGTGACTCCACCACCTCTCTGGGCAGCCTGTTCCAATGCTTGACCACCCTTTCCGTGAAGAAATTTTTCCTAATATCCAACCTAAACCTCCCCTGGTGCAGCTTGAGCCCATTTCCTCTCATCCTATCGCCTGTTACTTGGGAGAAGAGACCAACACCCACCTCCCTACAACCTCCTTTCAGGTAGTTGTAGAGAGCGATAAGGTCTCCCCTCAGCCTCCTCTTCTCCAGGCTAAACAACCCCAGTTCCCTCAGCCGCTCCTCATAAGCAAGAGCTTGCTTCCCTTTGTTACCTACAATTCAAAAACCCAGTTGATGGATGTTCTGCAACATGTCTGAAGTTGATTGTGACAATCTTCTTGAAAGTTCACAATTTGGTTTCTTTTTTTCACCGGATGCTGCAGCACTTACTAGCCAAATGAGCTTTAAAGCTAGTTTTCTTCTTTAATCCATACACAATTCACTACGTGGGTTTTTTCACTAAGCTAAGTAGGCCTTCTGTATCTAACCAGATTCATACCTGACTTTTATGAGAACAGAAGTAGTATTTTTGCTGTATTTATGGATTTCTTTTGCTTTTCATTGAATAGAGTAACGATGAGTGAAGGACCTAAGAGACAACAACTCAGGAATCTGGTCTCTGTGCTGCTTAACACTGAGGATATACAATATGAAGTAACTTTCCCTACGAGCTTACCAGAATAAGGACTAAGGGATGCTTGTGAGAGATCTGTGCAGCAGTTTTGATGTGCCAGACTGCGAGACAGTTATCACACAGTGAACCGTAAATGAAGCAAAATAATTTTGTTTAGGGTGGTAGAATTCAGCACCTGATAAGCTCTGTGTACAGGCTTTGAAGGATAGAGTGAAGTACTCTGTAAAAATAGCCTTTATGTTTGATTGCCTGGCTTGACTTTCACATAAAGCATCAATTTCTAGCTTTTGCCCAGAGCCAGGGTGTGGGATTTATTAAATCAGGGCTATTGAGTCATTATGGCAACTTCCTTCTCTACCCATCATCTCATCCTCACCTGGCCAAATTGGTGTCCTTTGTCAAAAGTACATAGTAACCTAGCTGTGTTGCTAGGAGATGCTTTTGGGAGGGGGGCTGAATTATTTTACTGTCTGTGGAAGATGTGGCACTTTCTAAATATTAGTTTATTGAAGGATTGAGGAGCAGCTTATATTTCTCAGTAGAGGGATGAAAATTCCTCTCTTGTACACGCATGGTTAAGTACTTTAATTAGATATTTGAGGATGCTTGCTTTAGTTCATCTATTGTTAATTTATAGAACTGAGTAGTAATTATTAAAAATAACAGCAAAGCTTCCCAGGCTACCTTCCATAACTGTTTTGAGTTTCAAATTATAATAATATAACAACATCTTGTGACACTGTGGTTGTCCTATATTTTCCTGCATATTTCTGATTCTTGCTTTTGTAATCGCCCTCATCTTTTTAGGTGCATTGCCAAAATTGGTAGTATTTCACCTACCAGCAGGGAAACTGAGAGAGAATTTTTATTCTTTCTAAACATTTTGATTTAAGAGAAGATGTACTGAGCTGGGAACCGGGAGTCCCAGTTTATTTCTACTCCAGCAAAAATGTTTACTGATTTTGCAGCTGAATGAACTGCGAGGCTGCATCAGGATACTCCTAGGAGAAACAGTATAGGAATTTCAGGCTTATCTACACAGGCGCACTTCGTACGGAGGTCTTGTCTACCACATGGAAATGCCTGGCATATTCAAGTCATAGCAACGTTTTTCTCTTGTTGTCTACTTAATATGTGTGTAAAATGTGTTGAACCTCTCTCTAATAGCAGACTGAAATAAGGGCAAAGCACAGGAGAGGTCTGTTTAGCAGGTTTGATATGCAAGTGCTCAGCCTGACTGATGACTCCTGCAGAACCCCTTGTAACATGTTTTCAAATCTTTTACCCCAGCCCACTATTACTTCTGAACACTTCTCTTGATTCACATTAGTTTACACAGTGAGGGGGAAAAAAAAATCTGTAACAACAATTTTTGTAACAGAAAGTCACAACAATCCATCCAAAGTGGCATGACATGCAAGAAAACTCAGGTTTTCAACATTTTGGCTACTATTCATACACTGGCAGGTTTGGAAATTAAGATGTGTGCATCTAATTTCAATAGCATTGATAAAATACAGATGACTGCCAGTAACCTTGATTTTTCTGATTTTGCAGCACCAAAGACACATTTTTATGTAAACAGATAGGACTAAAATTCAACCAAAGCGCATTTAGTAGGATTTGTTGATCACTAGCTCATCAAATTAAAAAGTAACAGTGCATGTATGTGAAGTGCACATGCATAAGAACATGTTTATTATGCATTATCTACTGTTGTCGGTATATGAAATTGGATAGTAATTGTTAAAAAGGTTACCATATGCTCATTAAAAGACACAAACATGGTTGCATAACATTAGTAGACAGTCCTGGTGTTTGGGGTTTTCCTTTGTATTCCTTGTTTTCAATAACTCCACCAACGTGGATTCAGAGCCTGTCCTCACTGCTTAATGTAGTAGTGAGATAGGAGCTGTTGTGTTCCAGAGTGTTTTTTCCTCAGTTCAGCAGTAGTTCTAATAACAGTTTCCATTGTGGTAGAGAAGATTTTTACCGCAGTTACTCTAAACCTGATATGACAGCCTAAACCAAGTGAAGGTGAAATTCGGCTGTTGTCCAGCACAATGAAGATGCCTGCAAAACTGAAATATTTATTAAGCAAGCCTCTTTTGGCTGAAAATATACTGTAAGTTCCAAACATTTTCTCCAGCAAATTTGTCCTCTACTGTCCTATTATTGTCCTCTGATACTGTATTTTCCATATGGAAAAGGGTGCAATTCCTGCATCAATTCCTATTTACCAGTAATTTTTTTAAAAGTAGTAAGTAGGAATGTATGCAGAACTGTTACTGTCCTGCAAGACTTTTTGAGATTTCCCTGAACTGCAAAGAAAAATGAAAAAGTTTAAACTCATGTTAGTGCAGAGAGAACAGTAGATCAGCCAAGAATTTGTATTTTTACTGCAAATCAAATTTCAAATGAAAATAAAACTTTAATTGGAAATGTGTTGAAATGCATTTTCAAATAGTTTTCATTGTTTCAAAGGGTCAAAAAAGTGCAACAGCTTACTCTTTCTAACCGTCAGTGTTCACATGGACTAATCAGTATTTTCTAATAGAAAATGCCTCATGGAAAAAATTCTGCCTGTCGTGGTATTAGACAGCAATTGGGTTCTAGTATGCTGATCACAGATGCTTTTTTGTCACTTTGACTAACATGAAGCCTGGCAAAAAGACTTGTCCAGCTTTCCTAGCTTTCCAAGCCAGTTGAAAGAATTGACCAGTTTGGATCAAGAGTCATTATTGCCATACAAATAGGACAGTGAGCAAATTGTTGTTTTTCTGGAGAGGATGGAGAGCAGATAGCCAAGGATAAAGTAATTCACCCCTGCCTGTGTTTTTATTTCCAGGCGACCATTTCCTTGCAGTGGATCGCGCAGTTCATCCAGGGCGATGTTATTCTAGTAAATTGTTACCATGGCTGTTTTCTTGCAGTGGTGTGCTAAATGGCTTGCCTTGGTTAGCTCAAAGCAATAACGCTTTAATACTCTTCCCTCCATCCCAGAGGGAGCACGCTTTCGCTGAACAGCAGCGATGCAGAGGCCGCTGCAGGCCATCTGAAAGGGGCTGTGGGTCCTGTGAACAGAAGCAATGTTGCCATACCTTCCCTCCCGAGGTCTCCAGCACTAAGTGTGCGCAGCATGACCGCAGATTATAGCAAGGTAAGTACAGTGATGTAGAGCTGACGCTAAACACAGCTGACACCAAGCAAGATGACTTGTCTGGTATCTGCCCTATTAGATCGATCTGCAGCCCAGAAAGGACAAGCCTGACAGAGAAGATTTTGTTCTTCCTTACTTCTGCTGTTCTCTACTAGAACAGAATTTGTCATGCTCTATCAGTGGTGTGGTTTTTGGTTTGGCAGGCATTTTTCGTTTGTCTAAAAATTGCTGTTAATGTCCAGCATTACATACTGAGTTACAGATTCTGAAGTGGGAAGCACAAGGGATGGGAGTAAGCCTTTTTGGCACCTCAGGACCTTGAGTGAGTGCTGTGGACTAAGGATGTGACTTCCAAGCATTGCAGGGTCCAGCATGCTCCCACTGACTTCTACGGGAAACTCCGCAAGCTCAGCACTTGCAGAAGATCAGGCCATACTGATTTTAGTGGCTTTGGATACTGGGCTCTGCATAAATTATGGCATAACAGAAAACGTGTGCTAGGCACGTTATCAAACTGAAAGGTGGGATTCCTCTTACCTGCTGCTAGGCCTCTTGGGATGTAGGTGGCCATGTCTGAGCTAGCCGCCCTGGCTGTTTTGTAATAAGCACAAGGATGTGGCTCACCTAGTCAGAAGCAGACACTCTCTTCGCTCCCGAACAGCCCGCCTGTTTGCCAAGCAGCTCCTCCTGGCTGTGCACTGAGATGCCCCTGCTGAACTCATTTCAGTCACTCCTCTTAAGAAATCAGGATTGTACTAGCAAGTTATTCTAAGTTGCCATGACCTAAGTGTACAAGGAAAGAGAAATTTGTAGTCAGAGGTAATGTCTTTTACTATTAATGTTTGGAAAAAAGGAGCTGAGCATTTGAGATCAGAGCCCTATTGAATGCATCAATTTTATTCTCACTTCCAAGTACCTGGTCTACTGTATCGTCTTTCCTAATAAAAAATAAGTTAGTATATATGAAGGGAAGTTTTGGGAGCTGAAAATAAATTAATAGTTGTTTTATTTATATTCTTGTTGGCTCACAGGCTGACTTGATTTCAAGGGCACTAGATTTGGTTGAAAAAGGCCAATCCATGAAATTTAGATGGAGTTATGTCATTAGTTATTCCTTTACAGGAAAGCCATAATGATAAAGCATATTGGCTTTATTTAAGAGGTTACACTGGCATAATTTAATTAGTTCAAGTCCATTTGGTTTTACTAACTGAAATCATTATGCTGGTATAAAAACAATAGGTTTTATCTTTTCTTTCTTTTTTTTTTTCTTTTTTCTTTTTGTTTTTTAGATTTCCAAGCTAAATGAACTTTTAATAGATTTGAGTGTTTCGTTTCCCTCCTCTCGCTCCTGATGCTTTGCTCTGATTCTTCAGTTGCAAACTCAGAATGTATGCATGAATCGCATCTTTGTGCAAATTTTATGCATGATCTATGCTAAGCAAAATAAATTAGATTGTAATCTAAATATATTCAGTAATAGACTGGATGCTAAAGGAGCTTCGGAGTTCTGGGAGCTAATAGAAATGATGCTTTTGTAGACTGATAGTGAGTAAGCTTGCTTTTTGTATTTATGGGATGTGCATTTTTCTTATTGGGCAGGGCACTGACTTAGAAAACGGCATGATTATTCCAGCAAGTGAAAGTGTGCCTGAAGATTTAGTAAAGAAGCACTGTAGGAAAGCGTCTGGAACACCTTCCATTGCAGTTTCTAGGGTATCTTTGTCATCAGGCAAGTATTAAATCTTTTCCTTCTTTGACAGAATCACAGAATGCTTTGGGTTGGAAGGGACCTTTAGAGGCCATCTAGCCCAACCCCCCTGCAGGGAGCAGGGACAGCTTTAACCAGATCAGGTTGCTCAGAGCCCCATCCAACCTGACCTTGAGTGTTTCTAGGGATGGGGCCTCTGATACTGGGTTAGTACTAGGTAAATCACATGCTCTTAGAACTGTTGCAAGATTTCATTCATAAATGCACATTGTTAAGTCTTTCTCTGTATGGTCAACTGTATAAAATACTACCTATCTGCAATCCGTATAAAATACTACTGTGCTGCTGCCATTACATTTCACATCCACTTTGCCCAGAAGCAAATTTGGGAAACAAAGAACTGTCAGCGAACAAGTCCCTTACAGACTTCATGTCATTTCATTTTTATATTTCATGCACTGAACCAGTTGATTCAGCTGTAATTTCATTGGGGGCTGTTGGGTAAATGAGGCTTGTACAGGAAGGTGCTGTCAGAGCCACTTTGCAACAGTGGGTGGAGATCCTCCTTTTTTCTATCTGAAATAGGAGGCAGGAGTGCCCTGCACTCTTCTGCTTCTCCCAGGCACTCGGCTTAGAGGGCTAACAGAGTGGGTTCACGTTTACAGGTTTCTCTCTGAAACACATCAGGGCTCACTTTATTTCAGCTGAATTTAGCCCAAAGCAGAAACCTAGTGACATATCCCAGAGACCTAATTAAAGGAGATAACGCTCTTCACCTTAGATTTTTCAACTTGAAAGCATCAGGGTTTCTTTGAGAATATTGTACAGTGCAACTCCAGGCAGAGGTGTTACAAACTGCTACTTCTTCATGAAGTGAAAATTCTCCTGTTTCTGCTACCTTATGAAAGAACGTTTTTCCTAGTAGGAAAGAACTGGCCTCATGTTACCAAAGCAGATGGATGCTGAGCAAAATTGCAGGCAACCTGGGAACAGGCCTCAGACTCTTCATTTTGTCCTTGTTGGAGTATCTCAAAGGATATTAAGCTCAGGAGAGTGACTTTTCCTGACACATCAGCTGCAGCGCAGGTAGAAGATGAACAGTTAAAAACTTTCTAGATTCCTACCTGCAGGATCTAAAAGTATTCTATTCCCCCTCTTTCTTTCTCAAGATATTGAACAGTCACACGAAAGATTTATATGGAGAGGACTAAGAAAATCCTTCTCCAAGACATCTTACAAGTCTTATGCCTATAGAGTGGATGAGAGACCTGTAGGACTGAAAGAAACTTGTGCAGGTCTCAAGACTTGTTCACTTCTTCCTCCTTTCTGCACAGGGAACACCAGTAATAGCAGAAGTATTTTCTATGTCCATCTGTATCCCTAGTTGCTTACTTCTGAAACGGATGCTGGGGAGAGTTTGGTGGTGGTGGTAGATGCATCACTGTGAACACTTGGACTGCAAGTTTTGCAATATTCCAGGCTGATAGGCCTACCAGAGAAACTCAAAAGCTTGGTCTATAGTGTCATCCACAGGAGACAATTACAGCAGATAAGTAGTGCAGGGGGGGAAAGTATTGGCCAGAAGGCTGAACAGCATCAAAAAGCATATTTTTTCCATTTATCATATTGATGTTCAGTTGTCATAGAGTTCGTGACAGATACCTAAAATATTGTTTTGATGGTTTTTTTCTTAAAAACAATTGGGTTTGAGACAACACTTATTAAAGCGTGGAAGATGAAATGGAATATTTTTGTACAAATTATGGCAAAGGTTTTAATTGTTTTTCTTTTCCAGATCGTAGCCGATCTGAGATAGATTTGAGTGAATCTTTCTCTGAAGGAAATGAGGATTCGCTGAGCATAAGAAGCAAATCTGTACCTAGTGCCTTAGATCAGGAACTGGTGAGTTATAAATATGTAAATGTTTGTCTGGTGGAAATCCTGTTTGTTCAGACTTATGAAATCAGCACTGTATGTATACCTATGCAAAATATAAGTAAAGCAGAGCATTATTTCAGGGATAATTAATGAATTTTTAAAGAGGTTCATCTTCTGAGTGTATTGGCTATAGAATGATTTCAATGAATAGTCATGGCTACAGTTTGTTATTGATTTGCTGGTTTTTGAGTTTACAGGTGAAAGAAATTTGGCCTGAAAATAAATTTCAGGCATTATATTACACATGCTCCAAAGTTCTGTTAATTCATACTTTCTTAGATTTTAATTTTGATGCTGAGAAATACTACACTTTAAAGGCTTTAATCTTTGTCTGGTTTTGATTTTCCCCTTATATATACTTTTAGCAAATGAAGACCCAACTTTCTGTTCTGTCACTGTTGTTTGCCTCTTCTTCCTGTTCACTGTTTTCTCCCATACATCTCCGTGCCCTTTTCTATGTATTCTGTGGGCTCCTTTTCTTGAAGTGATTCACAGCTTCCCTCTCCTCTTATGCACATATCCAAGATACACAAGTTGCAGATGTGCATCAATGCTATAAGTTAATTTCCAAGCTTATTAAATATGCATGAGGGGGAAAAATGAAGAGTTATTTAAATAGTTCTTCATGTAATCATAGTTTGTTCTGAAGTTTCCAAATGTGTGCTTGTAGCTTAAAAAACCCATAACCCTCTGTGTTATGGTTTATGCATTTTGCCTATTGTCATTTTCCTTCCCTACTATCTGCTCTTTTCAGAAGAGCATTGGCCATAGGAGGTGCCTCCCCTTCTTGTAGCATTTGATACTTGTGGCTTGGTGGAAAACAATGTGTTGGGATTCCCATCTGTTTTTTGGACTCAGAGAATTTGCCTGCAGCATTGCTCTGTTTGGGTTAATCTTTAAGGAAATTAAAAAAGCCCTTCCTGTGTGTCAGATTTATGTGGAAGAAAAACTTCAAAAATATGTAGTTTATTTTTTAATTGTAGTGAAGAAAAATGATGTGTTCTTGATTAAGAAGCTGGAAAATATTGCAGAAGAAAAACATAAAATAATAAAAAACAAACTTTAAATATCTTTATATCAGTTTTCTGCTCTAATTGTACAGGGTGCAGTAGTTATCACTTAGGGATTTCTCAAGTGCCAGAAATGCCAAGTCCAGAGTGGTTTTCTGTCTTTGATTTTTGTCTTCCTCTTATTCAGAGGGTTTTTTTTCTTTTTTTCTTTTTTGCTGACTCTGAATGAAATTTCAGATTGCATCTCAGCAACTCTCTAGCTTCTTTGTTAACAGAGGAGATCTCTCTTGTGGCGTAACCTTGATTTAGTTGCTCTGGGGTCTGTAAGAGTGCTAATTCCCCTTTAAACTTCATTCATAATGGGGTTCATAGGTCTCTGATTCTACCCATGTCCTTGCTGGCTCTGTCTCATGAAATCAATAGATTGCATTCATCAGCTTTAGTGTTATCATATTTTTTTAGGGTAGTTTGACTCACAGAAGTCCTTCAGAGTCTTGCAGTATATTCATTATGGATACAGTGTTTTGAGATAAAAGTTGTATTCCTGCTGGAGTTTAGTTTATTTGGTGCTCGATATAAGAGACAAAAAGAAAGATATCTTATGAAGATAACAACAGCTCCTGCACCCTGAGAACAGTTATACCTCCTTTTCTCCTGGCCAGCTGGTGGAGGTAGCTGATGTCCTTCAAGTCTCATTCCTGGGTGATGGGAGCTGACAGCAGTGGTGTGGGAGATGCCACATGGCAGTAGGATACGCAGATTGCTGGAATTGATCAGCTGAAAAGGTGGAAAAAGGCTTTTAGTGGCTTTGCTCCCAGCTTTATCATGAAAACCTATTACACATGCAGAGAGATCAGCTGGAAAATTGAATGGGTGTTTTGCTTCTCCAGCTTAACATTGCTCTTGGTAATGAAAAGGGTCAACCCCCAGAAACCCGCATGCTGTAGTACATATTTATCAAGGAGTATAGGGAAACAGTTAAATCTAGTGTTGTGTTCAAGTGTGAGCACCTTATCTAGAGAGGTGTGTGTTGAATTCCTGACCAAGTGTAGTATCCATTACATGCTCAGCTGCTTTATTAGAAGTAATTGGCTAATGTGCATTTTATAACCCCCACTGGAGACCATGAGATTAATGTTCTACTAGCTCTAACTTTAATAAGCTAATAACACTAACCAATTATGTGGTTGCAGTTCTGTAACACCTCCTGAGAAACATAATCACTGTGGTGCAAAATGAATTAAGAGCATAGGTTAAATGTTAATAATTCTTTTTTTTTTCTTTTTCTAGTTTTAGTTATCTGCTTGCAGACAGAAATTGGTAGTCAGCTGTCATTAAGACTCTTTGTGGAGCACTGTTAATATTTGAGTGTCTAGACCTGAAACACCCCAGTCTGAAGATGTTATCTTACTTTTTTTGTTGCCCTATATTTAATTATTCAGCAATAAAAATGTAGCATTGTTTATTTTAAAGTCCACAGTTACGTATACAACAGTCTAAAGGAGAGAGTTTTGCCTGTGGTACTAGACTTGCTTCTTCCTGTTGTATGGGCAAGAAAGAAGATTGTGTATTCTTGTGCCAAGTTTTAAACTTGAGTACATCACCTGAATTCTGAAGTCAATGAGAAGTGGTGAAGTGTGGGGTGGGGCTTTTTGGTTTTATTTGGGGGGGGGGGAGGGTGTGTTTGTTTGTTTTACTTTTGAAGAATTTGGCTGTCTCCCTGAAATAGTTTGCTCTGTTGTGCCTGCATCTCCATGGGCTTTTTCCTTAGAGTATAAAATATCTATGACTTCTTTTTTCTGTGGGGTGGTAACAGTGCCCTGAATAGATTAGAAAGAGAAGAGGCCAGCAGAGGAAGCTCATTTTAAGAACATGAAGCTAAGAAGAAGGTTTGCTTCAGTATGTAAATTTTGGTCCCAAACAGAGTGATGGCTTGTTCTGATTTCCCTCTGCTCAATATTAAACCTGCAGTTACAATTGGAAAGGAGTAATAGAAAATTTTGCATCCCTTTCAGCTGGTTTTATTTCAGTTCAGTCACTGGTGCAAAGGAGAAGAGATGTCACAGCTGGTTTTAGGCACACGGATGGCAAATGCTCTGCAGATCTCTACATAACCTGTGACAGTTCAACTCTCCAGCAGCATTTCTTCTCTGCTCTGTTTTTCCTGATTAGCATAGAAGCCTTTGAGACTCCTGAGTTTGAATACAGTATTTCTCTGATTGGTTTAAGAGAGTGAGAGCAACTAAGCAATAGAGAGTGAGGTAGGTCACCACGTGAGATTTGTAGAGCTGTAAAGCAGATATAAAGAAATTGAACAATTTTACTTCCATTAAAACTAAAAGCAGAGTCTTTCAAAATACGTGCTGTAAGGTTTAAGGAAATGCTTGAAATTTCCAAGCTACACTTAATGGGATGATAGCTGCCTGTTGGGGTTTTTTCCTGTAAATTTTACTTGAAGATAACTGTCCTATTAGGACCATCAACCTGATTTTAAGTTTCTTTTTAGATTTACTTTATTGTTCTGTTTAAAAAATGAAAATTATTTTTTTCTGTATATGAGCTAAAGATGTTACAGTTCAGTCTTGCCTATTCAAACTCAAGCATATATATGAAGCTGTGCAATTACTGATTTTTCCACCATTTTTAAAAATTATTAAAATAATACAGAAATTTAATTATTTTTAAAACATGCACATCAACCCGGGTTTTTTGTTTACCCCTCAAATATATTCAATGTGTATGACGACAGGACAAGTTTCTTCCCATGTGCTTTGACAGTAACCCAGGGCTTTCAGCACTGCCTGTTAGGAAGTGGGTCTGTGTTAATGATCCTGTTCACGAAATCATTGCCTGTCACCAAAGACAGTGTGAAAGGGTGCAAGTGAAATGCAAGTTGTGTGCTTGTTCATTTGTATGAGTGTGACTGATATAAATGTGGATAATAATTGGAAAACTGGATTGCTGAATTGTAAAAAATATGTCCTGTAAAAACATGGAACCTGGACTGTAACCAAGAAATCAATCATCTAATGGCTTCTGGCTACAAATTTCTTCAGGTAAACCAGTATCAATGATCCCCTGGCCCCTGGTATCAGACTTAATTCACTCATTTCTTTTGTTAAGATTTGAAAAATTCTCACCATGTCCCTCTAAGACTTATAAATCTGAATTTCTGAATGCAAATAGTAGTAAGTAGAATAAGGTAATTCACACGGGATTGTTAGCAGGCATGGAAGTGGGTTTTGTTTATGTGCACAGTTGTTGGCCATGCAAACGTTTGTGCCTCCAGAATAAGATATGAAGTATGCGTGTCGAGTTTTTCAGTTCTTATACAATTGAACCCTGAAACCGTAACAGCGTCTTTTCCCCTTATGCTGTGTGCCTGTGCAAAGATGTGGAACATGTAAATCAAAACTCCTCTAGAGATTAGAATTTTGAATGCATCCTGCACCGTCTTCCTAAAGTGGAAAATATATGAAACAAAACTCAGCGACAGAGGCTGGCCAAATACAGAGCAGAACACGACGACTAAAATGCCTGTTTGTCATTTAGGATTATCTGGATGAAACAGAAGATGATATTGATGACATAGTGGCCTCTCGTTATTCAAGGAAACACGGACATTTGACAAGTGGATTATCAACAGTAAGATCTTGAGTAGAAAACATATGTTTTTTCTTTCCACAAAGGACCATTGTTCCTCCAAAAAGGAGTTTAACTTCATACCACTTAGCAGCAGATCATTTTTCATCCTGCACTTGAGAAACATCCTTTAATATTTAGATAGTTTTTCTATTACACTTTTAATGCTGTTCAAAGCTAAAATGCTGTTCTCTGCAGCACATGGAAAGAGAAAACCATTTTGCATACTCATCAGCAGATTTTCTCATATGCTCAGGTTACTACCAAGCTGACATGTGGAGAAGGCAAACCATAGGTGTTTTGCAGCTTTGGAGAGGAGCACTTAATCTTAATTTACTTGAAATGTAGAGAACAAGGCTGTGGTGGGATCTTCCATCTCAAACCACTTTCTGATTGTTCAGGTTCTTGGGACACAAATACTTCTCTATGTATTTGCATACACACTACTTCTGTGGCGGCATTGTCCATCCCCCAACCTAGCTTCTCCCATTCTTCATGACATGATTGCTATGCCACCCACATCTGAAAAGTGTTTCTCTTTACAGTGTGTAGGGAGGTCCTTGGGGATTTTGGTTGGTGACAACTTTTCTACCTTCTGCAATAATTGTAGTATTTTTCTGTTATATCCTTTTGTTTCTTGTCATACCCACAAACTATATACTGTAAATCAGATCATAGAATCATAGAATGGTTTGGGTTGGAAGGGGACCTTAAAGATCATCTAGTTTCAACCCCCCTGATGTCTGAGTCTTGCGGTTGTCTAACTGTTGCAACTTAGTGTTGGCTTTAAAAGGATAGCTGCATTTTCAGGTTGTAACAGGTGCTTGAGATACAACAAAATTGTTATAACAAGCTTTATGCTGTTCATTATGCAGTCTCTTATTCACTGAGAAAGAAAATGGATGATAAAAGTAGCCTTTAACACGTCAGTTTGTGACTACCTGCTGTGTACCTCATTTTTGGGATCTGACACTTAGGATGTGGGCAACTGATAGCATCTTCAGAAAAGTTGCAGAGCCCTCTCTGGCCACTCTTCTTCATGACTTGTGCCTAAGAATAGCTCTAGTCAGCATATAGAGTGTCAGAAAACTGCCACAAATGCCAGGTAGAAGATGACAGAGTTGAAGAGATGAGGAGTCTGTATGCTAAAAGGGAAGAGAAAATTTGGTCCATGACAGTAACCAATGAACTGTCCTTTCTAAACTGCATCCCCTTTAGTCCCCATGCAAGCAGGGCCCAGGGAATGCCCACTTAAGTTCTTGATCCCACGGAGATGGAGTTGGCTGAATCCACATTTGGCTTACCTGGGGAGGAGAAAGGGCTGAGAAAATTGCCGTCACAGAGCATTTTGGTGTCTTGGATCTGGCCATGTCCAGACCCTTTTCCCTTCCGATTTGTGTAGCTCACAGAAATGGAGACAGCAGAGATATGTGGCACTTGACACCAAATCAGACTTGAGCAAATGTAGCCTGTTGGCACTGGCCTAATTAGACCAACTTACCCGAGGTTGACTATGACTCGTTGTCTCCAATGCTTGCTGGTCCCATGGATTTTATAGACAGAATTATTTTTATTTCCTCTGAATATTGATATGAGGGTTACAGGTGCTTAAGTGCTTTCTCCGTTTAGGCCACTAATTGAGGAACTGTATTTAGAGAGCCTTCCCTCTATGTGCTCTAGGCAGCATTTAGTCTGTGCATTGGCTTTTGTCCTTTGCTGTAGATTTCCCTTTGACCTTTTTCTTAAGCAGAGCGTAGCTTTTCCAGTGCTGTAAGTTTGAGATAATCTCACATCTCAATGCTCTTGTTTTTCTATATTCACCATGACATGATTTTTAATGTCACTGCATGCTACGTTAATGGCAAATTTGCAAATGGCAAGCTGCTTCTCCCTGCAAGAGCAGGTCAATTTTACAGGGTGTTTTTTTTTTTTTTTATTCCCCTGAAGTGTGTGTTACTAGTTAGTTACTAACATCCCCCCTCTCTCTTATTTTTGCCTTTACTCTGCTTGTTGTAAGCCTTTGAGCCTTCTGCACTGTATGGATGGATTTTTTTTTCATGTACTTATCTACCAAATGACTGTGTACTATTAAGTCACATTGAAATAATGTTATTAATGAACAGTACGCTCTAACTGCATGGTTTTTTTCTTTGTTTTTTCTTTCCTTTTTCAAATATGAGAAACTAAAGTACAGTATGCGTACTCTGACAATGAGCATTTGAGGCAAAGGAAGAAATATCTCAAAGGGTAAATGTACTTGAAATCTACCTGTAACATGAGTGAGCAAAAATGGAAATGGAAAGTGACATTGAACAGGAACTGTATCTCAGCATTAGGGTATTTTTTGTTGTGTTTTCCCAAAGCTAATACATGAACTGTGTATTTAGTTTTCCCTGCATCCTTCACTAATTCCTCTCTTAAACTTATTAATGTGGTGTTGTCAAGAGCCATCACATCAGTAAGACTGAATTGTTCCAGTGCTTTGCTGCAGCAATAAGATATGATGCAACCCAGATATAATTCTTAGTCGTGTACTAAAATGAGACTCCACATCCTCCACATGTGGTCGTTGTTTACTACTTATGAAACTGGAAAATTAGGAAATTTCTTAAGGACATTACATTTAGTGTATGTAATGTCCAGTGTAAATGCCACAGAACAGAGTCTGTGGGGAAAAAATTCAAGTATATCAAATACTTCTACTATATTTGTGTTGTTTTGTTTGTGGTTTGTAAGCAATTCAGAAATTGTGTTTGCATAAATTCTAGGGTCAGAGGTCATCTATTTCTTTAGGACTTTCTGTGGGGGTTTTTTCCCAATCATTTATCCCTTGCTGCCCACTTACCTAAAGACCTAAAGAAAAAGAATAGTTGGATTCAGCAGAGAACAACTGATCCACCTCCTTGTGTTAGTATGATCTTGTTTGTTTTCTGAAGTAGGCACACAAATTGTTACTTTCCTGTTACAGGGATAACTCAGGTGTTTTGTAGCACATACTGGGACTGTTAAGTTAGCTAACAGTGTTCAAGGATACCCATTTTCATGTATGCTAGAGGTGGAAATGCATAAATGGCAAAGGCTGGAATTTAGCTCGAGGCATGTTAGGAATAGGAGGAAATATGACACATTTGTTGGTGTGTGTTGCTAATTCTCCAGTAATTTTAACCAGTCCTGTTCATGGAATTTCAGCCAATTGTACAACAGACTAAAAGGACAAGCATTTTTCTTTTTTTTTTTTTTTTTTTAAATGAAAGATAAAGAAGGCCAGCAGAAATATAAAAACCCACCCTTTTTGCTGTTTATTATTGCTACATGATGTACAAAATTAAGTTTATGGATAATGATTGCTTGTTCTGGTTTTTCATGTCTGTTGTTGTTTACCATATTGAAACATAAAGCCTGCTTATCCCTCCAGCTTTCTTTGCTGCAGGGCCCTTAGGCAAGGTGCTCAGAGAGTTGAGTTTTGCCACAGACTGATTCTTTTCGTGTGGTTCTTCCCCTTCACTGTGTTCTTCCTTCCTCCCTGCAGCCAACAGGGAAGGGGGTAGATCAAGATGTAGTTTCCCTTGAGCTCGTTGGTGAGATTTCCAGATACTGCTCTAGCAAGAAGAGGGGGGAAAATGTTTCCCCCAATATTCTATTACTGTATTTTTTTCCCAAAGAGTGACATATTTAAACATTTGTGTGCTTTTTTTATCTATTCTTACAAACTCCACAGAGAAATGGCAATTTCTTACAAAGGTGCCAATCCTACAAATACATGAATACTTAGCTTTTGACTAGCTTAAGTGAGAATTGACTTCATGCAGACATAAATGAGGACAAATCCAAATACAATCCAATACAAATCCGAATCTGCTGAGTTGGTGTTCTAAAATATAATTTGTTTATTTTGATACAGCAGGTACTTCATTTCTATTTAATTAACTTGAGCCATGTGTCCTCCAATACTTGAGGTATATGGAAAACACTTAGCTTTTCTGATTTGGTGATACCTTTTTCTTTCTTGCTTGCTTGCAATACAAACTTCCTTTACCTGTCTATATAGGTAAAGATTTGTCACTGCACTTGCACTTACTCTTTCTTGTTGCAGCTATCTAATGCTCTTTTCTCTTGACCTTTTGCACTGCCTTCTTTAAAGAACTCCCCAGAAGGCTCTGACAGAAAATGGACGTATTTAAACGTGCCTGAAACAGACGGTGATACTGTGAGTTCTCCTGAATCCTCTGCTTAGCTTGCTTTTAAGGTTTCTCTCTCTTTCTTCCCTTTGTGTTGACGACTATGCCTGTGTGTCTTGCAAGGTTCCTATGTATTACGATTTAGATGTTTATATATGTTTTTGAGCAATCTTGCTCAATGACTCAAAAGAAAACTTACACCAGACTTCTCAAATTTGGTTCTGGCAGTGTGCATAGTGCTCTGGTTTTCTTTAAAAATATTTAGTTCTTTCCTAATTGTAATCATTTGGAAGAGGAAATCCTCATAGCAATACTCTGTATGGTAGGAGTGGAAAAAAAAAGAGATTGGGGGGTGATATATTACACTGCAGCGGAAAATTTTTGTGGGATTTTTGCTAAACTTTTTTTGGCTTTAGGGAAATTGCTGAAATGGTGGGTATGAAATTTTGCTCATTTTTTTAGAATTACTAATGAGAGGTGCGTGTCACTTTAAACAAACATGCTTTTATACCATCTGCATTATGGGAAGCATCCTTATAACTTTTTGTAATGGTTCTGGCAGCAGTTGTCTTGTGAGACTCAGTAAAAATTAGGTGGACAGCTGAGCCAGAAGGGGGGTGGTGGTGAGTTTGGGGTTTGGTGGTTTTTTGGGTTTTTTTTTTGTCTGCTTGGAACTTACATGACCTTACAATTTATGTAGCCTGTCTGCTCTTCAGTTCATGCATGAATTAAATAGTGGTAAGTTAGATTTAGTCATGTTTATAAATAGGTTTGAGTCCTGCATGGAAAAACATCAATTGTCTAGACATTTAAGCTATTATTAATTATAGTTCTTATTCCTCTTATTCCCTTTTATATCAAATAGAACCAAGTGGTATTTCTGTTCTGTGATATATCTGTTTTTATAGTAAGTCCTAGCAAGTGTGACAATTTTGCAAGGCTGTGACTGTATGAAAAAAAAAGCAGATTCTGGAAATGAGTAATATGTTTAAGGTCTTAAGTCCTTTTTCTCTCTCCCTCCAGACTAGCATTAACAGCATGCTGAGTGTATATAGTGAAACTGGTGACTATGGCAACGTGAAGGTCAGCGGCGAAATCCTTCTCAACATCAACTACAGCTACAAAACAGGTGCCCTCAACATCCTGGTAAAAAGTTGCAGAAACCTGGCTGTTGCAGATGAGAAGAAGCAAAGGACCGATCCGTAAGCACAGAGAAGAATTTCCTTTTAGGCCCTGCTAGGGGTGCCCTCCACCATGTCACGCACAGTGACGTAGCCTGGGGTTGTGATATGAGCCTGAGAACTCATAGGATCCAGTTGATGCAAGCCAGTGTTTTGATGACGGCTGGTTTCGGATTCCCTGCGGGAAATGCATTTTCAATATGTTTCTTAGGGCAACGTGTGCCTGTTCTGGGGAAACAATAACGCTACTTAAATTGTCAACCTGTTTGATGGCAATCTCTGCAAAAGGGCAAAAAATATGAAGGAATCAGGAGGCTGAATTGATTTCTTCTAGAATCAAAACTAAAGTGTATGAGAGCAGTGATGTTTTGAACAGAGAGAGGAAGGGATAGAGATAACTTTGGTTTCACACATCCTCAGATTCACTTTGCAAGGACCATGTTTTCTGAGCTGCTCAGTCTAGTTTTCAGTATAATATATAAATTCTGTCATCAGGAAGTAATAATTAGTGTGTCTATTCATGTGTAATCCTGTCATATGCAAGGTATGAAGTTTTTCATTCTCTTGTATTTTCAGTGTATGTGTTTTCGTATGTAACCAGTCAGTAATTGTAAACTATGAAAAGGAAAGTGTTGGGAAAGTTTTCTGCATTTCTGAGGATGAGTAAATTAATTTAGCACTGCCTGTTGTTATTCTGATCCTATCTGAATAACATTGCTATGTTTGTAGATAGAGACTATGCCTTTCCATGTTTCACATATTCTGTGTTACATGTGTACATTATTTAGACTGCAAAAACTAATTTCCTCCTATGTGTTGCTGATGCAGCAATGTCAGGTCCTTGTTCAAGCCGGTCGTTTTTATTCCTTGCTAATAACTTACTACTTGATCTGCAGATATGTCAAAGCATACCTTCTGCCTGACACGTCCCGCCAAAGTAAACGCAAGACCAAAATTAAAAGTAACAGCACCAATCCAGAATTCAATGAAATGCTGAAGGTGAGAACACTGTCTCTCTCTCGGGCTGTGATAAATGTTCCACTCGTGGTCACAGGCATTTTCTGTACGTGTTCCAGTGTGGGGATTAGAATTTGGAAGAGATGCCTCAAAAGGAACGTGTTTAAGCGAAACCATCTTGCAATCCTATGAGTTGTAATTTCTGGCTTTCAGCATTGAGGAAGTGTTTTTGTTTGGTTCTTCCCTTTACAGGTAAAGCTTCTATTAGTCTCCATAGATGTCTCTCAAAACTGCTGATGTTCCTGTCTAACCTGAGCTCAGGGATGTTAAAAGCACCTGAAAGATTTTGTAAGCCCTAAATTAGCAACTGATGCTGAAATAGAGCTAATTAAAAGTTCCCATCTAAATGATTTTGAAAAGAAAATAACTTTTTGCAGTAAAATCTGAATTTCTCTGAAGGCTTTAATTTATTTTTAAAGCAGAACAGACTTTGATAAGAAAATGCCAACAATGGCTTCACTACCTACCTTCCTAAAAAGCTGTGGTGAAGTTCATTTTCTGTTGCAAAACACAATGATGTTACTTCCTTGAGGGCTGGTGGAGCAGAGCACCCAGGCTCTTCCTTCCTTGTCTTTTACCCACGTCCACTACAGAGGCTGAACTACTCTAAGCTCCTCACAAGCTGCTTATTCACCTCCTTGGCTCTGCGGTGCAGGTGGGAACGGCAGAGTTTCTACTGAGTTCACTGCCTGTCTGGCGCCTGGACCACAAGGCTCCTGGTGATTCCCCTTCCTTGTCAATTGACGAGAGTTATCCCAGCTGGCTGTCATGAGGCCAGAAACTCTTTTTAGTTTCTCCTGAAAAAAATTTTTTTTTGGTAATTTCAGTGATGTTTTAAATAAGTTTCTTATAATAGAGGCTACTAGATGTTCCCTGGCCAATGTACTTGGCTTAACCTGGCTACAAAACCATCTTGCAGATTTACACATACTTGGTCTGGCCAGACTGCTTGCCAAGGGAGAGTTTCTTGTATAGCCTCATTTTTAAATGGTTTATAGTAAAGACTTGCCTGAACTGGAAAAAAAAAGGTGTTAGACTCTATTTAGCAAGGAACATAGCACTAAACATGTTTGCTATTAGGGAAATCAGTGAGGATAGGACCTAGCAGCTTGCTAAAAATGCAAATTGTTACAAAGAGGGCTTACTTGAATTTGGGTAGGTAAGCAAGAGCTGCATCTGTTCATCCCAACTGTTACTACTGTGAGAAAAGAAAAATAATTAAATCTGTCTGTATCTTCCCTCTTTGACTTTTATTGCATTGTTGCTAAATATGGCATCTCTCACAGTGGAACTCTTGGCATCTAGGGTTAAGCATTGTAGACATATCTATAAGTGAATAGCCTACTTGTGTGGCTCACCAACTGATCTGACTGTTTCAGCTTTTGGAGAATATGTGTCTGTCTCCAGACGTCGTTCTTGATGCAAAAAAGATGACATCTGGGTCTCCTCAGCTAACACTAGGAGAAGGGTGAATTTCAGGGAATTAATGGGCCTTTTGCTAAGAGTGTGCAGAGCTAGAATTCCAGATGTTTATAATTTTCTGTGTATTTGCGAGAATATGATGTTCCTTCAGAGGAGTTTTTTAACAGCTTTCAAAACCAACAATGGTTACTAAGACTGAGACGATTGGTGAATTCTTTGCAGATGCAATTTTACTTGTTTTCAGAACAATTTTTCATAAGTTACAAAGATACGATTGAAAAGGAGAGGAGGACACCATTTCTAGAAAGTAGCGTACAGCAGACTCTCTGTATGGATGAAAGAACCTGTGGGGTTTCTTCTTACAAACTAAACTTTGGTGTTGATCTGCTTCTTTTACATAAACTTAGAGGAATTAACAGGATCATAATTTTAAGCATCGTAACTTATTTTATAAATACCCAGTAAATAATACAGAAAAAACACAATCGTGATAGTAACATTAATTACCATTGGATGCATACTGCAAAGAAAAGAGTTAGGTTTAACATTAACATTATGAGCTTTCTAGCTAGATTAATCTTGTTTGCAAAGAAAACAAATCTCTCTTTCAGGCTTCATTTGTTAGCTGCTGTGGGCTTCGTGAATTTGAGCTAGAGCTGTAAAAGGCTCCATGGAAACTATTATTTATGCTTATTCTGAGAGTTTCTTTTTCTCTTTTTCTGTTGGTAGTATGTCATCAGTCACACACAGCTAGAAACAAGGACCCTGCAGCTTTCTGTCTGGCACTATGACAGATTTGGACACAACAGCTTTCTTGGGGAGGTGGAAATTCCATTCGATTCCTGGAACTTTGAAAATCAGAGCGATGAGTGGTTTGTGCTCCAGCCCAAGGTAAGGGTTTCCAGGGGCTGGTGAAAGTGTTGCGAAGCAAACTTAGCAATGCTTAATTATTTTTTCTTTGGAATGTATTTATAAAACGGTGACTTTGAGTGTCTAATACGGTAGTAAATATAATGTTTTTGTTCTTTATTCAGTCAAAACATTTTGGTTTTAAAGTCTTCATGAAAATTTTACACATGATTGCCTGTTTAAAAACAAACACACACCACCACCCCCATCTTTTAAATAAACTGTAAGTTCAACTTGTAATAAATTGCAGTGGAGAAATGACCTAGTAAAGAAATGGGATTATTTTTTAAAAACAGCACATAAACCAGAGGACTTTTCTACCACTCCCCCCTACCCAACCCTTAACAGTTTATTAAAGAAATAGATCCTTTTTCTTTCTGTACAAAGTGCTTCACACTTTTCAGCTGTGAGAAAATGACTTATTAATCTCTTACTCACCTTAACTAGGAAGGTACAAGATAAGGCTTCTCAGTAGGCAAATCAATTGGTCTGTGAAACAGGACTTGCGTTGTACTTAGTTAAGGATAGGATGACTTCAGTCTCTAGGGTACCCCCTGCTTTAGCAAATGTGTTTATTTGTGGAAGAGATTCAAAGAGCTGTTGTAAGCTAGAGGTTTAAAGGCTTCTGCCTTGCTTGCTCCTGCAAGCAGCCAGAATCCCCGGAAATTCCAGTGGTTTAGATTGCCATTTCAGAAAGTGTATTTTTCTTGCTGCAGAAAAATCCAAGGTTTTACTGCAAGTAATGTGGAGATAGACTCAGATGACTTGTTCGCTTTGCGTTCATTATTTTTAAGGAAATAGTGTTATATTTGGGGTTTTAGGAGGGAGTGTTTGATTTGTGCCATTCTCTCAGGTCGAGATGGATCTGATTGCTGTGTAATTAATTTCTAGGTACAGCCCTTTGTGAGGCTTACATCTAAACTGTCACAAATTAATATTTTAGTAAATAATTTGCCAGAAGATACATAAGGAAATGGGTCTCTCCTTTGAACACTTACACACCTCACATTTCATAAGTGGCCAGGAAGATCATTCCCAGTTTCCTAGTTCAGCTTTGTTAATAAGGGTGACCACCAGCTCCTCCTTCATGGTCCAGACAAGGTGAGACCAGGAAGAGAAAGCGGCTACTGATGGCAAATGTGTTTCAGTCAGCACGGTGTCCAGGCCAGGATTATACTGTCCTCATATGCTTCACGCAAGTTACTTTTGTTGGGTCTGCTCTTGAAATAAAGAAATGTCTACTAAATCTCTGTCATAGCTCTGGCTGGTGTCAGATGTTGCTCTTGCTTAGTACCCACTGGTCTACAATAAAAGATACACAGCTAGTATTTGTTTTGCTTGCACTTTGTATGCAATGTTGGTCTCAAATTGAGCTTCTTATCATGCAGTAGTCTCTTTGTCATCTCATTTCAACCTTTGGGAATTTGTGTGTGTACGGGTGGTTTCTTTAAATCCTAACAGGGGAAAAAAGACGACACTCATGAAGCTCTCCTGCTCAGGAAAAAAGTAATGAGGCGCCAAGCATTTCACCCATTCCAGCTGGATGGTGTTGTCTGATTATTTCCAAACCCATTAAAAGGATTTTTAAATGAGTTCTTTTTTACCAAAGAAAGCAAACACAGAATTGGTCTTGTCTGCCTCCTAAGTTGTTAAAAACAAAGCTTCTAAACTTAAAGTGCTGCTAAGATTTTTGGTCAGCAAAAATAATTTTTATAAATCTCAATTATTGCATTTTGAATTAAAAAAAAAAAAAGCACAGGTTAATACACATGCAAATTACATGCAGTTCTCTGATACCATCTGCCTGATAGAGACAGGAATGGCATTGAAACATTTCCCGGGTTTTATTACAGCACTTTATTTGTTCTATCATGAATCATTTAGCTGCTTTAGTGAAAAGGTTGGAGACTTTAAGACCTGTTTCTTCTATGAGCATTGAATGTCTGTTTTCAAGAGGAATGTGGTTAAATGAGAAGAAGAAGAGAAAATAGTTCTGTGGTTAAAGAGGGGGCAGAGTCTAGAGCCATGTTATGTATGGGTTTGTGGGGGAGGTTGAAAAATTGTCTTGACGTAAGAACTTATACCATCACTTTTCCACCAGTAGAACAGAAAAAATCCTTGCTGCCTTTATGGGAAACTTGATCCTAAACTTGCATAGTTTAGACTGTAAGTGAGCTGCCTGACTGGCAAGATTTAGATGTTGTGCAAATTATTCCACAGCCATTTACTACAGGTTTGTAGCAACTGGCATCAGACAGCGGTGGAGACAGGACCATTTTTCTCAGAGTCAGTGCAGGAATGCCTGTGTTGCTGTAAAGGTGCTTCAAAGTCTCAAAAGGGTCTTGTTGTTATCAGTAAAATTGCTTTGTTCCCTGTCCCATCCTTGTGTGCAGACTTAGCCCCAGTAAACATGGTTAGTGCCTCAGCCCAGAGTCTATGATATGAAGGCAGCACTGACTCTGTGCATAGCACTGTATGTATTTCTGGTGGGGGCTTTTGGTTCTGTTTTGTCTTAATAATAGAATTTTGACCTTCCTGGAGAGTCAGGAAACAAGCTGAATGCATTTCAAAGAAATACTGTCACTGATCAGACATTTGTCTATGAGCAGTTCTTTAAGGGCTTGTGTGGTACCGTGGTGTGCGTGTCTCAGCACTCAAGGGTCCTCTCTCTTTATATGTGTGCTTTGTCCCTGTTGAGAGATCAGGAAGATTTGTTGATTTTTTTACCCAAACCTAAGTACTGAAGCATGTACAGACATGTAAGCATCTGAGTAGTTCCACCTTGATTAGTGGACATCACTGAGCAAGGTTAGCACATGCCTGAGTTTTTCATAGACTTAATCTCTAATGTAAATGTACAAGATATTTTTCGCTGCACTTTATTTTTCTAGAAGTCAGTTTGAACTGGCATAACATGTTCTCTCTGTGTTGCATCTATTGTTTTTTAAAATGTAGTTTCCAGCTTCTTACAATGCAAATGAAAGTTCAGCACACGTCAGTGAAGGCCTAATGTTCTTTTAACAAGGATGCTCTGAAGAGCACTGAATGCATTCTTTCTGGGCAAGATTCAAGCATTTATAAAACAGTAAGGTGCAGAAATGGTATTTGTGTAGAAAAGGAAAAGGACACTGGGAATAACAGTTTTCAAGAAGTTTTTCTATTTCAGAACTAGACTCTGCTCTCTTCCCTCGCCTTGGTTCCCCACACATTCATTCCAAGAGTGACTCAGGAGTGACTCCTCTAAAGTACATGAAACCAATTAAGGTTTAAAATCCTGACTGGGGGAAATAAGGGCTGAATGTCAACTTAAATTAGCTACAGTTTATATGTCCAGAAATAAGTTTGAGGGTTTTTTCCTGTTTGTTTGCTTCACTTACTCATGCCAGATATCTCTCTCCTCTGTATGTTCACTGAACAGTGACTAATGCCGTGTGGCTTTATTCTTCTGAGAGTTTGCATTCCCTAGCTCATGAAGTTTTCTAAAATGTTGATTGCATTCAATCTGGAATGTCTAATTATCTGAAAATGCGCTGGTATATCTTGATATGTTTAAGAGGTGTTTCAAACACTATATTGGTAAAACAAAATTAAAATCAAAAGGAGAAAGTGAATGCTTAACCTTAGCTGGATTTGTGGGTTTTTGTTTGTTTTTTTTTTTCTTTTCAGGTGGAGGTTGTGACAGATGTTGGGCTTCAATACAAAGGAGAACTGACAGTTGTTTTACGTTACATTCCCCCAGACAGAAATCTAATGCTTCCTCTAGGGCAGTTTCAAGGTAAAACAAACATTAATGGCAGCATATGATAACATCCCTCTGCGTATTAGAAATGCTCACCTAGGATGAAGTAATGGTATTAGTGAAGATTGAAATCATACTTAAATGTACTAGTTGTCTTCATCTGTGGAAGTTTTGAACCATGAGTATGTTTCTCCTGCTCCATCCTGTTATTATTAGATTGAACTTAAGGAGAGAGAAGGGAAGAGGAGCGTGCAGTCAAGTGTTGATGCCTGGCTGTGACCTAATTAAAAAAAATTTAGACATTCGATAACATGATCAAGGACAGCCACATTAGAAATAAATAGTCTACGTCATAGTCTGTGGATTCTTTGTTCAGTTGGTTATATACAGCGTATATCTGGTTAAAGCAGTAGACTTCACTTAGTTTTTCATGCTTAATTGTCCTTAAGCTTACCTGTCTCTTCATTTTCACTCTTCTTTCACACTGCTTGACCTCTGCTCAGTTTTGCTGTATTACTGCATAATTCAGTCCTGTAAAACGTTATTTGAATTCTTTAGGGTAAGCCATTATTTTCATTAACAATGAACAGGGGAAAACAGTTACTTACTCCTTGCGTTGTAGTAACGTGAGGAACAGCAATCATCTGAAGTGAAAGCAATCACTGGGTAACACCCGAGTGTACGTGGATATACCAGACACAGGTATTTCACTGTCTTAGTGACAGTATTTCTTGTTAGCATTACGATTTGATAGATGTATTAGACTTTTTTATTTTTCTTTTGGTTTTTGACAGATGACATTCCATCTACTAACCGTAATTCTTAAAAGCTAATTGTTGTCTGAAAAGTCCAGATATACACTGTCTACATTTTTTTAAATTAGTACATTTTAACATCACTCCTGATCTTTTTTTCCTGATATTTTCAGCCTGAATCAGTGTGTACAATCCCTGCTGATAAGCCTCTTAGAATGTGCAGCAGCAGCAAGCACGCTTGTCCGCATGCTGCTGTTCAAAAGCAGTAGCGTGTCAGTGAGCACTGTGTCCTTTGTCACGGTCTCCGAAGAGTACGGCGTCCTTACACATGGAATACATACTGTGTGTTTCTGCATTGTAAACTTTGGGACAGAGGTTTTATATCTTGCTTTGTGGTGTAGGGTAGCCTTAACATCAGCAGGGGAAGTAGATTGTGACAAGGGGGTAGGACTTGGAGGACATGCAGTTCTTTGTGTTCAGCACAGTCATCCACAAATACTTCTATTTGGAAAGGGCTTCAGATAGTCCTTGCTGGACACAACAGGGTGCCCCAGCTAGTTACACAGTGTCCTGGTTTCGGAGTTTAGAGTTAATTAGAGTTAATTTTCTTCCTAGTAGCAGGCATAGTGCTGTGCTTTGGATTTAGAATGAGAAGAATGTTGATCACACGCTGATGTTTTTAGTTGTTGCTAAGGACTGCTTATGCTAGTCAAGGACTTTTCAGCTTCCCATGCTCTGCCAGGTGCACAAGAAACTGGGAGGGGGCACAGCCAGAATAGTTGATCCAAACTGACCAAAGGGCTATTCCATACCATATGATGTCATGCTCAGTATAGAAACTGGGGGGGGGTTGGCCGGGGAGCAGCGATCGCTGCTCGGGGACTGGCTGGGCATCGGTCGGCGGGTGGTGAGCAATTGCATTGTGCATCACTTGCTTTGGATATTATTATTGTTATATTGTTACTATTATCATTACTATTTTACTTTATTTCAATTATTAAACTGTTCTTATCTCAACCCAGGAGTGTTTCTCACTCTTACTCCTCCGATTCTCTCCCTCATCCCATCAGGGCAGGGGGAGTGAGCGAGCGGCTGCGTGGTGCTGAGTTGCTGGCTGGGGCTAAACCACGACACACGGTCAAGTCCTTTATCAAATATGGGGTGATTTTCTCCCCCTGCCTGATTAGTTTCTCTACCCATAGAGAATCAGAATCCCCTCATAAGAAATATTTTAATCCCATTGCAGGAAATAAGTGAAAGAATCTAGCCAAGAAAACTTACATTTCCAAATCAGTCTTGCAGTGTATATACAACTTCTGATGATGATGATGATGTTGCAATTCTATTCTATATATAGGAAAGAAGAGCTTTAAAAAAGGAAAAAAGGGAGACTCTCACATGCCATCTGGAGGTATATTAGAAGTCCTCATCAAAGAAGCAAAGAATTTAACAGCAGTGAAATCGGGAGGCACATCTGACACATTTGTGAAAGGGTCTGTGGTTTTTTTCTCCCCATTTTTTTCAATGGCTGCACTGAATTATATTTTGGCTGACTCAATTTTTTTCCCAATATATCTGTACATATGTGTATGGAGTGTCAGTCCTGAAAAGCAACTGGCGACTTGAAATGGTATGCTGAAGAGAAGGATGTTGTGGGCTAAGGGCAGAGAGGTCTGAGTTGTCCCAGTGGTTAAATAGAACCATATTTAAATACCACTCAGTCAAGAACCAGTATGTAATCCACACCACTTACTCCATTCATACATAAGTACCCAGTGTGCTAATGTGCACGCTGCTACAGAATACAATGTTTGGTAAAACAAAACACTTCCACTGAGTTGGCAGAGAGAAGTAGGTGAAAATTCATCACTCCTGGAGGCAAGAAATTGTAAGTTAAGGCTCTCACTCTGGAGATGATACCTGATCTGATGGTGACATTTACATTTTCAGGAAATTGAAACAGTACATTTTTTTTTACTAAAAGGAATAGCTAGACTACATCCTCAATAAGAAACTTGTTTTCAGGAAGACACAAGTCTGTTTGGATTCCTTGTAAAACTGCAAATAGCACCTACAAAAGCTGGCATGCTCCATCAAGCTGAGGTTCTTTCTAATGGCTGTCACTTGAAACATGCAGAAAGAGAAAATTCATTTTTTGTGTGAGGAAATTCTGTTTTGATTCAAGTAAATATGCTAAATGAGAAAAGATTTTTCTCTCTTATACTATAAATAGTTTTGGGGTTTTTTTTCTAGTTCTTAATTGGGAAAGCTCTTTGGCATGTGTGAAGGAGCACGTTTAAACCCTGAGGGTTCCCAGGAAGTCTATCACTAACTTCAAATGTAGCGTCTTAACTCTAACTGCGTCTCATTGTGAACATTTACTATGCTTTGACAGAAGATGTTTTAAAAATTCTGCTCTGGTGGCTTTCAGGTTTGATTTTAAATATGCATCATTTTGAAAAATTTAAGGTCTGTGTCACTTATATGCCGGTATGCGTGTGGGTACATAAAAATATATATAGTATGACATATATGCACCTTCTTATTAGATGAGCAGCATTTTGTGTTGGATAGTCAAAATCCAGACTATATAGAGACTGCTACATATAGGATATACTTGTGTTTGAATAAAATGAACATACTCCTGCATGCCTCATTATGTTGGATTTTTCATAAATGTAAGTTATGCTTTTGAAATGTGAAATTTAGGAAATAATGGATAGCTTAAAACATTTTTCTTTGCCAGTTTTTGCTCTCAATGCTGGCTGTCAGAATTGCTGATTTTTAGATATGCTCTAGTTCATTAGTAATGGTTTGAGTGTTGTTACTAAATGGTGACCATAGGAAAACATCCTGCCTTTAATTCCTTGGTAGAGCTAGGAATTCATCTTGATCTTGTAGTTTCATGCTTCAAACTATCACTAAGCTTATACACTTCATGTAGAAAAAGTTGAGCTATTCTTCCTATGTATTCATTCTCCCATGCCATCTCTTTTCCTGGTATATGTGAGGCCATCTCCTTTTACTGATAATAGACTGTCTGATCCCACTGGAGCTTGCAACAGACTTTGGGGAGAAAATTTCATCTAAGCCTTTTTACATTAGCAGTAGCAATGTGTGGCCAGTAATTCTCTGGACCATCTTTAGTTAGTGCTGTCTGCTGTTGCTGACATGGATTATTCAGTACAGTGGAACAGGAGTCTGTTTTCCTTGGACTGTTGGTCTGCCGTGTGTCAAGGCTAAATGCATAATCAAGTTGTTGTGAACCAGTTGAGAAGCTGCAGTGGTCTAACCTGCACTGTTAGCTTGAGGTAACTTGACGTAGATTAGCCCTCAGTTAGCCCACTGCAGTAAACTAGCCCATGTTTACTGCCAAGTAAAAGCCTGCACAGGAATCTTGATGGAGGTGTAGTGATATAATTTGTTTGTATGTCTGACCCTTTAGTATTTATGTGCAACCACATAGTTATTCCATTAGCTTTGCTGAAGGAGGTGAAGATACAGACTATGAAAATTTGTACAGACCTCTGATTTTGAAACTAGAGTATTAAGTTCGCTTAGTTTCACTAAAGGAATTCTTCACTAAAACTAAGATGTGAAAAGCTTGTCAGACTTCACAGAATTAGTGTTTCTGCAACTCAAATTAATGATGCTAACCTGCTGAAGTTCCTTCCTTATCAGCCATTTCCATTTCTTTCTGGTGGACCTCCTGTCCTCCTTTGAGAGGCTGACTGGACTAGGGGACTCCAGAGGCCCCTTCTAGCCAACATTTTCATAATCCTATCTATATTTAGTCTCACTGAAATAAAAAGTTTGTGGTTAAGACCCAAAACATGGGGCAAGGAGACCTAATCTCAGTTTCTGCCGGTGATAGCTGTCATTGTTACTAAAAGAACAAATGGAGCACAAATGCAAAATATGCACTTCAGGTATATGCTTCATTTAAGAACAGCAGAGAAATGGGGTCCTGATCCTATTTGAGCCTCTACATGACTGTAATTCTTTGTGAATATTATGTAACATCTTATCTACATATTCAATTTTCCTTTTTTATATCTCCCAGATACCTTCTCCCAGATGACAGCAAAGCTACAAAGCACAAAACTCCCATAATAAAAAAGAGTGTGAACCCCCAGTGGAATCATACCTTTGCTTTCAGTGGCTTGAATTCAAGGGATATACGTAATGTCTGCCTAGAACTGACTGTGTGGGACAAGGAGTCCCTCTCCAGTAATATTTTTCTGGGAGGTGTCCGTCTGAGCACTGGAAATGGTAAGGTTGTGATTGCTTTTCTTATTCTGCTCTCCTTGCTCAGCCCACGTAATTCATGTATAGGAAGGACAGAAATGTTACTGAGTGTATGGGAAGTATATGGGAACTCGGGGAGATGGAAAAGGGAGAGAAGGCAACATGTAATATGTAGATGGTTTAGTTCTTTCCTCCATTGAGACAGAAAAACTTGGTGCCCAGTTGCACTTCAGCAAAGTCTAGAAGAACTGGGAATACTTTGGAAGCATTTCTTAGCATCCCAGAAAGGAGGAGGAGACTACTTTTGTCCACCAGCAGCCTTTCTGCTGATGATGGTGTGATCTGGAAGAGGTGTGTATTCGTTCCTCCTCTGTTAGGAGCAAGTTGCTTGTGGTGCAGAGTGGGGAGGTTTATGTACCTGTGGTCATGTGCCACAAAGGAGTGTATTGGCAAACTGGTGCTCTCCACCTGGTTTCAGTATGACTCCCTGTACAGGTGGTAGTGTAAAGTGCTTGTCACCTTTCTACAGACTGTGGGAGCGAATGAGCAAATATTAAGTAACTGCTTACTAATATGCCAAAATGTCTCATGTTTTTGCAATTACCAGGTGTAAGTAATGGCAAGGAGGTTGACTGGATGGATTCTCAAGGGGAAGAGCAGCACCTCTGGCAGAAGATGATTGACAGTCCTGGCGCTCCTGTGGAGGGGATATTAATGCTGAGATCCAGCATGGGGAAACGCAAACTCTGAAAGACTTAGACTACTGAGGGGTACCACAGATACTCCTGACTTCAGTGGTGTTCAGACTCTTGTCACTTTGCCCATTTGAAAGTGGGGAAGGGTTGTACTCTTTGCCTTGGATATTAAGGCTCCGAGTGAGACTTTAATGCATTCTGCACTTCCACGTGCATGTTTTTAACCCAGGCTTCTTGTACGGATTATGTTTCTCCTGAAGCCAGTGGGAATTTGACGTTGTACAGAGATCGGACTGGCTTTCTCTGTCCCTTCTGGTGACTGGTGCGCAGCGGATGAACACCTCTGCCTGCGGGGGGCACGGAGCGAGCAAATTCTCTAGTCATTTAGTAAGAATGCCTGGTTTATGTATCTCCTTCTGGGTCAAAGATGGCCTAGAAGACAGCAGTGATACAGTACAAGCAGATTCAGAGTGAGTCTGTGCTTTGGTATTTGAAAGATAAGAAGCCATAATGTTATGAAGGATAACAAGCAACATTTCTTTATCATGTTTGCGTGTTGGGCTGTGCAGTGTGCAGGATGGCAGGCTTGGGACAAAGCAGCCCACCAAGGAAGGCCAATGCACTGTGGTGCACACTAGAAATAGGCAGCAGGTGAGCTGGTGTACAGCACTGGTGTCCTGGCATTCTCTGGGTTATTTTAATGCACTGTATAAAAGGCACACTTGGTTCAATGTAATCAAAGAGCCTCCAATGAAAATAAACCGTAACAAATCCCCGGTTTCCAGAACTACATGGTATTACTGTGTTTTTCATTCAGTTGACAGCTCTAGCCAAGATCTTCTGATGTCATTGGACAGAGGGAATATGCCTGTCCCCATCTGATGAGTTGCTGAGATGAGACATACTGGGTTTAGACATAGCTAAGACCTTGGTTCAACAGATCATGTAGTAAAGTGACGTGATTAATGCACATGCCAGAATGATTTGCACAACTGTGGAATTTTCCCTGAATGGGCTGGGATCCCATTTAGGCATGCCCACACACGTTAATTATTAACCAGAGTAGGACTTTTTTCTCCTGAACATCTCCCTGTGAGTTAACAGTGGATTTAATGATAGGAGTGGGTTTTGGCCAATTCAATCATTAGTCTTATTAACCGTGACGATTGTTCAACAGTAATTTTGCCATTTGTTTTCCTAAAGTGATTTTACATCTACTTAGATCCCCCATCCATTGGGGACTTCTGCAGGTCATATGTGAAGAGCGTGCTGTTTTGAATAGCTGTTGTGGACTACTCCTACCATAATAAGACAGGATTATAATCTTTCTTCAAGGACAGCTCATGTCTGCTTGCAAGATTGGATAATAATAGAAATGCATGGCATGTGATTGCTCAGGGTATAAGACAAAGGAAGATCAGTAAACTTGAGTGAACAACATTTCTTCTGAATTTTCCAGAATTAGAACAAAGCTTCCTATTTGAACTGGTAAATTCATTCTTAACTTTTTTTTTTTTCCCCAAAAAAATGTTTTATTTTTGGAAGCAATGTAGTATTAGTACTAGAGAAACAAATTGAAATATGTGGAAATGTAATCCTTACATAAATTAAGAATGTATCATTCCCTGTAGATCAACACACCAGTATTCAAAGATTTCTGTGAACAATAAAGACCATAAAATCTAACTTGTTTGAGAGAGACAAATGTTGTTCTTCACAATGCAGAACTTGCAAGAAATCTAGATTGAGCAACAGAGTATGAACTGATAGCTACTGATAGCTAAGTAACTACAGCTGGAAATTTTGACATCTGTAGCTGTCCTAGTGTACAATTACGTACATGCATTTAGAGCTGAATCCAAAAGCTTAAAATGTAAAGTCTTTTTTTTACAAGCAGTCTTCTAAAATCCTAATATTATTAGATAAAATATTTTTTTAAAAAAAACAGTGTCTTAGTTTTAATAAAACAATTTGTTTCATTATTAATATTGTCTATTAAAATTCTGATATTACTTTAAAAAGTTATTGGAGGTACTGCTTGCCCAGTTTGGGAACCAAAAGTCATCATTTGCTCAAGAAAACTGACTTCATTTTCCTTCTTCAGCTATTCTTCATTTTCTTCTGAAGTCCTGCTCAAATTGGCAGTGAAGCAAGTCTAGTCTAGTTTTAGCTGGCTTTTCATTTTATGATGTAGATGCTGTGAGCTGATAAATTAGAACAGAAATATGAAGCATGTACATTTTATGACCTTTTTCTTATCATGATAGTCTTTCTTTAAGTATTAGATTAATCTTTTTTTGTATCCACATCCCCCAAAGTGAAACCAAACCTAACTTTTGGCACCTAAGCTACTTCTCTTTAACAGAATCAGTCCGAGTTTTCTTGGTTGGTTGTACTGCAAACCTGCATTTATTTTGGGAATAATAATATTATATTGATATGGAGGAACGAGCTTGATTTTTCACTTGCTGAAAGTTGATTCAAAAAGATAAAGCTCATTAAATATAAAGAAAATTATTCTTCAGGGTAAAATTCCAGGTAGAGTTTTAGAGGAACACTGGGCAGTCAGATGGTTTGGTTTGGTTTTGTTTCATTTTGGTGGTGAAAATGGGGGAAAAATAATAAGAACACAAAAGATCCTCTAAGGTGGACCCCAAAATGGACACCTTTTTCTCTTGCCAAATTGAAAACCTTAAAATAATTTTGAACTGAACTAAGCCTTTTACTTGGTGTGCAAGAGTTTGTCTAATTTTTGAATGGTATTTTCTAACCTTCTAAGCATGAACCTTTTAGCTAAATCAAGTCTTACTTTGAACAGAAAAAGTCCATGCTTTACTACTTCAGTTTCTGCCCATTTTGGTCCTATGGTAGAGTTTGGGATGAATGGACTCATCCAGGAAGTATCACCCAGCTCATACATGGCCTTTTCCTTCCAAAGGGCCAAAATTTCACTCCAAGCCTGCACCTGGAATTCCAGACCGGGCTATGAGTAGGCTATAGGTGTCAACTGCAGTTCAGCATATGAAAGGAACAATTTCACCTGGGAATTAATTTTGGCCAAGGCAGTGGAGTTTGCCAGTGATGGGATTTGGAGTAGTACAGTGAAATTACCTCCTAGGTTAGCAGTGACAATTCTGCATTACGGTAGCATACAATAGTATCACACGCTGCCTCAAATGAGCCTCGGAGAGATGATGAGCATCATATAAACACTAGAGCAATTTGGAAAGCTTTGCTGTTCTATGATGCTATCGGCACATTTGTAGGAAGAGCTTGATTTGTGGAAAATGTCACATTTAATTATCTCTCTTACATCTTTGTTCTCTTCCTTTACAAAATGATTTATGGTTTGGAAAAAGCCCAAGATGATTAACTGCAGATGTGATTTCTTGTTTCCCAGATATTTGAATTAATTGCATATAATTGTGCGTCATCACGTACCGTGTGTTACCAGGCTGAACAAAAAGACAGAAAGCCAGGCATTAGGCTAAAGCCTTCCTTTTGTATGTATGTTTTTGGTATTGAAAGTGCATGAATGGTTTATTCAAGGCTAATTTTTAGGAGAAAATAGCCACAATTCTAACACTGATTCATGAACTCCTGCCCGGAGTAAATAGACACAGCAGAGCTGGTGTTCCTAAAGTATTTTTCCACACAGACTTGAATAACTGAAGATGTGTCAGTGGAGAAGAAATGTTCTCCACAGTGGTTTTTGAAAATATGTTGCACAGTGCGTTTTACTCCGATACATATTTTTCTAGCAAGGTAACTACAGGGCCTTCATAACTATCTTTTCCCCCTTGTGATTAGATTTTGAGGGTTTGACCCATTAAAGAAGAATAAAAGTGCAGCTTTCACTATAAAACGTCAAGTGGGGCCAGTAAATACATCTTTAGACAGTGTGGTTATTGCCAGTATCCATCAAAAAAGAGCTGATGCTGAGGGCTCTCCAAGCCCTGCCATCAGACTTTGGTATCCAGACCTGTTCTCTGGAAGT
This sequence comes from Pelecanus crispus, assembly GCF_030463565.1. Taxonomy (NCBI): domain Eukaryota; kingdom Metazoa; phylum Chordata; class Aves; order Pelecaniformes; family Pelecanidae; genus Pelecanus; species Pelecanus crispus. The sequence goes on along the minus strand of NC_134643.1, from coordinate 131,197,784 downwards.
TTCTCTGCTCAGTTCATGAGCTGTATGGGGACTTTAGCCTTCTAAATATTGATGCTCTTGCTTGCGTGCTTAGGTGCCACAGCCCAGGCTAAAATAGGTTTGAAATGGCCTCCCCATCTCCTCCACCTCCACCGTGTTATGCTTGAGCGAGGGTAGGAGGAAAGCGGCAAAGACTCTGAGGGACACTGTTGCCATCTTCCTGTGCTAATCCAGTGCCATTGCCTTCCTTGATTGCCTTTTAGATGCCACGGTTTGATCTTTCTTTCCCCGCTGGATGCTTTAGCAGATGGTTTAAGAGAGAAGGCATTGGGGCGAGGAGTATGTTTTGATCATGGTGCATTAGACTGGAAGCTTATTCTTCTGTGCCTCTTCCAATGCAGATTATGCTAAGGTAGCATGAAAGAAGCATTTTTATGTATTAATTTTTTATTTTTCTTTTCCTGCCTGGTTAGGCCCTGCTGAGTGCAATTATTCTAAGTTGTATTCTGCAAAATATCAACTAAACTGTAACAGCAGAGCAGCCATCGAGCATCCACTGGTGCTAATCAATAAGGAGAGGTAATGGGAGGGTTGCATTTAGATTGGCGTAATTTTGGCTTCTTGAGGGGTATGCACGTTGCCCAGCTTCAGGCATGTAAAGTTTGCGGTTTGCGCTGTAGAGTCAATGAGCTGCTCGATCTCCTACACCTTCGAAAAAGAGCTCGGAGTCCTATTACTACAGCTGTCTAGTTTGTAGATTCACACAAGATAGTAAGGGTTGTACCTGAACCTTTGCAAGGGTCTCCCTTTCCTTCATCCCTCCGTTCGGTTCAGTAGCCCTCACCAGAACATTCTGCCTGAACGCTGATCTCCAGTATCTGGAAGGAGGCAGCATGCAGGAGTTAAGTGATAACGCCACTTATTTTCATCCATACAAGGTAAAAACTGACATTTTACTTCCCTAACATACAGTATTGATTTTCAGCACTTTGCAACAACAGAAATAACCATCTCCTGAGAGCTGGTCCATGCACTTTGTAAACCCTTTTTTTTTTAAATGGTTTTTAAAAAATGATTATTATTTATTTATTTTTACACACAGAAGTGTTAACATTTGAGAACCCTAGAGAAATGATGGTAGAAGGTGTGATGAATTCCAAAATAGGATGCAGACTTTTATTTGCAGTGATGTCTTTTACCATGACTCAGCAGGAGATGCTGAGAAGCACATTAGCAGAACCTTACCACTGTGTCCCATGAATTTCCTGCCTGGTGATTTCATGTTTGCAAATGCTGTTTGATAAATGGTAATAAGACAGTGTTAATTATACTGTGTATATTGACACTGGAAAGTGATTCTCAACTTGCTTTTTAGGTGTTTTTTAGGTTGTTTTGAAACTCAGCCTTGCTGCATGTTGGCCCTTTATTTAGATTAGTTATTTCAACAATTCTGCTTTGTGGCAATAACATCTATATAGCTGTGTGCTACTGCTCCTGAGAGCTTGGTGGATGTTTTTGATGGTAGTTCTAATTGTTGAGGTTTGCCTAAAGCCAAGCGTAGTCATTTGTTGCAGCAATTAGAGAATGTCACTTATCCCTCGTTCTGCCTTTGTTCTGCTTAAAATCTGTTGCTAGCTATTTGTTTAATTATTCTGCTGGATGTGAACAGTCGTAGCAGTAAATGCATTGTAGTATGTTAAGTTCTGCCCAAATTTAGACAAAACAAAATGTTTCCGGCCCAGAACATTTTTGTACTGTGCACTGTATGTTCAGTTTTGTGGACAAAGGTGGCTGGTAATACATTTGCAGCTGTTGTCAAGATTACTGTTCTCTCTTTTAAAATTAAAATAGTGAAACATGTTGCGGTGTCCTTGTCTTTCCTAAAATGCATTACAGCAAACTTATAAGCATGTCTTTTAGGAATATCCCATGTTATCTCATTGAGGTAAAGACATTACTTCACTTCTGTGTGATGAATAATGCAAGCGGCCTGGTGTGTCTTCAGAGGTGCGACTCCATTGACAGTGTCTCTCTGCTTTTTTTTGTTTGTCTTAATTTCTACACTTTAAGTGCTTTTAAGCTATTTTTTATTTCATAAGCATTAAACCTGTTTTCTTTTTAATGTGCAATTCTAAGAATAAGGGAAATGCAGTGTTCTCTTCCCCCTTGCTAGAGAATTATTTTACATGTGCCTTAACCTTGCATGTTCAGCAGTTCCTCCCCTCCATCTCCAAATCTCCTACCTCTTCCCTAGTTCAAGGTCCTGCACGCCTGAAAATCAAGGTATGTTCAAAATGCAGCTTTTCTGTAACTACTGGTCCTGATTTTTTTTTTTTTTTTTTTTTTTTAAGGAAAAACCAAAAATCATCTGATCACTCTGTTTAATTCATACTTTCAGCTGAGTCATGTTCACTTCAACGTACTTTGCAGAGGTTAGAGCTCTCTTCCATCTTCTCTTTGTTCTGAAGGTTTTTGTGTCGTCTTGTCCCTTCCTGACCGGCTGAGACAAACTAGGAAGGCAAATAATGCTCCTGGGCTCTGGGCCTGTGCTTGCCTCTGCTTGCTTTGCAGTAGTCCGAAAGTCTGGCTCGGTGCGTTGGGTTCCTGCAGCCAGGTTAAGGGGAGGCCACCTCAGCGGGGTTCACTGGTCTCTTGGCATGATTTGGGCACAAGCAGCTGGCTCCTTTGCCCTCACTCCACTCCTGTCTAGCTTGTCCCCACGCTGCTTCTGGCCTTTATGGGGCTGGGAGGTCAGACACCTCTCAACTGGAAGGCAGCTGCAGGTGGGGAAGAGCCCTCCTGCCATTCCTCTGCCCTTCTACCTTTGCTTGGGGACCGCACTCAAGGATGTGCTCAGGGGTCTGGAAGACACCTCTGCAACTTCTGTACAATTGAACTGCAGTCTCTCCTCCCCTTCTCTCTGAGATGATAGATGCCAAGTTCTCCTTGTGAATTAGAAGTATGGGCCAACCCAATTACTGACATTCAGGTCATGGTTACTTTCTGGGTGCATGGGTGGCAATGGGAGATATGGTGGTAACTAGATACGTACTGGCACATTCTGCAGGGACACCAGCTCTCCCATCTGTTTCTCTTGTATTTTACAGGGCATGCAGCAGCTGGATCGCTGCTTGGAAGAGGCCAGAGAAATGCATGTGCTGCCCACACCTGCCAAGGTCCTTGCTGGTTCCTCTAGCCCAGGCAGCCTCGCTGCTCTCTGCCTTCTAGTGTCTGCTAACGCTTTCCCACTCTTCCCTTTACCGACCTGCCATAAAACCATCCTCCAGCCACAGACAGAGAGAAATGGGCAGCAGCTGCACGGCCGAGAGGAGCTGTGCCATCTCCTGACAGCGTGAAGCACTCACTGCCTTTTCCCTTTCTGCGGACATACAGCACTTACAGCGACGGGGGTGAGTGGCTGGAAGTGATCTAGAGCTGAGATTTGCACAGCCTGAGCTCCATTATTTCGCCACCTCAATTTAAAAAGTGGGTTGCGATCGTAAGAGTATTTAAATGTACTTCAGGTTGCTTTTTAGCCTCTGTGTTTTCATTAATTATGTTAGGCAGTCTGACTCATGCTCTTATGTAAGTACTGAGCTGTAATGAATCTGCGCGGTGTAGTCATTTAGTGCAGAGCTGTAAGGGTCACTGGTGTTTTCATTAAAACATAATGCTTTCTGTCCCAGAGGGGATGGCTTGAACTTCAAGAATAGGGGTGTGCAACTTTTAATTTGTCTCTCCTCTGCAGGTGTAGAGGCAGGGGTTGTTCTCATCAAATTAGGTGGATTCTTGAGTAGGATCTGGGGAAAATCGGGCCATTTACAAAACTGTTTCGTGCTCATGAGAAACTCCTGCCTCCCACAATTTATCCCAGTAGTTTTGTTTGCCAAAGGTGTTGCATGACAGAAGCATTAATTCTTTTCTGGTCTAAAATGACTGAAGTCTTTTGGTTTATATTCAAAATTGAAAAGTATCTCCAGATTGATGTAGGAACCTCCAGCCTGTGGCTGTATCCACTCACTGTGATCTGTCGCATCTCCTGCAATGAGTAGCCTGGAGGTGGGAGTGCAAAGGGCAAGATTCACGGCAGGTCTTGCTTCTTGGAAACAGCTTTTAATCCTCCCAACTAAAATTCATGTTTTAAACAGGATTTGCATTTTGACAGCAGTGGTAGGCTTAAAGCTATGGCAAGAAGAGCAATGTTGGTAGTACAACAAAGACTCCAGACTGTAAGATTTTGAGGGAGCTGTGAATTTTCTGTTAAACATTTTTAAGGAAAAAAAAAAAAGTGCAGTAGCATACATACTGCACCTTGTTTACGCAGTATTATTTTTCTGGGACCAAAGTCCTACAGGATACATTATTAGAATACATTTGAATATTTGGAATTTATTTGAATGCATAAATGCTGGGCTAAAACCAGAAATACTATAAAATAAATACTACTAAATACCTTGTTCAAACTCTCCTTTCCCAAAAGGCCAATCTGCCACATCCCTGCATACCATACATGCTGGCTGATTTGACTCCAAAACAGAGATGGCACATGATGTTTTTCACTGTTGCATTCCTCCCCACAAAAACGTACAACAGAAAATGCCAGAAACCTTGTATTACTAATCAAGAACAGCTTTTCTTAATCACAAGATTTTAATAGATGTTCTGTGTAGAACTATAACTAGTAATCCAGTCACTCATGCACTCTCCTCCACTTAATTCAACTTCCTGCAACAGCCTAGTGATTGCAATCACTTTCCTGATTGTAGCACTCGTAAAGCCCCACTCCTGTTCACCCAGTCATGAAAGCTGACTGGATGCACTGATTCTGTACCTAAATCATAATGGAGCAGCAGCGGATCGGAATTGCAGCAATACAGTAGAAAAATCAGACCCATTAGTTTGGGGTTTTTTTTAACTTTTAAATCATTGGAAATCTGTGCTTTTTCAAGGAGGGAAGTGAGGGGGGAAAAAAACCCTGTCCACCTGTGCATTCATGCTCTAAGCACACGCATGCCGAAGAACCTGAGCCAGAGCAGTATGTGTATGGACATGTCCTCAGGCTGTTTCTGTTCCACATGTGACACTTAAGACATGAAGCGATTTGGTGCCTGCCCATGTCTAGTTTTCTTAACCTCTGGTTAGGCAGCAGAGGAAAGGCAACTTGGGGTACAGCTGTGTCCATCATGCCGGCTCTTTTCTCCTTGCTCTGTTATAGTGGCTCCAGGACTTGCTTTTTGGTTTGGTCAGGCCTGGAACAGAAATGCCATTTCTGTGCTTTTTGTCACCAATCCTGTCCTCGCGTCTTATTCCTAACAGCAACACTCAGAAAGCTCCGTCCGGGCTTCCTTACCCTCTGGCTGCTCATCCTGGTGCCACCACCTGCAGAGTTCAGGGTGCATCCGGATCTTCTTTGCCTTTGGCATCGGCACCGCAGGGAGTCACCACCTGGCCCGTGCCATGCTTTCATACCTACCTGCCCTTGGGTGTTTAGCAGCAGTCTCCTAAAGCTTGGGGAAGCACACCACCCTGTTTGGAAGACAGGACCTACCACCACCACCCCCCTCCTTGGTGCTGTCGCGCTTCAGTCCACAAATTAGCTATTGCTAGCTAGTGTCACGGCTGACTTCCCTCTCTTCACGTTCATTCACTCATTAATTCACTCGCAGAAGCAACCTTTTTAAAAGAGATTTTTCTAATTTCAGAGGGTGTGAGAGACCGAATTCTGGTAAGGATTGCTTTAAAGATGCTGATAAACTGTTCCTCTGCTGCCACCAGAGTGTAAAATTAAACAATCTACCTTACAGTCCAAGGACAAACATGCATTTGGCTGAAAAAAACCAGGGCTGTGCTCCTGATTGGCAAGAATGAACAGCACAGACACTGGAGTGCTGCTTTTCAGGCACATCAAATTATGCATCATATCCTGTAAACAGGTATCCAAAGCTGTAACTCACAATTTTCACTCCTTCTTTGATGCTTATATTCTTCATGCATGTCGTGGTTTAGCATTAGACAATGCATGATGTACATTCTTTGCAGTGAATTGGCAAGACTGTGGGCTATAATAAAACAATAGAAAACTCTTTCCTTTTTTGATTGCCTCCTAACAGTTTTCACTGAGCAGGAAACTTTTTTGTTAATTTGTAAGTAAGTGATGACTTGCAAACAAATATTTTCACAGATCTGGAAATGCCAGATCCTTGATGAAGTTTCCCTAGGGTAATGTTTCCCTGCCATCCAATCAACAGCCTGGTCTGTCTCCAAGAGGAAGAGGAGAAAGAAATCTGCTACTCCAAGTCCGTTGGACATGAAAAGCCAGAAGCAGAAGCATACCAGGTAAGAGCATATTTTTCTATCAAGCATTGCAGTATGTGGCCTTTAGTAATTACTGCCCATCCTTCTACACTGCTCACTGTTCCTTTATTATAATCCTTCTGGAAGTGACTTCCATACTCCTGCTATCAGCTGTTTTCTCCCCGCAGCTGCTGAAAACAGGTACTCATGTTGCCCTCAGCTTATGTTTTGTGTCTGTGATCGACCATATTATTAGTGGAACTGAAAGACACCCCTGGGTTGCTTGTACACTTTAAGTCTGAGGCTAATGTCTCTGTAATAATGGTTTGCAGAGAAGCATTTTGATCCAACTTTTGAATTAATCGATCAACTTCAAGATGAACTCCAAGATGAACTTTAGACAACTATCTGTTTGCAAAACAATATTTTATTAATAAAAAGACTTATAAACAGTAAGAAAGAAACCCCAATTTTACATTGAATGAAAAATCCAAAATAAACTCCCAGAAACGTGCCTCAGTTCTTCACTCTCTGTACAAGAAATTCCATTGGGTAGTAATCCTACGTACACGTTTATCTAAAGATGGCTGAAAGTACAAAAAAGCATCATGCATACTTCTATGCAGAGTAGCTACACAGCCAGACAGACTTAACAATACACACAAAAAAAAATCTGTACATCAGTGATGAAAAAAGCCATGCTTTGTGTAGCACCAAGGGAACAATTACGTGGATTAAAAAAAATTCACTGACAACTGCAAGCTCTGCAATCCTGAATTAGGGACATGACCGACCAATTTCTGCTTGTAGTTTCATCTCTTCTTTTCTCAAGGGAAAATTGTCAATAAGTGCAAAGAGCTCGGCTGGTGTTGCTGGGAAAGGATAGCGTTCCTTGTCCATTCCGTGCTTGTCCATCACCACGATGTTGAAATTGTAATGGGGGATCCTCAGCAGCAGCCTACAAAATAAGGAACTTGTTTTGTTAAAGCCCATCACCTACTGCCTGGGCACTTCAAACTAATAAATGGCAGAACCAGCCTGTTGGGCCTCAGCAGAGGAAGGCGGGGATGGTCAGAGGGGCTATACAGGGTCCACTTTGTTTCAGCTGTAAGAACAAGGAGTCAGAGAGTGGGTGTCTGCAGGTGCTGCAGGCTGCACCTCTGCATTAGGGAAGGGTCAAGGCAGCTGCGCTCAGCTCTGTCGTCTTCTCAGACCTCTGACTGTTAGTATAGTGCATGCCATTACCTATTGCTATCACAAAAAATCCCCACTGTAAGACAAAAAAAATGTACTATATACATCGCCTAAAGAAAACCATTGCGATGGAGATAGAGTTACAAGTAGACTATTCCCGTTCTTGCCTGCCACATGGTATAAAACCACAATGCGAAAAAGCAGGACAATATTATTGGAGTCAGTTTTCATTGCTTCCTACTAATAAACACCTACCTGGTGGTAACTCCAATTTAGGGGGGAAAAAAGCCACTGCTAATCATGGCAGAGTCCTTTCCTTCTGAGTGGTAAAAGAGGTCATTTAAGCTCCTCTGAAGGTGTGACAGTAACAAAAGTATATCCTTGGTGTTCTTTTCATCTTTTGCTTGAAGGAGTAATGAACTCCTTAGATCTTTAGACATGCAGTCAGTCAATATCATTGGTGTGGGGAAAATAAATTCAGGCAGCTGTGACAGAATGGTGTCAGGACAGGGATGCTGGTAAGGTGCGAAGCATCAAAATTGACCTTCCTCAGCCTTCTAACAAGTTTGAGTGCTCTAGGCGTGATCTTGTTGCAATTAGGGAGCTTGGCTGTTCAATTTAAAGCAAAATAAAGTTTGAAGCTAAGCTATGGTGATAGGAAACTGCACTCCTCCTGTGCCTCATATCACCTAAGAAAAATGCTTACCTTCTACAAATCCTAATGCCAACCTTCTGAGGCTTCCGAAGTTTTAACTAGGGTACCTGTGCTCATTAGTTTACTGAATGCCAATTCTGGACAGTATCTTTATTCAAGATGCTTAAGGGTGCATTTCATTTTGATTTAAGTGCCTTCCAGAACTGGAATGCTATAATTCACATACTGCAGTAACAACAGAGAAAAAAATGAAATAGAAAACTAACTTTCACTGAGTGCAGGGCAGGTCATACCATACCAATTTCTGAAACGTAGCTCTATTAAAGGTTGGGGGGGGGGGGGGGGGGGGGCATGGGCAGCGCAGGAGAGAATAGGGAATGAGGTCTTACCAGAGCTTATTATTTTCTACAGAGGCACAAGAAAACCACTTCAACTTCAGTAGAAGTGCTTTTACTTTTTTTGAATAAAAGAGAAGCTCTTTGTGCTCTTTTTTCCTTTTATAGAGAAGAAATGTTTTTATTTTTTGCAATCCAAAAAAACCTCTCTGACTTGTCAGCATTTTTTATGGCCCCCAATTAAAACTTGCTCCATTTCCCCAGGCATATCACAGAAGATGTTGCCTAAAAAGTTCCTGGACTTTTTTACTAAATAACTACTACTTTCCTTGCCAATGAAGCCTTCATTTTTGGTTCTTGTAGTCCTCCTGTCCCTAGGAAATGCTGGCACTTGAACTCTCCCTTTCAAGTGAAAACCAACCCCCTGCCAGTCTAAAACCAAGTCAAAACAGTTTAGGCACCTCAGTAAAACTGCTGAATGTTGTAGTTAGGCTTGGGAGGCTGAGATAATTTCCCCTTTGAAATACTGCCCATATCATTTCTACATGTGGGACTTCAAAGAGCAACCACCGCTTCCCCTCCTGGCCTGGCCGCAGCCACCAGCAGCGCTGCAGAGAAGATGAGCTGTCGCTGCCATTTGGGGCTGCACTGGCAGCTGCTCCAAGGCTGTCCTTGCAAAGTGACTGCAGCCTGTCATGACTGCATCTGACCAACTCCAGCACAAATGCAGCCGTACTTGAAGTGTTTTCAGTGGCAGCACCCAAAAATATAGATCTATAACATGATCAAAGGGATACAGAGGGAGTTCATATGAATTCAGAAATTCACTCAGGTTGAGCGAAGGAGCAAGGAAGACATGGCACTTGAAAGAGTGGCATAGACTTCAGTCTGTTTCACACTTAAATCAGTTGCAGCTGCAGTCTATGCTCTTACTTTCATAAATACCAAATGCCCATGAATTTGCATAACTGTTACATAGAGAGCAAATTAATCCTAAAACTTACTCAACACCTACCTTCCAGTATCTAGCTACGTACGTTAGAGTAGAAAACATATACTTAGAGCGTAAGATGCAGGGAATCAAAAGCAATACATCATATATGCTAAGGTGCAAACACAACAGTAGTGAGAGCTTACTTTACCTGAGTTGCAGGGCAAGTGACGGGGGCAGCAGCTTTACACCTATTCTTCCTACCTGTGCTGGGAAGACACCAACCAATTCAACTACAGTAACATGTCGGAGGTCTAAACCACACTGGGCTGGCTGGAAGGGTTAAAAGAAGAGAGAGGCCTGTTAGTTATCAGTGAGAGAACAGGGGGTTATTTTGAGCATGCAGCGAGTGTTCATAAAGAGTCCAATCTTCTTTACGTTAGTGAGATGGTTTAAACTGAAATGAGAGCATACTTTGAAAAGTCTCTAATTCTCACTGCGAAGAACTAGAGACTCATGACTCCAGGGGATGTTAAATGACGGATTCTTAACTACTCTAAGAAAAACAACGCACAGGGACCACCTAGGAGGAATATAAACTTGTTGTTGTAATGACATGAAAAGAAGCATTGTGCCCGTAATCTAATTTGGCAATCAAAGCAAGGTATGTGTAGATGGAAGTTGACTGCAGAAAGTTTTTCTTTCATGCCAACTTGTTTGACAACTGTCAAGCAGCTGGAAAAATACTATAGCCATTAAATTTAGTTTTTTAAACTACTTCATTTTGATCAATATATTGAATTTTCTTCCCAAGTTAATCTCGTGGAGGAAAAGAAAAACTTGCTGCTGTGAAAGAATACAGGACTGGCTCCGTTCCCTGAGGACACAGATACATTTCTGAGATACATCCCTAAGTCTAGCAAGAACCCAACAAGAGCATCACATTTACAACATGTGAGAAGGACAATTACTGGAAGTTTTCTTTTTTTTGGAACAAAATACCCCAGTACTATCTCCAACACTCTGGATGATTTCTGTGCTGAGTCTCCGGCCCTTTGTTTGCTGGTGCACTGGTTATTTCTGAAGCTATTCATACTTCCTTGCACTGTAATGACAAAGTCTGTAAGCCTGGTTTACATGAACTGCAACCACTGAAGTGCTGGATAGTTTGGGGGTTTTTTTCGAACTTCTTCAGGAGATGAGTTGGAGAACGATTAGTGAGCACAAGTTAATATTAAATTAATTTGGGGAGGATGGAAGAGGGCCAGAACTGCCTGGGATACAGCAACTGGTCAGCCAGAGGCACCACAAGCCAGAAAAGAGCTGAATTAGAGACTGGGGAGATGTTTCAACTCAAACCCATGTAAAAAGAATTAATCCAGAAACACTACTGCTTCAGCCAGATTCTCCACTGGCTACAATACAACAATGAAGTTTGTGGATTTATATGAAACCATAGAGCTTGTCCTCTTGTGTCTTTCTTTAAAGAAAAAAAAAAAATAGTAGCAGCCATGCCCACCCCACCCTGCCCTGAAATGTGTTTTACCTGCAGCATTCCCAGTTGCATCCTGTAGAAGAAGTTGGCTGCAGTAGGTGTTGAAATAATTAGCAGTCTCCGCTTCTCATAAAATTGATCCAGAAGTGCAGCTGCAGTCCTCACATTCACATTAATATTCATGGCTAGAATTAAATTTAAAAAAACCCTGTTTTCAGCATACTGAAACCAGATCTATTTCTAAAAAGCACAAACTGTTAGACAGCAGAAGCACAAGAACAAGAAATAATAATAATAAAGAAGATATGGGTGAAATACTGGCCTCACCAAAGCCAACAATTTTATCTTAAGCTGTTCTGGCTTGCAAGATGGATTGACTCCAGAATGTGAGGTTTTGTAGAGAGCTTTGAGCTAAAACACACTATCAGTTGTGAGGCACCATCATCATCCTAGGAAAGAGGAGCCAAAGGTGGCAAAGGCTTCAGCTGTAAGTGTAAATTGGCAGAGGAGACAAAGATGTCAAGTTTCTTACCTCTAGGGCATTAAAGTTTGCAGCTTCATTCCACCCCACACCCCCTTCCCAAAGTCTCACTGCCACAAGAACCGTTCCTCTGGCAGCCCTTCTGGTAAAGTGCTGAAATACTCACTTACGTGCACAGGTTGGCTCCACTCCTGACCACCCCAAATTGTACTGGCATACTCTAGCTGGGCTCCCTTGCAGCTCGTAGCCACCAATGCAGGAGAACTCACATGTAGCACCATAGTTATTGCCGTCACCCGAACACTTGATGTAGCCGTTATCTGGCGCGTTTAATTTCACACAGCGCCTGACTTCAAGCAAGAGAGGAAAAAAAAAAAAAAGAAAAAAAAAAAGACAAGGCATGAATCACCCTGTTTGTTACTAGGGCAGCATGGACAGTGGAATACCAATATCGAAGACACTTTTCTGTTTGCTTTCGATATTATTAGAGTCACATACTTAAAAGCCCCAAACAAACAAACCCCCTCTTAACTCATATGTAAACTAAAATGATACAGATGTATAGGTGTATGCATGTGATTGTGGTATCATGGTGACAAAGGGCCACGGAGCACCAAGAGAGCTGAAGCTGAAACCTACAGGTTTCATCTCTGTATATTCAACTCCAGATTTCAAGATCTGGACTTCTGAAAGGGGAGCCCTGCTTGACAGATGTGAGTCACAGCTGAAAAAAAAACCAAAACCAACCAACCAACCAACAAAAAAAAAAAAAAAAAAAAACAACAAAAAAAACACCCCAAAAACTTCCTTCACGTGCTTGTTTCAGCAGCTGCCAAGCTAAGTATCAGGCAGGAGGGAAGGGGTGTGGAGCTGGAGCCAGGACCGCTCAATGAAGCTCTTCCCTGATGCACAGAGTGCTGGCCACCCACCCTGCTGCGGGCCTGGCCCCCAGGGTCTTGAGCAAGATGTGTTCTCCTTTTCAGCATCAACATAGTGTTTATATACACATACATACGCAGACAAATATAGAAATGAGGACATTTAAATTGTCTACTAAGCCAGATGCAAATCCGTGGCTGTATTTATAGGGTAAAACATCATTCTTACCTCTGACTTTAACAAGAAATTTGCAAGTGCCTTTGTTTTCAGCTCTGTCATACACAGTATACTGGATTTTGTGGTCGCCTTCTGGAAAATGTGACCCTGGTGGCAGGCCTTTCAAAATAACACTAAAACAGGAGATAAAACAGGACAGGCATTCATAAATTCACCAGCATTTTCCTAGTGAGAATGCTGTAAAAGCCTGAAGAGTGACACTGGTGGCATGCTAACCTTGTCTGGCTGCGCTGCATGACTGAAGACTGAGAGTAAGCAAGGGAAGAAGCTGGGTAGCGGTGACCACAGTCTTTAAACTTGCTACCAACAGCCCACCCTGGGGTGGTACAAAAGGGTCCCACCCTGCCAAGACACGGGAGGCAGAGTGGGCAGGGCCTGCTCGCTTCCTATAAGACAAGCCATGGTGTAGCCAAGCACCACGCCGTGCCCAGAGGAACTTGAGCTTCTTTTTCCCTAGCATAAGGAAAAGTCGAGGTTGATCCTCCCTCATTTTGTATCGTGAACGATCCACTGTCAGGGCTGCAGTGTAACCCAGAGCCGGCGGCGTGTAAGAAAAAACTTCCAGCCTCTTACGGGGAACGTAAGATGGGACGTACCCCATCTCTGCACTGCTCCTATGACTATACTAATGAACAAAAATGGAAGAGAAAGCGAGATTTATTGTCACAGCAGAAGGGTGTGGTGATCCACAGCAGCGTTTTCACCAGCAACTTGTTCCTGTCCTGCAAATGTGTCAGGAGAAGTCAGACGTGTTAAACATAGCCTCAGTACTGAAGCAGTGAGGCTAAGCAGCGTTCCACGTAATGGGAAAGCTTATGTACTCACAGGACTGCAGGACCCAGTGCATTTACGGAAAGCACTGTACACTCTGTAAAACATCACAGTTTAGCAAGATTTTATAAAAATAGATTTATAGAAAAGCTTCCACAGATACAACAGCTAGCCTCTTCAGAGCTGGGAACAGTTACTCATATTACAAAGTCTACATGGGATAGTCCCCATTTGTTTTGCCTGCCAGATACTATTTCATCAAAAAGACTTTGGAATTTCTTTATTGTGACACTTTTCAAAGTTTTTATTTTATCAGGCTTAGGGGTTTTTTTATGCTGTTAACTGTCATACAGTTATCACATTAGACCTTAACAGCAGTATTGTTTTTAATCGTCTAATGAATTATTCTTTCTGATATTATTTAAACTGTAGCAATAAAAAGGCAATGTCACCGTATCTTTCAACAGCTTTTTTGTATTCCCATACAACTGTAAACATCTTTAAGATTACAACTTTGAGATTTTAAGCTTAACCAGTCCACTAATATAGAGTTAAAAGATATAACTTGCTTAATGAAAAAAGCAGTTTTCTATACTCTTGCCATTACGATAATCTAGATAGACTGCCATAAATCCTGCATGATAAAGATGGGAAAATCAGAGACAGCAGTACCGTCACAAGTGCACTTGGTCTTCTGGACAGTGTGACACTGAAACCATAAAGTGACAAGGAAATTGTGAAGAAAGTATTAAGTTTAAATCCAATGTTTAAAGCTCCCTAAGTTTCAAATGAGAGGCATTACTTTACAAGTAATTGCGGAATGCTGTGACATCAGTACTCAGCACTACTTCAGGAAGAAGCCTAAAGATGATTGCAGATATTGTTTTGTGACACAATTCACTTAGGTTTTTTTAAGACAGTCAAAACTGCTTCTGCTGCTACCTCCAATACACTATTATCTTTCCATTGTTATGTATAAAAGGTAACTTGCTGGAAGAAAACTTGTTGTGTATGAGAAGAGACCCATAAAGAAGCTCTGGAAAATTTCACAGGTACAGTCAGAATGCTATTATCATTTATTCCATCAGCTCTAAAATAACCACAACAATCTGCTACCCCTCTACACACCAGGTCCTGAATGATTCAAGCTGTCAATTTTTTATTTTTCGATTAAACATGCGATTCTTTACAGGCCATTGACATGTGACAGCTATAAATAAGCATCTTGGATGAATTAAGAGGAAAGGATACCTGGCCACCCTCATTAGCTGAATTACTAACCAAACACCCCAGGAATAAAAAGGAGAAAATGCAAACATTTACAGATTTGCACCTACTCTGTCAGAATCCCATCAGCAGTGTCCCGTCCCTCCGGGGTGTCCCAGAACACTCTGGCCGTCAACTTGTTGGGCTCCGCGGTTTTCTCCTTCACACTCGGGCACTGGATTCTCGGAGGTTCGGTATCTGTTGAAATAAACGTCACAGAAATGGCATGTGTGCATGTGTTATAGCTACGCATTTTCTTCACAGCTGTTGCCCTGTTGTCAGCATAATTCGGGATCACATTCAGCTGGCCTCCTCACCACTGGAGCCGTCCCAACCAAGGCAGGTGGAGCCTGTACTTCTCACCTTTTTGTAACAGTAAGAGATGACAATGATCAACACCCCCCCCATGTAAAAAATCTAATTAAAAAGTAGTTATCATAACTTCCTTTACCTAGTCCCCAGTTAAAAAGCAATGTCTACACATTGACTGTATTTAGCTTTGAACTCTAAGCAGCGATACCCAAGATTGTACTCAAGGAGCCTGACCCTTCTGTTTATTTGCTCTGCCTCTCTTTGTTCATCTGTGGGGTGGATATTGTGCTGAAGAACATTTGTAAAGCACACTGAACGTAAATCTCTCTGCATATGATAACTTGCTCGTTATTGTTAAATTCTTGGTTATTTTTCCTGCAGCAATGACAAAAAGAGAAACAATGGAAGATTGACAAAATTGTCATTTTGCAGGGAATTGCTGCTGCATTTGATTTTTTTCAAGTAATTCTTATAATAACGCCTTACAGGTAATTCAAAAAGTAGACCGGGTAAGTTTTGAAAGCTTGTTTAACTGCTACCAAAACAGTGTGACTATGACTCAGGAGTAAAGGAACAGTGGCAATGATAAAAGACCCTGATAGAGGACCAAGGCGATGCACAGCTACTCATCTTCAGCTGCTTCCACTGCCAATCCTGCCAGCATAGCAGAAACACATGGGCAAACCAAGTCCAAACACCATCACAATCATTAATTTAAAAAAAAAAAAAAAAAAAAAAAAATCTGTCTTTAATAGCTTAGTCTCGTTTTTTTTTACCATCGCTTGGGTTATACCCAAAATGAAGTCTAAATCCATGGAGTCATATACCAGCTTTAAAAATGAACACAAGACAGGATTGGTCTTTACCTGCAAATAGGAAACTATCCCTAAAGCGATGCTTAAATTTAAAGGGTGGCAGGCCTTGTATTTTCATTTGCAGGGCAGACACAAAAAGTACAATCTGGATTTCTTTCAAAAAGAGAGCAATGAGAAAAGGTTTAGGTCTTTATAGAGCATCAAATATACCAAGTAATTTCATAGACCCTCATACTCTACAAGCAACACACAATGTTTTCTACCAGTTAACTAGGGCAAGTGCAGCCCTGCTATAGCCCCTTCAAACTTTTAATGGTATTCCAAGAACCCGGGACTCTTGAAAACTGCCTTATCTCTATTTCTTTTGCATGAGTTTTCCTCCAACCCCAAACACCGCAGCTTTGTGAGGCAATTCCATAGGAAGAGCTCCTGTCTTAATTTTGCACAGGAGGGAGCGGGGGGAGGCACAGGCAAGAAAGTGTCGTACCAAAGTTACTCAGAAAACATCAGGAATATTGCGAACTGCCTTACACAAATGCTTATTTTTGGGGGGGGGGGTTGTAAATAAACAATGAAAAAACTATGTGTCTTCCTATAGTATAGTAGATCCTGCTAGAAGGGGAAGCTAGCAAGAGTGGGTTTCCACTGCAGGGAGTGGAGCAATCACAAATGAACTGCAGAATCCACTAAACAGCTTTTGAAGCTTCCGATACTTTACAAGAACACCCTTCACTAAAGACTTGGTTCTTCTTTATGGCTGCTTTAACTTTTTCACTTTTTGAGTTCTTTCACTCCTCCTTCCCTCATCTGCTGCAGTACACAAGCGAGCAGGATTTTCAAGCATCCCCTCTGGCTGTAGAAAGCACTTCGTCTCCTTTCCTCATATTTCTTATTCACTCCCTTATTTTTTAGAGTACCTTCCCATTATGTGTGGAAACGTGCTCACGTCGCAGCCAGCGAGAGCTCTGCCCTCCTCTACAAAACTACATTGCTCTCCACAACTCCCCAGCGTAGCTGAATTAGGGTAGGAAATAACCCAGTCTCACCAAGGCTGCTTCTGGCTCTGGTTAGTTTAGTGTGGCGACAGCTCACCACTGTGCTACAGACAGTATATGTTTATTCCAGCATTACGTTTATCTGAAGACAGAACAGCATTTAAGGACCCAGTGCTTTAAGCCTTTAATTAATCAGAAAGCTCATTACGCTATTTAACGCAGAGAAGCCTGGTTGGTATGAACCGGCTTGGACTTCCACATCGTAAAGACAAACAATACGGTTACTGTGGGAACCAGCTCACCAAGCACCCAGGGGCCAGGCAGCCTTTTTAGTGGGACTTAAAAATTCCTGGAAAGGATATTTTCTTTTGCTATTTTCTTAGCATTCAACAGGCCCTAAATGAACCCCACCAGAATAACTCTGCTTCGAAATGGACCAAGAGAAAGCAGCTGTCTACCAAAGAGGCTCTTTAACTGCAGTGGCCACTGGGCTGCATTAAACCAAACAGCGCTCAGGTCTTTTTTCTCGTGCCCTTGTACAAAGTTGCAGCCAATCTACAGCATATTAAGCACCTTGGCCACAGCTTGGCAGAAGGAAGGTCTGAAAAAACCCTGCCCATTTAAATGCAGAGAAGGTAACCAGAGAACATCCAGGCAAATGCACAAGTGACAAAACTGAACCACCACCCCCCCCAAAAAAAAAAAAAACTTAAAAAAAATGTATTACATGAGCAAGGTGCCCTCCTGCAGGTTAGAAAAATAAACTGGTTCCAAACCAAACCCCACCGGCAGAACCCACAAGACTGCTGACTGCTGGGGAGGTTTTATCAGAGGGAAAAATCATCCTGTAAGCGCCGGACTGTCAGCCCCTCACGCTTAGTAAGTATTCCTGGCCAGAGCTGGAGCCAGGACATGCTGCAAGGTGTCTGACCCTGTATGGCTGGTCTTACGCCTTTACTACAGCGTCACTGCTGAAAGACTAATGACAAGCCAAGCGGATTTAAGTTGTTTAGCAAGGCTATGTATTAAACAGGTGAAATCTCACCTACAAGGTTTACATCATGGGCAGGGAAACTGAGTTTTCATTAAAAAATTGGCGCTGTTCAGCCACTACTTCTCTTACATTCTTCTAAGTTGTCGCTTTTCTTGGCAGCAGCAACTGGTACTGCGGCTCCACGCTGGGAAGCAGCACTGCAGACATCGCATCAGGAGGTCAGCACCGGAGTTCCGAATTTTAAAGCTGTCTTTTGAACTTTGTGGAGAAAAATGCCAAGTTTTCAAATAGGTTTTAGATTTTGTTTTATTTTTAAAAAACACGTACTCCTGGGACTGGCCATATTAACAATATCAACAAAATTTAAAGAGCTTGTTAACTGTGTTTCTCATAGTTTGTTAAAGGCTTATGTTTATTTGCTTGTGAATTTGGGATGACAAGAGGAAAGAAACAGAGGGATGGTACTGAATGCCCACTGCTTGCTTATTCAAGAGTCCATATGGGGTAGGTAAACGGTCTGCCACTACATAAGCACACTGTTATTACTGCTTGCTGATGACATTAAACAATGGCCGGGAGTTAATTCAAAACATTATTCTGTGTCAAAGGCATAAAGAGATTAAGAGACTGGAAATCGTAAGAGGGGAAATGAAAAACATTGTTCTGTTCTCCCTAACCCCCTCCACAAGGCATTGTTCTGTATTTCAAAACATCCATTATCAGGGCCTGTATAATTAATGACTTGGAGCGCAGAGCTTGTTTCAGACATCCGTAGTTGGATGCTGTTAGTTAACTACCTATCAATACAGTCTTAGGATGTGACAAAAGGATGACTTAGCACACTGACAGCCATTTACCACAATGTCTGTTATACAATCAGCAGCAAAATGAAACCTTTACAGAAGAAAAGAAGGTGACATTTTTCAATCTTCTAGGGGAAAATACCTATTTCAATCTACGTTACAGTGCATTTAGGATATAATGGAAACATTATTCAAGTGAGTATTGGCATTTTTAGCTAACTGATAACCAAAAGCAGCTGTATGTTGATCTCTTTTAATCAAAGTTATTTCAGCAACATGAAGGATATCCTTCCTTTTACAGGATGGGGGCCATCTGCTTTGTCAGGACAGAATACTCACTGTCTGTAAGGGCTTCCATAAATGACTACTGAAACACCCAATTTTCTTTAATTAAAAAAAAAAAAAAAAAATCTTTTTTCCCCACTTTTAATGAATACCTGTTTCAGCAATGATGTTAGCCCAATGCCTTTCCTACATGGATCTTCACTACCACACTGCGAACCCCAAGTAGTTTTGTCCAAAAATGCTAAGCAGTGCAACTGCAGTATAAAAGGGTAGAGGAAAGCCCCTTACTTTCAAGAGGATTATAAATTCAGGTCTGCAGTAATTTTGCCATACTTGATACTAATAGCTGTGGTGTCCCCAGGTCACTTCCCTAACCATTTGCAACAACGTGAACCTTACCGGCCCATGCCTATGATCACACATAACATCCCTACTGTGCACAGTGCAGCTAATTGCTTATACACTAAAGTAACAAATAAAACAGCTTCTTTGCCTTTGTATTTCATCACTCCCCTCACCTGGATTTTACTCCTCAGCTGAAAGTGAGGAAGAACATCTATTCAGCCAGTTCTCTCCTGGCCACTGTTAAGCTTTTGTAGGCTGCAGTTCACTGATGACTTTTCTTTAATTACTGAATTACAGTAAGGGCTGTGTATTCAATGGCAAACTGCATTACACTGTTAGGGTCACATTTGGTCACAAAAAAATCCCTATCCTACCTATCAAGAGGTCAAAAGATAACCTTATTAAACCATTTGCTAACTGCTTAACTCACTATTTGCATATAGGAACTGTGTGCACACAAGGTTTGAAGGGGACTTCTCCATACTGTGTGGTATTACGAGAACTTAAATAATAGTATTGCTTTTACTAGGTTACTTGGGACTTGCAGTCATACCCTATGCAACAACTGTCCTGCATTTCTGGAATCAAAAAGAAGTGCTAGTGCTAACTTAGCCTCTCTTTTTTTGCTTAAAATGTACTTGCTTACTCTACTCTGCAAGACAGCATCCTCTGTAATAAGCACCCTGCTGCTGCAAACAGATGAGGTTCTGAAAGTGCCAGGAAATACAGAGGACAACGTTTTATCATTCCCAAACTTAAAAGGGTTTGTTTTGCTTCCTCCGCCCACACCACTGAGAAGGACAAGGCTTGTTTTTGTAAATAAAAACAAGAGACACCACAAACAGTCTAGACCTAAGCAGCAGGCTCATTTATACATTTGTACAACACCAAGTAACAGGAAACCTGAACAAAATTCTACAAACGTCAGGCCACAGTGGAGAGACTCCAAAGCCATTTGCTAACCTAGACTGAGCCACAGGCATTCTGAGGAAAACCAAGTCGTCATACACAAAAAAACACTGGGGACGAATACTCTACCACCCACAAACTTAAATTACTGGTAGCCAATTCAAATGGCCAAAAAAATACTTTTGTTTGTGGACAACTGCTGAACCTTTTTATCAGAGACTTCCCAGAAACAAGAGCAGCACTTGAGGCCTCGCTATCTGCTGAAATCTCATTAGTAGGAAGGAAAGTTAAATCTCAAGATTTGTTTATCTCTCTATTGATTTATTTATATAAAACCAATTATTCCAGCCAAGGTTCCTGAGAGACTGCTGATTATGCAATGAGAATTGCTGGCATAACTAATATAAACTAGGCTGAAATTTAGTCCAGCTCACTGCAACCATGTTGGTAACTACAATCCATTCATATTCCCTGGATATATTTGGAGACCATGATCCCAAGAAACAAAAGCAACAGGGGAGGTCAGACAAAGCGTTTAGTTTCAAACCTGTTTCATCATTAAGATACCAAGAGCAGGACAGACTCCAGCACAGAGAACATGCTAGAGGAGCAGCATGGTAATTACAGACTACCAAGGAGTCACCCAGGAGATCAGCGAAGGCTGTTATAAGCATTGTAAAGCCCTGACCATTTACATCAGCCTCATCTTTATTAAAGTGATTACGCTTGGAGCTAACAGCGTGTGCGTGTAAGGAAGATGGTCACTTGGGACTGAAAGTACTAAGTGAAAGAGAGTGCACTGTATCCCTCCGAGAACTGTTCTCTGCTTCCCCAAAAGGGACAGTTGCTTTTTTCCCCCCCAGGAACTGGACAAAAGAGCATTTTGGAATTCATTTGGAGGACGCGGGTACCTCAAGATGTAGACCTGCCGGGATGCAGACCAACCGTCCTACTTACCAACACAGGACGCTGGCCGGCCGCTCCAAACTTTGTTGTCCATGCACGTTACGATACGGTCGCCTTTCAGCTGGTATCCTGGCGAACAGTAGTACTCGCACCTCGAGCCAAAGTAGGCACCGTCTAAACACTTGAAGCCCCCGTTGGTCGGCATGGACAGGGTGGGGCAGCGCTTTTCTGGAATAGAAAACGAAGACTTCTGGAAGCCTGTTATCCCCATCGAGAGTAATGTGAATGCAGGGTATTACACGGAAATAAAGACACAGCTAGCAAACGACAAGGGGGAGAAAGTCACATTCCACCTGAGGCTTTTCACACTGTTCTCATTAGCTGTGTTTCAAATTTAACTTTACATGCACAGTGGCCTAATACGATATTTATATGAGAAAATGCTGACGAGTATCTATTCCTCTCTCCTCAGAAAATGTTTTACTGCAAGAACCCATACAAATTGTGTCAGCTTACAAAATCCAAAATGCACAATATTTTAAAGCAGCTTTATGGCTCTGTCATAAAACTATTCCCACAAATCAAAATCCCACACTCGTAAAACATTTCCTATCTGCCAAGAGTATTTGTACCACTCACGATACTTATCATGCCACGTGCTACTGTAAGATCCTCAGCAACAAGCCAAGCTACACATCCAAGTATATTGCCAATGTTTAAAATACAAATAGCAATCCTAAGATCACTGTTTCAAAGGCAAGCAGAGTTTACTGTCTGCTGAATCTGTGGCGCAAGCCGCATGCACAGATTTTGTAGCTACTTACGTTTGCACAGCACTTTCCCAGACCAGCGTTTGCTTGACTGACAAATTAGCTGCTGAGGGCCATGCAGTTCGTAGCCTTTTTGACAGCGAATATCACATCTTGTCCCCAATACATTCTTGTAATATTCCCCTTGAGGTGTCCTGCAGTTTGCATAACCATGTTTCACCTTAATGGGGGAGCACCACGGTGTTTCTAGCACAGAGAACAAAAAACCACACATAGTACTTCGCAAAATGTAAAAGGTCAGACACAAATATAAAATCACTTTCTTTATTCAAGGTCACAGAGAAGAAATGGAAAAAAGTCTTACTTAAAAAGCCACCAAAGTGGAGACATAACAGGGCAGCAAGGTGCACTAAGCCTTATACATCAGAAGGTCACCCCTTCAAAGACCGGCAGCTCTTTTTTATTACAAATATTAAAGATTGTAGCCATGAGGTGTGGGGGGGTGGTCTATGTTTTTTTGTCCATGGAATAAGTGTGCCACCATGTGGACAGTTTGATGACAATCGGCCCTTTTCCCCCCCTCTTGCTTTTAAATGGATATATCTAACCTCTCTTTGGTAACAAAGTTTGCATTAGGAACACCTTTGGTCTAGCTGTAGTTGTAATCTTTGCAACATTTAGCACTCTCACTGCCCATTTTAAAAAAAAAAAAAAAAAAAAAAAAGTCTTCCATAATAATTTGTGCAGTAAAGGACATTGCCTTGGCTGAACTCTGTAACAGTTCAAGCTCTCCCACTGTTAGAAACAATGTGACTTACATAAATCTTATTGCCAATATGTCAAGCCTGTCTACATATCCTCCACGTGTCAGAACATCCGTTCAGGGTTTAAGTACGGCTCCAGTTTTGCGAAGTTACTTTCCGAATTAGCACCCAAGATTAAGGCTGAACTGGAACTTGTGAAGCATGCAAGAACAGCAGTTCCCTCACTGTTCTCAGCAGTTCTGCGGTGCACACTGAAACATTCAAATACTCTTTATATCGCCAACAAAATAGCCTTCTAGCAGCAAATGGGCACAATACCATTGTCATGATTAAATCTGAAGGCAAGCATCCAATCCAACAGATGAAGTGAAGAGCTTTTGAGAAAGATCTGACCTTATTCCTCTCTTTTTGGTCATCATTTGTAGCTGCCAAGTGCAACATGCATTCAGGCACAATGCATTTTTGACAGCACAAACCCCTGCACTTCCTACCGTCAAACCCTTCAGAGGGTGTCGATGTTCATTCACTAGCATACTATATAGCAGACTCAGAAAAGGGAACCCAAGCTGCAGATATTTAAACCCAGTTCTGAATCTTCTCAAAGGTCTGGACTTTATGTGTTGTATTCTTCACCTCAAAAGATGGTCGGAGGACTACCTTTCCCTAATATCATGGAAATGTAGCCTGAAGTACGAGCAGCACCTTCTAGTTGCTCATGGATGCAGGTCAGTGACATGGATGGATCTGCCAAGTCAGAGGAAAGCTGGAATTTGGCTAGGACTTCATGGCTAATGCTCCTACCAAACTCATGGGAAAAAGTGAAACACAGGTACATAAAACTGAACCTTTAATAACTGGTCAGGGCTACACTTCAAAACACTCAGGATATGTGTTCCATCGTCTTGTGAGGATTTCACACCATACTGTGATACTGATGGGTGCAGTATCAAATAGAGACTTCTCCTTCCCAGCCAAAGCTTCAAAAATCTTTGTTTAGCTTTGACAACAGGGTTCACCAAGAAAGCCATGGTTTTTTGGCAGCGGGCAGCTCCTCAGTAGGAGTTTCCTACACAAGGAGTGACTAAGCCTGCCCCTTCTCAGCTCCAAGATTTGAAAAGGACATACCAAGAGGGAGGGAGGGAGGGATTGCAAGGCAAAAAGAGAAAGATGACAGGTCCTGAAATCTTGTGTGACAATGTGTGACATGCAGGAGGTACTTGACAAAACTTTTGAAGTCTGCAAGAAAGATGGAAAAAAACGCCCAACCAAACAAAACACAAAGAGTTTTAGCCTTCATCCTTACAAAGTTACAGGAGACATTTAAAAATAATTTCTAGACCATCTTGGGCAGATGTTCACTTCTAGCTCTTAATTCCTATAGTTATTATGTACATTTTTCTACATGATTTGGATCAGCTCCACACATAAATAAACAAAAATCAGTAATATATTTCTCATACACGGGATATTTATATTCAGTGTACAATGTCTCTAGGACATATTTACACTTTCCCAAAGGGAACTACATTTTGCACCTACATTTTGCTGTGCTGGTCCTGAATCAACACAAATAGCATCTGAGGACTAAAATCAGAGACCAATTGTCAAGCTTTTGACTAGACCAAGAGCACCTAGACTAGCCTGTTTCTGAAGGAGTCTTATTGTACTGTGACATGCTTATTTTTGTATGTCACCAATACATGTGAAAACCCTTTACAAAGATGTGTGGCATTATTCCCAGTGTCACCAAATATGCAGTAATTGAGGCACAGGAAACGAGCAGACCAGTCTGAGCACACCAGTCTAACAGCACACAGCAGGTTAGGGGCAGAGTGCATGCGGTTCAGCGTTTTGGCTCACCACACAATCATCCCATCTCTGTTTTTCTTTCCACAAGCACTGAACATCACATACATCCTCCACTATTTACCTGACAATTATGAAAAAGTAGTTTGGTGGAGAGTGGGTTTTGGTGTGTGTTGTCGTCGTCGTCCCCCCACCCCCCCGAACTATTTCCTGTTCTTCACCCTAATCCATATCCCAAAGTTACCTAAAGACATTAAAAAAACCTCATCAACTTACTTGGGCCACTTTGCTCAGGGGTTGTATCACAGCGGCTCACATTTCTCATGCTTGCTACGAACCAAACAAAAGCTGGGAGAGCAGGTGAGGAGTGCGAGCTAACAGGAACAGAAGTCAGCCAGCTACTGCTGAAGTAATGAGTGATGACAGTGACAGCAGCCATCTCTGCAGCCTCCTCCTTATAGCTGCCTACCCTGCCGCCGCTGCTGCTGCAGTCTCAAGCATCAGCTCCGACCGCTCTCTGGGGGAAGCCATGCATGTTGGATTCACAGAGGCAGCCTTTGTCTCATACACCTCCTGGAGAAGTCCTCCTCTTCCTCCTGCGCTAACACCAGCTTTTCTATAGTCTCCCCTTCAGTGGTCTCATCCCAAAATATTTCCAACTTTTCTGTCCCATTTGTTCTTCTCATGGCCCAAGACCCTAAACTTCAATTTTTTTTTTTTAACTAAAGAAAAAAAAAAAAAGCTTTTCCCACTTGCTGTAGGATCTCCTTAAGGAGGAGGCCTCAGTTTTTCTGCAGAAGGGTTTAAACCTGAAGTTACCAGGATAACACTGACTGAAGGGGAACAACAGGGAGGATGAAGACTCAGGCTGGGCTTTTGCCCCAGCCACCTAGGTAATCCTTCAGCAAATCAGTTCAAGATCTTTATGCTTCAGGTTTTCCACATATATAAGGGGCAAACGCACATGGCTGATTTCCTTTGTAAAGGGTGTTAAGACAAATACACTTCGCAACATGACCAAGAGGCTAAATAAAAAAAAAAAAAAAAAAAAAAAGGAGAGAAAAAAAGGCAAAGCAGCTGTTTCAGGTATTGCAAATTGCCTGAGATTTTCTGTAAATTTTTATGGCTTTACAAACACATTTGCCTTGAGTAAACAGCTGCACATATATTTAAAAAAAAAAAAGCAGCAGCAGCTAACAGTTCACAAATGCAGTTTAATGCACAAACAGAATACTGAAAAAGAAAAGGCCCTTCCTGTTGTGTCGATGCAGCTATGGTGGTCTACAGAGAGAAACAAAGCAAGGTTCCTAGGGAGGGGCAATACATCTTTTACTGGCCCAAATGATACTGTCAGAAAGAAAACCAAAACCAGACATGCTTTTGGATGCAGATATCTTGGAAGAGCTTAGCAGGAACATCTGTTTGATCTAAAACATTATTATGCTTACTCTAGAACTGAGTATGATTAGAAGAAGGTGGGTGAGGCACAGTTTATAAGGGGGCAAATATCTGGGTTTCGACCAACTGGTATCACCCAAAAAAACCCCAGCTAACTTGAAAAGCTTATGTGCCTGAAAGCACATCAAACGACACAACAAAGTTTTAGATCAAAGTTTGTTTATTTTTAAGTGAAGGCACATATTGGTTTTCAAAGGCTAAGCAGCTACATGGAGTATTTATGGAATATTAGGGCTGGATGGGGCCCCGAGAGGTCACACAAGCTGTTCCCTGCCTCAAGACATGATCAGCTGTGTTCCTGAAGGCTTTGGGAGTAAGAAAAGCTACAGGTTTCCCAGGCACCTCTTCTGGAGCTTCACCATCTGTACTGGGCTCTGTTCACCTAACTGAAATTTGAGGTTTCAGGAACCAGGACCTATACAGTGTTTTTCTGTTTAACAGAAAGTTGGCACCATTCCTCAGCGATACAATAGCCTGCGTTATCACTTGGTACTAAACATTTCAGAGACTCAATCCTGTGTTTGAAACCACTGGAAAAGAGGCAACAAGCAGAAATGGTTGAAGCCACAATGCTGCCTCTACAGCTAGGGCTACTGTTTGATCATTACAGTATTTGAGAAAACATATAGGAATGAGGATCATCAGAGCAGTGGCACTAGAGCTGTGATGAACACAGGAACTGTTGTATTCGGGAAACCCTTCCTCATCAAATATGATCAGAGAGCCATGCCAAGTGGCAGGAAGGAAAGCATTTTCTAGAGCACAGTTTCTCCCAACCCCTCGGTCCTGTTTAAACACCAGCCTCAGCTGAGCATTTCCTTCACAAGCAGCACGCAAAGTGACCAGTTGTACTGTTGCCTGCTGGTACAGCAGCCAACAGAGCTGAGGGTTCACCAGGGAGGAAGGGAAAAACTCTTTAAAAATGCTGTGGGCACAGAAAGTCTCAGCGATGTTTCTCTGGAAAGCTGAGCAAGCTGAAAAACATCCAGATGAAGACAAAAGGGTTTGGTAGGAGGTCAATTCGGCCCGCAATAAACGGCAGTGTTTTGATTGCAGATGCCAAAGAGGATGAATTTGTGTGCTTGCTTGCACTGTTTAGTGAGTATGTGTGCAAAGAAAAAACAATGCTGCTGACGTATGCTAACATCAGTTAAGAAAATTCATTTAGTTATTTGTTATTGGGAAGCTTTATTTGCCGAGCAATGGGCCATACCCAAAATGCTGGACTGCACATATAAAGAGAAGCTCTGAACGCAGCTACTTAGCCCATTTTTCCTTGCTTTGTCTTTCTCCAGCCCCTTCTCCCAATACCAACTTAAATAAGTATGCTAATGAAGAGTGAGCCTTTTCTACTCCAACGCTTTATACTCCTAGATTCACATTGTCTGATCTTCAGCATTTGGCAGTAGCGCTTCCAAACTCAGGGCAGTTTTTAATATCTGCGTGAATGAGTCATTATGTTTCACTTACCCTGGTGACATTTTGGCTGACATGAGTATAATCCATTTTGGATCACCATATAAAAGGAATTTATACAGAATCCGCATTTTAACTACTTGCCTGCCCTGGCATGAATTGGCATTGATTTATCTTCACGATCTCTGGAATTCTTTTTTCTATGTGTCTGCAGAGGGTTACATGTTAAAAGGCAAAGAAAAATGAGTTTACCTAAATAAAGCTTTAGAGAAATATTTCTGCATGTGTTTGAAAGCAAAATTTCATACCGAAGTATTTTACTGGGAGGAACGTAAGACAGCAACATAGCCATAGCATCTGTGCTTTCCTCTTTGTCATTCGTAAATGTCTGAATTACTTTATGACTTACCTCTTATAAGGCCCATTGTTCCTTTGCAGAGAATCAGTAACATACAAGACACCAATGCCCAGTATTTTCAAGTAATCAAAATTATTACATTACAATTCTAGCATGTCCACAAATTAGAAAGAAACACAGCTACCATTTAAAGTGACAAATTAAATGCGAAGTTTCTTTACTGTCTAGGCTTCTGAGGCATTTTGGCAGAGGAGAGGGGTATTGAGACAGAAGCAGACTTTTTAAGAAAATAGACATAATAAATGGCAAAAAACTTCTCTATCTTGCTGAATCTTCTAGAATAGGGAAGAAAACCTGAATTTGTTTTATAAACATGCCAGTCCATTCACTCATTCATCCAGCTACGTAATTTGTTTTTTGGAATGTACACGTTCATTCATTAAACACACGTCACTTGGCATTTCAGGTAGCAGGTTAACCTGAAATGCGAACAATTTCAGGGGGAAAAAAAAAGTCATGAAAATCAAGTTCTCTTACATGTACTTCTATACATTACCATCAGTAGGCTCAGGTTTTGAGTCAGCTTATCACTGATGGTGGTGTTAGGATGTATGAAGAAGAGAGAGAAGCTCTTCCTAGATTTTCATGATTTAACAACCTGATCTTCCAAGAGCAAAGGCAGTGCAAAAGTTACTTACTCAGGTGCATAAATTAGACCAGTACTTGGTCTAATTTCCATTGTTAAGAAAAGTAGAAGTTAAATCTTAACCATGGAGCTGGATCACCAAGATTTTATAATCCATGAAAAGAAAAAGAACGAAGCTTTCTCTCAGCAATCAGCTGATCCTCTTTAGCACATAAGCAAAGCATTCACCTTTATATCTATTGCGTGCATACACATCTTCGTCATCTTCAAGGGGTGAATATCCCGATCCTACAATACAAAATAGAGAAAAAAAACTGCAGCAAGAAAGGAAATATAAATTAAGACTAAAAGAAAGCTTTGCAAAAAGACATGCAAGATTAGGATGCAATAATCTATGCAATGCCATCAGCGCGACGTTCTCTGAAGCTCAGATTCATAGCAGACCCAGTTTATAGTGAATTTGGAAGGGGCAAATTGATTTGATAATCAAGTGAAATAGTAAATCTCTCTTACTACTCCTAGAGCAATGTTGTGCAACGCTATGTCGCACATGTCAAGTCACAGCTCCTCTGTTACGGAAAGCTCACCTACCATGAAGTTGATCTATTGAGCAGAGAGAACAGAGGAGGTACAGGTGAAGGGGCACATCAAAGATTTCACTATAAAGTGGTTCCATAGCATCAGTGGCTGTTAACAGCCATCAGGCCAAACAGCAGAAGTAAAATGTGCATAACTCAAGAACCGTTTTAGAATCTGTATGATCTTCATACCAAGAACAAAACAATGAGGTACATCACCTGCAAACACAAGTTACACTCAAATCAAAAACACAGTTTGACATCAAGCAGTCTTCTGGGGTTGTTCAAAATAAAGAGACAGTATCGTTCTGCACTGTTAAAAACCTGTGCAACAGTTAAAAGCTTAAAATAAAGGTAGAAACTGCTTTATAAAAACCAGAAACCATTTGGAGCACCACCATTCAAGTAATTCATCAATAAAACATGGCAGTCAGCAAGAAAGCTTTCAAAATATCCTTAAGCGACATTTATTTAAAATCAGCAGCTTCAGAGCATGAAGTCTGGTCTAAATTCTCGATAAGTCTTCTCCAAGAAGAAGGGCTCATACAAATTTCCCCTCTGAGAAATCTTTCTACAAACCTTGCATGCAATAGGCAGGTACTAATGATGCTCAGCACTACACTACAGGAGCTTCTCACACAGTATCTCAAATTACAGCTATGGGGATATTTCATCACCATTCATTGAGGTCTGAGACCATGGTCTGTACAAGCTGCTGCTTAAAGTTAGGCTAAATCAAATCATTCAGGCACTTCAATAAGCTACTAATTTCAGGTGCAAAGCACTCAAATTTTCTGCAGAAATCAAACCCAAGAGATGCTAATGGCTAGGATGATTTAGTGTAAGGATAAAAGAGTTACCAAAACAACGGTTGTCTCCCCAAAATTACTGTCAGCACCTGTCAAAAGATTCCACTTCTTACAAAAAACAAAATAAACTGCCCAGAAACCAGGGAGACTTTGCTCCTTATTCTACCAGCCTCAGGAAACCCAGGAGAGAAACCCAGCCCACGTATCTGCAGCTGCTCCTTGGGAATGGCTTTAGTGCATAGGGTCCATCTTCAGAAGGGCAGTGCCCTCCACAGCATCAGCCGCAGCACCGCTTGCAAGGGTTTGGACCGCCTGAAGAAGACTCTTTGCATCTCCCGTGCCCCTTCTCACTGTGTTACTTGCACACCGGGTGCTAGCACCCGGGACCTGTGACCAGCCCGCAGCACTCAGCAGCACCTTCTGGGAACCGCAGGGAAGCGGGAGACATACGCGCTCCACATCAGACCAAAATCTTGCACCAATACTGCAGCTATGCAAACCATTTCGGCTCCTGCATGTGAAAAATCAGAGGACTTGTGTTCGCATGTACCATAAATGTAGCAAAACCCCACAATTCACGTTGGGCCTGATTCAAAGCTTGCTGTTTGTTATCACCGTAATCCTTCCACTAATTTTCAGAAGGCTTCGAGCTGGGACCTTATGAAGTGAACTTCCAAACAACTTCTGAAATCAAGGGCTTTATATAGCACAGGCTTCGTATCGCTTGGGAGCCATTTCTCTGCAGTTTTTTTGGTTTTGTTGTTGTGGTTGAATTTTTGATGCCTGAACACTGACATCTGAAAAACTTCTCAACATAAAAACATTAAGCTTTGTCGCTCTTGAAGTCTGACTGTGTAACATAAAGTGCAAGCTGTGATCCCCGAGGGCTTCGTGGAGACCTTGATATGTAAATTAACACCTCCCTAAGCATCAATTATTCTGTCAGAAACTGGGATACTCCTGGCTAATTACTCAGTTCAAGGGTTATAAAACTGTTACATCAGTGTTTTCATTCTTAATTGTTGAAGTTTTACTGTGCAGTGACTTTAGCATTTACATATCAGTAAACATTAGAACTATGTGAACTCTTAGGTATTTACCTTTCCTTAGACGAGAAATAATTAAATGCTTTTGAAAGTCTTCTAACAAAAACTAGCCTGAAAGAGTTATTCGCTGCTCTTGCCCTGAAACAAGGCTTGGTTCATGGAGTTTGACGTCTCCCAATTCCAGCTCATTTTCCAGCTCGAAATGAGAAGCGAGCCAGGTTTGTTTCCTAACAAGCGATGTTTCATTACTGTTAATAACCACAACAGGCCTGCCTTGAGGACCCACGGGAGAGGTCGTCTTCGCGCTACGCTGGGAGGGTCTTGCTCCCACTTTCCCGCAGCCTCTGCTCACAGAGAGCCCAATGGCCGACGCCAGGCCTCAGCGAGGCCAGCAGAGCCCGGGCGAGTTGGCCGCACCAAGGGCAGTTTGGGCATTGCCCACCGGCCCGGGGCCACGCCGTGGAGAACCGACCTGATGCAGAGGGCTGTCCCTGAGGAGCTGGGCCAGCTCTGGGCAGACATGATCTACGCCACCACGCTACTGCCCCAGGGCACTGCGGCACCGCCTCGCACAGGGGTGCTGGATTTTCTCCTATCTCCACGTGCCCTTCTTCACACATGCCTGGACCTGGTACTCTCCCGTACCTCTCCCCATATTCACCCACGTTGTGGTGACAGACCTGTCCTTCTGTCCTGGTTTCGGCTCAGACAGAGTTAATTTTCTTCCCAGTAGCAGGCATAGTGCTGTGTTTTGGATTTAGTAGGAGAAGAATGTTGATAACACGCTGATGTTTTAGTTGTTGCTGAGTACTGCTTGTGCTAGGCAAGGACTTTTCAGCTTCCCGTGCTCTGCCAGGTGCACAAG